>NC_091470.1:268170149-268473179 GCF_036971445.1 Narcine bancroftii
GATTCCCCGCCTCTGATTCCCCAACTCTGATTCCCCTCCTCTAATTCGCCAGCTATGATTCCCCGCCTCTGATTCCCTGCGTCTGATTCCCTGCCTCTGATTCCCCACCTCTGATTCCCCTTCTCTGATTCACCACCTCTGAATCCCCACCTCTGATTCCCCATCTCTGATTCCGCACATCCGATTCCCTGCCTCTGATTCCCTGCCTCTGATTCCCCGCCTCTGATTCCCGGCCTCTGTTTCCCCATATCTGATTCCCCTCCTCTGATTCCCCAACTCTGATTCCCCGCCTCTGATTCTCCAGCTCTGATTCCCCGCCTTTTATTCCCGGCCTCTGATTCCCTGCCACTGATTCCCCGCCCCTGATTCCCCACCTCTGATTCCCCATATCTGATTCCCCGCCTCTGTTTCCCTAGCTCTGATTCCCCACCTCTGATTCCCCAGCTCTGATTCCCAGCCACTGATTCCCCGCCCCTGATTCCCC
Organism: Narcine bancroftii; assembly: GCF_036971445.1. Classification (NCBI taxonomy): domain Eukaryota; kingdom Metazoa; phylum Chordata; class Chondrichthyes; order Torpediniformes; family Narcinidae; genus Narcine; species Narcine bancroftii. Next base: position 268,170,634 of record NC_091470.1, read on the forward strand.
ACCTCTGATTCCCCATATCTGATTCCCCGCCTCTGTTTCCCCAGCTCTGATTCCCTGCCTCTGATTCCCTGCCCTGATTCCCCATCTCTGTTTCACCGCCTTTGATTCGCCACCTCTGATTCACCATATCTGATTCCACACCTCTGATTCCCCATATCTGATTCCCCACCTCTATTTCCCCATATCTGAATCCCCGCCTCTGATTCCCCAACTCTGATTCCCCGCCTCTGATTCCCCAGCTCTGATTCCCCGCCTCTGATACCCGGCGTCCGATTCCCTGCCTCTGATTCCCCGCCTCTGATTCCCCATCTCTGATTCCCCGCCTCTGATTCCCCGTGTGTGATTCCCTGCCTCTGATTCCCCGCCTCTGATTCCCCGCCTCTGATTCCCTGCCACTGATTCCCTGCCCCTGATTCCCCACCTCTGATTCCCCATATCTGATTCCCCGCCTCTGTTTCCCCGCCTCTGATTCCCAGCCTCTCATTCCCCATATCTGATTCCCTGCCTCTGATTCCCCAACTCTGATTCCCCGTCTCTGATTCCCCAGCTCTGAATCCACGCCTCTGATTCCCCGCATCTGATTCCCTGCCTCTGATTCCCCGCCTTGATTCCCCATCTCTGATTCACAACCTCTGATTCCCCACCTCTTATTCCCCATATCTGATTCCCCGCCTCTGTTTCCCCATATCTGATTCCCCGGCTCTGACTGCCTACCTCTGATTCCCCGCCTCTGATTCGCCAGCTCTGATTCGCCTCCTCTGATTCCCCGCATCTGATTCCCTGCCTCTGATTCCCCGCCTCTGATTCCCCATCTCTGATTCACCGCCTTTGATTCGCCACCTCTGATTCCCCATATCTGATTCACCACCTCTGTTTCCCCGCCTCTGATTCCCCGCCTCTGATTCTCCATATCTCATTCCCCGCCTCTGAATCCCCATCTCTGAGTCCCGGACACTGATTCCCCACCTCTGATTCCCGGCCTCTTATTCCCAGCATCTGATTCCCGGTCTCTGATTCCCGGCCTCTGATTCCCCGCTTCTGATTCTGATTCGCTGCCTCTGATTCCCCATCTCTGATTCCGCACATCTGATTCCCTGCCTCTGATTCCCCACCTCTGATTCCCCATATCTGATTCCCCGCCTCTGTTTCCCCGCCTCTGATTCCCCGCCTCTGTTTCCCCATATCTAATTCCCCACCTCTGATGCCCCAACTCTGATTCCCCGCTTCTGATTCCCCAGCTCTGATTCCCCACCTCTGATTCTCCGCATCCGATTCCCCATGTCTGATTCCCCGCCTCTCTTTCCCCGCCTCTGATTCCCCGCTTCTGTTTTCCCATATCTGATTCTCCGCATCCGATTCCCCAGCTCTGATTCCCTGCCTCTGATTCCCCGCGTTCTATTCCCTGCCTCTGATTCCCTGCCTCTGATTCCCCACCTCTGATTCCCCATATCTGATTCCCCGCCTCTGTTTCCCCGCCTCTGATTCCCCGCCTCTGTTTCCCCATATCTAATTCCCCACCTCTGATGCCCCAACTCTGATTCCCCGCCTCTGATTCCCCAGCTCTGATTCCCCACCTCTGATTCTCCGCATCCGATTCCCCAGCTCTGATTCCCTGCCTCTGATTCCCCGCGTTCTATTCCCTGCCTCTGATTCCCTGCCTGTGATTCCCCATCTCTGATTCACCACCTCTGATTCCCCACCTCTGATTCCCCATATCTAATTCCCCGCCTCTGTTTGCCCGCCTCTGATTCCCCGCCTCTGTTTCCCCATATCTGATTCCCTGCCTCTGAATCCCCAACTCTGATTCCCTGCCTCTGATTCACCAGCTCTGATTCCCCGCCTTTGATTCCCCCCATCTGATTCCCAGCCTCTGAATCCCCGTGTCTGATTTCCTGCCTCTGATTCTCCGCCTCTTATTCCCCATCTCTGATTCACCGCCTCTGATTCCCCACCTCTGATTCCCCGCATCTGATTCCCTGCCTCTGATTCCCCGCCTCTGATTCCCCAGCTCTGATTCCCCGCCTCTGATTCCCCAGCTCTGATTCCCCGCCTCTGATTCCCTGCGTCTGATTCCCTGCCTCTGATTCCCCGCCTCTGATTCCCCATCTCTGATTCCCCAGCTCTGATTCCCCGTGTCTGATTCCCTGCCTCTGAATCCCCGCCTCTGATTCCCCGCCTCTGATTCCCTGCCACTGATTCCCCGCCCCTGATTCCCCACCTCTGATTCCCCATATCTTATTCCCCGCCTCTGTTTCCCCCCCCTCTGATTCCCAGGCTCTGATTCCCCATATCTGATTCCCCGCCTCTGATTCCCCATATCTGATTCCCCGCCTCATTTTCCCCATATCTGATTCCCCACCTCTGTTTCCCCGCCTCTGATTCCCCGCCTCTGAAAACCCCATCTCTGATTCACCGCCTTTGATTCGCCACCTCTGATTCCCCATATCTGATTCCCCACCTCTATTTCCCCGCCTCTGATTCCCCGCCTCAGATTCTCCATATCTCATTCCCCGCCTCTGAATCCCCATCTCTGATTCCCCGCCTCTGATTCCTAGCCTCTGCTTCCCCAACTCTGATTCCCCGCCTCTGATTCCCCAGCTCTGTTTCCCCGCCTCTGATTCCCCGCATCTGATTCCCTGCCTCTGATTCCCCGCCTCTGATTCCCTGCCTCTGATTCCCAACCTCTGATTCCCCACCTCTGAATCCCCATATCTGATTCACCGCCTCTGTTTCCCCGCCTCTGATTCCCCGCCTCTGTTTCCCCATATCTGATTCCCCGCCTCTGATTCCCCAACTCTGATTCCCCTCCTCTAATTCGCCAGCTATGATTCCCCGCCTCTGATTCCCTGCGTCTGATTCCCTGCCTCTGATTCCCCACCTCTGATTCCCCTTCTCTGATTACCACCTCTGAATCCCCACCTCTGATTCCCCATCTCTGATTCCGCACATCCGATTCCCTGCCTCTGATTCCCCGCCTCTGATTCCCCGCCTCTGATTCCCTGCCTCTGATTCGCAACCTCTAATTCCCCACCTCTGATTCCCCATATCTGATTCCCCGCCTCAGTTTCCCTGCCTCTGATTCCCGGCCTCTGTTTCCCCAACTCTGATTCCCCGCCTCTGATTCTCCAGCTCTGATTCCCCGCCTTTTATTCCCGGCCTCTGATTCCCTGCCACTGATTCCCCGCCCCTGATACCCCACCTCTGATTCCCCATATCTGATTCCCCGCCTCTGTTTCCCCAGCTCTGATTCCCCACCTCTGATTCCCCAGCTCTGATTCCCTGCCACTGATTCCCCGCCCCTGTTTCCCCACCTCTGATTCCCCATATCTGATTCCCCGCCTCTGTTTCCCCAGCTCTGATTCCCTGCCTCTGATTCCCTGCCCTGATTCCCCATCTCTGTTTCACCGCCTTTGATTCGCCACCTCTGATTCACCATATCTGATTCCCCGCCTCTGTTTCCCCGCCTCTGATTCCCTGCCTCTGATTCCCAACCTCTGATTCCACACCTCTGATTCCCCATATCTGATTCCCCACCTCTATTTCCCCATATCTGATTCCCCGCCTCTGATTCCCCAACTCTGATTCCCTGCCTCTGATTCCCCGCCTCTGATTCCCCGCCTCTGATTCCCTGCCACTGATTCCCTGCCCCTGATTCCCCACCTCTGATTCCCCATATCTGATTCCCCGCCTCTGTTTCCCCGCCTCTGATTCCCCGCCTCTGATTCCCCATATCTGATTCCCTGCCTCTGATTCCCCAACTCTGATTCCCCGCCTCTGATTCCCCAGCTCTGAATCCACGCCTCTGATTCCCCAACTCTGATTCCCCGCCTCTGATTCCCCAGCTCTGAATCCACGCCTCTGATTCCCCGCATCTGATTCCCTGCCTCTGATTCCACGCCTCTGATTCCCCATCTCTGATTCACCGCCTTTGATTCGCCACCTCTGATTCCCCATATCTGATTCACCACCTCTGTTTCCCCGCCTCTGATTCCCCGCCTCTGATTCTCCATATCTCAATCCCCGCCTCTGAATCCCCATCTCTGATTCCCGGACACTGATTCCCCACCTCTGATTCCCGGCCTCTTATTCCCAGCATCTGATTCCCGGTCTCTGATTCCCGGCCTCTGATTCCCCGCTTCTGATTCTGATTCGCTGCCTCTGATTCCCCATCTCTGATTCCGCACATCTGATTCCCTGCCTCTGATTCCCCACCTCTGATTCCCCATATCTGATTCCCCGCCTCTGTTTCCCCGCCTCTGATTCCCCGCCTCTGTTTCCCCATATGTAATTCCCCACCTCTGATGCCCCAACTCTGATTCCCCGCCTCTGATTCCCCAGCTCTGATTCCCCACCTCTGATTCTCCGCATCCGAATCCCCATGTCTGATTCCCCGCCTCTGTTTCCCCGCCTCTGATTCCCCGCTTCTGTTTTCCCATATCTGATTCCCCGCCTCTGATTCCCCAGCTCTGATTCCCTGCCTCTTATTCCCCGCCTCTGATTCCCCATCTCTGATTCCCCGCCTCTGATTCCCCGTGTCTGATTCCCTGCCTCTGATTCCCCGCCTCTGATTCCCCGCCTCTGATTCCCTGCCACTGATTCCCTGCCCCTGATTCCCCACCTCTGATTCCCAATATCTGATTCCCCGCCTCTGTTTCCCCGCCTCTGATTCCCCGCCTCTGATTCCCATTATCTGATTCCCCGCCTCTGATTCCCCAGCTCTGAATCCCCGCATCTGATTCCCTGCCTCTGATTCCCCGCATCTGATTCCCCATCTCTGATTCATCGCCTTTGATTCGCCACCTCTGATTCCCCATATCTGATTCCCCACCTCTGTTTCCCCGCCTCTGATTCCCTGCATCTGATTCCCTGCCTCTGATTCCCCGCCTCTGATTCCCCATCTCTGATTCACCGCCTTTGATTCGCCACCTCTGATTCCCCATATCTGATTCCCCACCTCTATTTCCCCGCCTCTGATTCCCCGCCTCAGATTCTCCATATCTCATTCCCCGCATCTGAATCCCCATCTCTGATTCCCCGCCTCTGATTCCTAGCCTCTGCTTCCCAAACTCTGATTCCCCGCCTCTGATTCCCCAGCTCTGTTTCCCCGCCTCTGATTCCCCGCATCTGATTCCCTGCCTCTGATTCCCCGCCTCTGATTCCCTGCCTCTGATTCCCAATCTCTGATTCCCCACCTCTGAATCCCCATATCTGATTCACCGCCTCTGTTTCCCCGCCTCTGATTCCCCGCCTCTGTTTCCCCATATCTGATTCCCCGCCTCTGATTCCCCAACTCTGATTCCCCTCCTCTAATTCGCCAGCTATGATTCCCCGCCTCTGATTCCCTGCGTCTGATTCCCTGCCTCTGATTCCCCACCTCTGATTCCCCTTCTCTGATTCACCACCTCTGAATCCCCACCTCTGATTCCCCATCTCTGATTCCGCACATCCGATTCCCTGCCTCTGATTCCCTGCCTCTGATTCCCCGCCTCTGATTCCCCATATCTGATTCCCCACCTCTGTTTCCCCGCCTCTGATTCCCCGCATCTGATTCCCTGCCTCTGATTCCCCGCCTCTGATTCCCCATCTCTGATTCACCGCCTTTGATTCGCCACCTCTGATTCACCATATCTGATTCCCCACCTCTATTTCCCCGCCTCTGATTCCCCGCCTCTGATTCTCCATATCTCATTCCCCGCCTCTGAATCCCCATCTCTGATTCCCGGACTCTGATTCCCCACCTCTGATTCCCGGCCTCTTATTCCCAGCATCTGATTCCCGGCCTCTGATTCCCAGCCTCTGATTCCCCGCTTCTGATTCTGATTCCCTGCCTCTGATTCCCCATCTCTGATTCCGCACATCTGATTCCCTGCCTCTGTTTCCCCGCCTCTGATTCCTAGCCTCTGCTTCCCCAACTCTGATTCCCCGCCTCTGATTCCCCAGCTCTGTTTCCCCGCCTCTGATTCCCCGCATCTGTTTCCCTGCCTCTGATTCCCCGCCTCTGATTCCCTGCCTCTGATTCCCAACCTCTGATTCCCCACCTCTGAATCCCCATATCTGATTCCCCGCCTCTGTTTCCCCACCTCTGATTCCCCGCCTCTGTTTCCCCATATCTGATTCCCCGCCTCTGATTCCCCAACTCTGATTCCCCTCCTTTAATTCGCCAGCTATGATTCCCCGCCTCTGATTCCCTGCGTCTGATTCCCTGCCTCTGATTCCCCGCCTCTGATTCCCCTTCTCTGATTCACCACCTCTGAATCCCCACATCTGATTCCCCATCTCTGATTCCGCACATCCGATTCCCTGCCTCTGATTCCCCGCCTGTGATTCCCCGCCTCTGATTCCCTGCCTCTGATTCGCAACCTCTAATTCCCCACCTCTATTTCCCCGCCTCTGATTCCCCGCCTCAGATTCTCCATATCTCATTCCCCGCATCTGAATCCCCATCTCTGATTCCCCGCCTCTGATTCCTAGCCTCTGCTTCCCAAACTCTGATTCCCCGCCTCTGATTCCCCAGCTCTGTTTCCCCGCCTCTGATTCCCCGCATCTGATTCCCTGCCTCTGATTCCCCGCCTCTGATTCCCTGCCTCTGATTCCCAATCTCTGATTCCCCACCTCTGAATCCCCATATCTGATTCACCGCCTCTGTTTCCCCGCCTCTGATTCCCCGCCTCTGTTTCCCCATATCTGATTCCCCGCCTCTGATTCCCCAACTCTGATTCCCCTCCTCTAATTCGCCAGCTATGATTCCCCGCCTCTGATTCCCTGCGTCTGATTCCCTGCCTCTGATTCCCCACCTCTGATTCCCCTTCTCTGATTCACCACCTCTGAATCCCCACCTCTGATTCCCCATCTCTGATTCCGCACATCCGATTCCCTGCCTCTGATTCCCTGCCTCTGATTCCCCGCCTCTGATTCCCCATATCTGATTCCCCACCTCTGTTTCCCCGCCTCTGATTCCCCGCATCTGATTCCCTGCCTCTGATTCCCCGCCTCTGATTCCCCATCTCTGATTCACCGCCTTTGATTCGCCACCTCTGATTCACCATATCTGATTCCCCACCTCTATTTCCCCGCCTCTGATTCCCCGCCTCTGATTCTCCATATCTCATTCCCCGCCTCTGAATCCCCATCTCTGATTCCCGGACTCTGATTCCCCACCTCTGATTCCCGGCCTCTTATTCCCAGCATCTGATTCCCGGCCTCTGATTCCCAGCCTCTGATTCCCCGCTTCTGATTCTGATTCCCTGCCTCTGATTCCCCATCTCTGATTCCGCACATCTGATTCCCTGCCTCTGTTTCCCCGCCTCTGATTCCTAGCCTCTGCTTCCCCAACTCTGATTCCCCGCCTCTGATTCCCCAGCTCTGTTTCCCCGCCTCTGATTCCCCGCATCTGTTTCCCTGCCTCTGATTCCCCGCCTCTGATTCCCTGCCTCTGATTCCCAACCTCTGATTCCCCACCTCTGAATCCCCAAATCTGATTCCCCGCCTCTGTTTCCCCACCTCTGATTCCCCGCCTCTGTTTCCCCATATCTGATTCCCCGCCTCTGATTCCCCAACTCTGATTCCCCTCCTCTAATTCGCCAGCTATGATTCCCCGCCTCTGATTCCCTGCGTCTGATTCCCTGCCTCTGATTCCCCGCCTCTGATTCCCCTTCTCTGATTCACCACCTCTGAATCCCCACCTCTGATTCCCCATCTCTGATTCCGCACATCCGATTCCCTGCCTCTGATTCCCCGCCTGTGATTCCCCGCCTCTGATTCCCTGCCTCTGATTCGCAACCTCTAATTCCCCACCTCTGATTCCCCATATCTGATTCCCCGCCTCTGTTTCCCTGCCTCTGATTCCCGGCCTCTGTTTCCCCATATCTGATTCCCCTCCTCTGATTCCCCAACTCTGATTCCCCGCCTCTGATTCCCCAGCTCTGATTCCCCGCCTTTTTTTCCCGGCCTCTGATTCCCTGCCACTGATTCCCCGCCCCTGATTCCCCACCTCTGATTCCCCATATCTGATTCCCAGCCTCTGTTTCCCCAGCTCTGATTCCCTGCCTCTGATTCCCTGCCCTGATTCCCCATCTCTGTATCACCGCCTTTGATTCGCCACCTCTGATTCCCCATATCTGATTCCCCGCCTCTGTTTCCCCGCCTCTGATTCCCTGCCTCTGATTCCCAACCTCTGATTCCACACCTCTGATTCCCCATATCTGATTCCCCACCTCTATTTCCCCATATCTGATTCCCCGCCTCTGATTCCCCAACTCTGATTCCCCGCCTCTGATTCCCCAGCTCTGATTCCCCGCCTCTGATACCCGGCGTCCGATTCCCTGCCTCTTATTCCCCGCCTCTGATTCTCCGCCTCTGATTCCCCGCCTCTGATTCCCTGCCACTGATTCCCTGCCCCTGATTCCCCACCTCTGATTCCCAATATCTGATTCCCCGCCTCTGTTTCCCCGCCTCTGATTCCCCGCCTCTGATTCCCATTATCTGATTCCCCGCCTCTGATTCCCCAGCTCTGAATCCCCGCATCTGATTCCCTGCCTCTGATTCCCCGCATCTGATTCCCCATCTCTGATTCACCGCCTTTGATTCGCCACCTCTGATTCCCCATATCTGATTCCCCACCTCTGTTTCCCCGCCTCTGATTCCCTGCACCTGATTCCCTGCCTCTTATTCCCCGCCTCTGATTCCCCATCTCTGATTCACCGCCTTTGATTCGCCACCTCTGATTCCCCATATCTGATTCCCCACCTCTATTTCCCCGCCTCTAATCCCCGCCTCAGATTCTCCATATCTCATTCCCCGCCTCTGAATCCCCATCTCTGATTCCCCGCCTCTGATTCCTAGCCTCTGCTTCCCCAACTCTGATTCCCCGCCTCTGATTCCCCAGCTCTGTTTCCCCGCCTCTGATTCCCCGCATCTGATTCCCTGCCTCTGATTCCCCGCCTCTGATTCCCTGCCTCTGATTCCCAATCTCTGATTCCCCACCTCTGAATCCCCATATCTGATTCACCGCCTCTGTTTCCCCGCCTCTGATTCCCCGCCTATGTTTCCCCATATCTGATTCCCCGCCTCTGATTCCCCAACTCTGATTCCCCTCCTCTAATTCGCCAGCTATGATTCCCCGCCTCTGATTCCCTGCGTCTGATTCCCTGCCTCTGATTCCCCACCTCTGATTCCCCTTCTCTGATTCACCACCTCTGAATCCCCACCTCTGATTCCCCATCTCTGATTCCGCACATCCGATTCCCTGCCTCTGATTCCCCGCCTCTGATTCCCCGCCTCTGATTCCCTGCCTCTGATTCGCAACCTCTAGTTCCCCACCTCTGATTCCCCATATCTGATTCCCCGCCTCTGTTTCCCTGCCTCTGATTCCCGGCCTCTGTTTCCCCATATCTGATTCCCCTCCTCTGATTCCCCAACTCTGATTCCCCGCCTCTGATTCTCCAGCTCTGATTCCCCGCCTTTTATTCCCGGCCTCTGATTCCCTGCCACTGACTCCCCGCCCCTGATTCCCCACCTCTGATTCCCCATATCTGATTCCCCGCCTCTGTTTCCCCAGCTCTGATTCCCCACCTCTGATTCCCCAGCTCTGATTCCCTGCCACTGATTCCCCGCCCCTGATTCCCCACCTCTGATTCCCCATATCTGATTCCCCGCCTCTGTTTCCCCAGCTCTGATTCCCTGCCTCTGATTCCCTGCCCTGATTCCCCATCTCTGTTTCACCGCCTTTGATTCGCCACCTCTGATTCACCATATCTGATTCCCCGCCTCTGTTTCCCCGCCTCTGATTCCCTGCCTCTGATTCCCAACCTCTGATTCCACACCTCTGATTCCCCATATCTGATTCCCCACCTCTATTTCCCCATATCTGATTCCCCGCCTCTGTTTCCCCGCCTCTGATTCCCAGCCTCTCATTCCCCATATCTGATTCCCTGCCTCTGATTCCCCAACTCTGATTCCCCGTCTCTGATTCCCCAGCTCTGAATCCACGCCTCTGATTCCCCGCATCTGATTCCCTGCCTCTGATTCCCCGCCTTGATTCCCCATCTCTGATTCACAACCTCTGATTCCCCACCTCTTATTCCCCATATCTGATTCCCCGCCTCTGTTTCCCCATATCTGATTCCCCGGCTCTGACTGCCAACCTCTGATTCCCCGCCTCTGATTCGCCAGCTCTGATTCGCCTCCTCTGATTCCCCGCATCTGATTCCCTGCCTCTGATTCCCCGCCTCTGATTCCCCATCTCTGATTCACCGCCTTTGATTCGCCACCTCTGATTCCCCATATCTGATTCACCACCTCTGTTTCCCCGCCTCTGATTCCCCGCCTCTGATTCTCCATATCTCATTCCCCGCCTCTGAATCCCCATCTCTGAGTCCCGGACACTGATTCCCCACCTCAGATTCCCGGCCTCTTATTCCCAGCATCTGATTCCCGGTCTCTGATTCCCGGCCTCTGATTCCCCGCTTCTGATTCTGATTCGCTGCCTCTGATTCCCCATCTCTGATTCCGCACATCTGATTCCCTGCCTCTGATTCCCCACCTCTGATTCCCCATATCTGATTCCCCGCCTCTGTTTCCCCGCCTCTGATTCCCCGCCTCTGTTTCCCCATATCTAATTCCCCACCTCTGATGCCCCAACTCTGATTCCCCGCTTCTGATTCCCCAACTCTGATTCCCCACCTCTGATTCTCCGCATCCGATTCCCCATGTCTGATTCCCCGCCTCTCTTTCCCCGCCTCTGATTCCCCGCTTCTGTTTTCCCATATCTGATTCTCCGCATCCGATTCCCCAGCTCTGATTCCCTGCCTCTGATTCCCCGCGTTCTATTCCCTGCCTCTGATTCCCTGCCTCTGATTCCCCACCTCTGATTCCCCATATCTGATTCCCCGCCTCTGTTTCCCCGCCTCTGATTCCCCGCCTCTGTTTCCCCATATCTAATTCCCCACCTCTGATGCCCCAACTCTGATTCCCCGCCTCTGATTCCCCAGCTCTGATTCCCCACCTCTGATTCTCCGCATCCGATTCCCCAGCTCTGATTCCCTGCCTCTGATTCCCCGCGTTCTATTCCCTGCCTCTGATTCCCTGCCTGTGATTCCCCATCTCTGATTCACCACCTCTGATTCCCCACCTCTGATTCCCCATATCTAATTCCCCGCCTCTGTTTGCCCGCCTCTGATTCCCCGCCTCTGTTTCCCCATATCTGATTCCCTGCCTCTGAATCCCCAACTCTGATTCCCTGCCTCTGATTCACCAGCTCTGATTCCCCGCCTTTGATTCCCCCCATCTGATTCCCAGCCTCTGAATCCCCGTGTCTGATTTCCTGCCTCTGATTCTCCGCCTCTTATTCCCCATCTCTGATTCACCGCCTCTGATTCCCCACCTCTGATTCCCCGCATCTGATTCCCTGCCTCTGATTCCCCGCCTCTGATTCCCCAGCTCTGATTCCCCGCCTCTGATTCCCCAGCTCTGATTCCCCGCCTCTGATTCCCCGCGTCTGATTCCCTGCCTCTGATTCCCCGCCTCTGATTCCCCATCTCTGATTCCCCAGCTCTGATTCCCCGTGTCTGATTCCCTGCCTCTGAATCCCCGCCTCTGATTCCCCGCCTCTGATTCCCTGCCACTGATTCCCCGCCCCTGATTCCCCACCTCTGATTCCCCATATCTTATTCCCCGCCTCTGTTTCCCCCCCCTCTGATTCCCAGGCTCTGATTCCCCATATCTGATTCCCCGCCTCTGATTCCCCATATCTGATTCCCCGCCTCATTTTCCCCATATCTGATTCCCCACCTCTGTTTCCCCGCCTCTGATTCCCCGCCTCTGAAAACCCCATCTCTGATTCACCGCCTTTGATTCGCCACCTCTGATTCCCCATATCTGATTCCCCACCTCTATTTCCCCGCCTCTGATTCCCCGCCTCAGATTCTCCATATCTCATTCCCCGCCTCTGAATCCCCATCTCTGATTCCCCGCCTCTGATTCCTAGCCTCTGCTTCCCCAACTCTGATTCCCCGCCTCTGATTCCCCAGCTCTGTTTCCCCGCCTCTGATTCCCCGCATCTGATTCCCTGCCTCTGATTCCCCGCCTCTGATTCCCTGCCTCTGATTCCCAACCTCTGATTCCCCACCTCTGAATCCCCATATCTGATTCACCGCCTCTGTTTCCCCGCCTCTGATTCCCCGCCTCTGTTTCCCCATATCTGATTCCCCGCCTCTGATTCCCCAACTCTGATTCCCCTCCTCTAATTCGCCAGCTATGATTCCCCGCCTCTGATTCCCTGCGTCTGATTCCCTGCCTCTGATTCCCCACCTCTGATTCCCCTTCTCTGATTACCACCTCTGAATCCCCACCTCTGATTCCCCATCTCTGATTCCGCACATCCGATTCCCTGCCTCTGATTCCCCGCCTCTGATTCCCCGCCTCTGATTCCCTGCCTCTGATTCGCAACCTCTAATTCCCCACCTCTGATTCCCCATATCTGATTCCCCGCCTCAGTTTCCCTGCCTCTGATTCCCGGCCTCTGATTCTCCAGCTCTGATTCCCCGCCTTTTATTCCCGGCCTCTGATTCCCTGCCACTGATTCCCCGCCCCTGATACCCCACCTCTGATTCCCCATATCTGATTCCCCGCCTCTGTTTCCCCAGCTCTGATTCCCCACCTCTGATTCCCCAGCTCTGATTCCCTGCCACTGATTCCCCGCCCCTGTTTCCCCACCTCTGATTCCCCATATCTGATTCCCCGCCTCTGTTTCCCCAGCTCTGATTCCCTGCCTCTGATTCCCTGCCCTGATTCCCCATCTCTGTTTCACCGCCTTTGATTCGCCACCTCTGATTCACCATATCTGATTCCCCGCCTCTGTTTCCCCGCCTCTGATTCCCTGCCTCTGATTCCCAACCTCTGATTCCACACCTCTGATTCCCCATATCTGATTCCCCACCTCTATTTCCCCATATCTGATTCCCCGCCTCTGATTCCCCAACTCTGATTCCCCTCCTCTGATTCCCCAGCTCTGATTCCCCGCCTCTGATACCCGGCGTCCGATTCCCTGCCTCTGATTCCCCGCCTCTGATTCCCCATCTCTGATTCCCCGCCTCTGATTCCCCGTGTGTGATTCCCTGCCTCTGATTCCCCGCCTCTGATTCCCCGCCTCTGATTCCCTGCCACTGATTCCCTGCCCCTGATTCCCCACCTCTGATTCCCCATATCTGATTCCCCGCCTCTGTTTCCCCGCCTCTGATTCCCCGCCTCTGATTCCCCATATCTGATTCCCTGCCTCTGATTCCCCAACTCTGATTCCCCGCCTCTGATTCCCCAGCTCTGAATCCACGCCTCTGATTCCCCAACTCTGATTCCCCGCCTCTGATTCCCCAGCTCTGAATCCACGCCTCTGATTCCCCGCATCTGATTCCCTGCCTCTGATTCCACGCCTCTGATTCCCCATCTCTGATTCACCGCCTTTGATTCGCCACCTCTGATTCCCCATATCTGATTCACCACCTCTGTTTCCCCGCCTCTGATTCCCCGCCTCTGATTCTCCATATCTCAATCCCCGCCTCTGAATCCCCATCTCTGATTCCCGGACACTGATTCCCCACCTCTGATTCCCGGCCTCTTATTCCCAGCATCTGATTCCCGGTCTCTGATTCCCGGCCTCTGATTCCCCGCTTCTGATTCTGATTCGCTGCCTCTGATTCCCCATCTCTGATTCCGCACATCTGATTCCCTGCCTCTGATTCCCCACCTCTGATTCCCCAACTCTGAATCCCCGCCTCTGATTCCCCAGCTCTGATTCCACGCCTCTGATTCCCCGTGTTTGATTCCCTGCCTCTGATTCCCTGCCCTGATTCCCCATCTCTGATTCACCGCCTTTAATTCGCCACCTCTGATTCCCCATATCTGATTCCCCTCCTCTGTTTCCCCGCCTCTGATTCCCAATCTCTGATTCCGCACATCTGATTCCCTGCCTCTGATTCCCCACCTCTGATTCCCCATCTCTGATTCACCGCCTTTGATTCGCCACCTCTGATTCCCCATATCTGATTCCCCACCTCTATTTCCCCGCCTCTAATCCCCGCCTCAGATTCTCCATATCTCATTCCCCGCCTCTGAATCCCCATCTCTGATTCCCCGCCTCTGATTCCTAGCCTCTGCTTCCCCAACTCTGATTCCCCGCCTCTGATTCCCCAGCTCTGTTTCCCCGCCTCTGATTCCCCGCATCTGATTCCCTGCCTCTGATTCCCCGCCTCTGATTCCCTGCCTCTGATTCCCAATCTCTGATTCCCCACCTCTGAATCCCCATATCTGATTCACCGCCTCTGTTTCCCCGCCTCTGATTCCCCGCCTCTGTTTCCCCATATCTGATTCCCCGCCTCTGATTCCCCAACTCTGATTCCCCTCCTCTAATTCGCCAGCTATGATTCCCCGCCTCTGATTCCCTGCGTCTGATTCCCTGCCTCTGATTCCCCACCTCTGATTCCCCTTCTCTGATTCACCACCTCTGAATCCCCACCTCTGATTCCCCATCTCTGATTCCGCACATCCGATTCCCTGCCTCTGATTCCCCGCCTCTGATTCCCCGCCTCTGATTCCCTGCCTCTGATTCGCAACCTCTAGTTCCCCACCTCTGATTCCCCATATCTGATTCCCCGCCTCTGTTTCCCTGCCTCTGATTCCCGGCCTCTGTTTCCCCATATCTGATTCCCCTCCTCTGATTCCCCAACTCTGATTCCCCGCCTCTGATTCTCCAGCTCTGATTCCCCGCCTTTTATTCCCGGCCTCTGATTCCCTGCCACTGACTCCCCGCCCCTGATTCCCCACCTCTGATTCCCCATATCTGATTCCCCGCCTCTGTTTCCCCAGCTCTGATTCCCCACCTCTGATTCCCCAGCTCTGATTCCCTGCCACTGATTCCCCGCCCCTGATTCCCCACCTCTGATTCCCCATATCTGATTCCCCGCCTCTGTTTCCCCAGCTCTGATTCCCTGCCTCTGATTCCCTGCCCTGATTCCCCATCTCTGTTTCACCGCCTTTGATTCGCCACCTCTGATTCACCATATCTGATTCCCCGCCTCTGTTTCCCCGCCTCTGATTCCCTGCCTCTGATTCCCAACCTCTGATTCCACACCTCTGATTCCCCATATCTGATTCCCCACCTCTATTTCCCCATATCTGATTCCCCGCCTCTGTTTCCCCGCCTCTGATTCCCAGCCTCTCATTCCCCATATCTGATTCCCTGCCTCTGATTCCCCAACTCTGATTCCCCGTCTCTGATTCCCCAGCTCTGAATCCACGCCTCTGATTCCCCGCATCTGATTCCCTGCCTCTGATTCCCCGCCTTGATTCCCCATCTCTGATTCACAACCTCTGATTCCCCACCTCTTATTCCCCATATCTGATTCCCCGCCTCTGTTTCCCCATATCTGATTCCCCGGCTCTGACTGCCAACCTCTGATTCCCCGCCTCTGATTCGCCAGCTCTGATTCGCCTCCTCTGATTCCCCGCATCTGATTCCCTGCCTCTGATTCCCCGCCTCTGATTCCCCATCTCTGATTCACCGCCTTTGATTCGCCACCTCTGATTCCCCATATCTGATTCACCACCTCTGTTTCCCCGCCTCTGATTCCCCGCCTCTGATTCTCCATATCTCATTCCCCGCCTCTGAATCCCCATCTCTGAGTCCCGGACACTGATTCCCCACCTCTGATTCCCGGCCTCTTATTCCCAGCATCTGATTCCCGGTCTCTGATTCCCGGCCTCTGATTCCCCGCTTCTGATTCTGATTCGCTGCCTCTGATTCCCCATCTCTGATTCCGCACATCTGATTCCCTGCCTCTGATTCCCCACCTCTGATTCCCCATATCTGATTCCCCGCCTCTGTTTCCCCGCCTCTGATTCCCCGCCTCTGTTTCCCCATATCTAATTCCCCACCTCTGATGCCCCAACTCTGATTCCCCGCTTCTGATTCCCCAGCTCTGATTCCCCACCTCTGATTCTCCGCATCCGATTCCCCATGTCTGATTCCCCGCCTCTCTTTCCCCGCCTCTGATTCCCCGCTTCTGTTTTCCCATATCTGATTCTCCGCATCCGATTCCCCAGCTCTGATTCCCTGCCTCTGATTCCCCGCGTTCTATTCCCTGCCTCTGATTCCCTGCCTCTGATTCCCCACCTCTGATTCCCCATATCTGATTCCCCGCCTCTGTTTCCCCGCCTCTGATTCCCCGCCTCTGTTTCCCCATATCTAATTCCCCACCTCTGATGCCCCAACTCTGATTCCCCGCCTCTGATTCCCCAGCTCTGATTCCCCACCTCTGATTCTCCGCATCCGATTCCCCAGCTCTGATTCCCTGCCTCTGATTCCCCGCGTTCTATTCCCTGCCTCTGATTCCCTGCCTGTGATTCCCCATCTCTGATTCACCACCTCTGATTCCCCACCTCTGATTCCCCATATCTAATTCCCCGCCTCTGTTTGCCCGCCTCTGATTCCCCGCCTCTGTTTCCCCATATCTGATTCCCTGCCTCTGAATCCCCAACTCTGATTCCCTGCCTCTGATTCACCAGCTCTGATTCCCCGCCTTTGATTCCCCCCATCTGATTCCCAGCCTCTGAATCCCCGTGTCTGATTTCCTGCCTCTGATTCTCCGCCTCTTATTCCCCATCTCTGATTCACCGCCTCTGATTCCCCACCTCTGATTCCCCGCATCTGATTCCCTGCCTCTGATTCCCCGCCTCTGATTCCCCAGCTCTGATTCCCCGCCTCTGATTCCCCAGCTCTGATTCCCCGCCTCTGATTCCCCGCGTCTGATTCCCTGCCTCTGATTCCCCGCCTCTGATTCCCCATCTCTGATTCCCCAGCTCTGATTCCCCGTGTCTGATTCCCTGCCTCTGAATCCCCGCCTCTGATTCCCCGCCTCTGATTCCCTGCCACTGATTCCCCGCCCCTGATTCCCCACCTCTGATTCCCCATATCTTATTCCCCGCCTCTGTTTCCCCCCCCTCTGATTCCCAGGCTCTGATTCCCCATATCTGATTCCCCGCCTCTGATTCCCCATATCTGATTCCCCGCCTCATTTTCCCCATATCTGATTCCCCACCTCTGTTTCCCCGCCTCTGATTCCCCGCCTCTGAAAACCCCATCTTTGATTCACCGCCTTTGATTCGCCACCTCTGATTCCCCATATCTGATTCCCCACCTCTATTTCCCCGCCTCTGATTCCCCGCCTCAGATTCTCCATATCTCATTCCCCGCCTCTGAATCCCCATCTCTGATTCCCCGCCTCTGATTCCTAGCCTCTGCTTCCCCAACTCTGATTCCCCGCCTCTGATTCCCCAGCTCTGTTTCCCCGCCTCTGATTCCCTGCCTCTGATTCCCAACCTCTGATTCCCCACCTCTGAATCCCCATATCTGATTCACCGCCTCTGTTTCCCCGCCTCTGATTCCCCGCCTCTGTTTCCCCATATCTGATTCCCCGCCTCTGATTCCCCAACTCTGATTCCCCTCCTCTAATTCGCCAGCTATGATTCCCCGCCTCTGATTCCCTGCGTCTGATTCCCTGCCTCTGATTCCCCACCTCTGATTCCCCTTCTCTGATTACCACCTCTGAATCCCCACCTCTGATTCCCCATCTCTGATTCCGCACATCCGATTCCCTGCCTCTGATTCCCCGCCTCTGATTCCCCGCCTCTGATTCCCTGCCTCTGATTCGCAACCTCTAATTCCCCACCTCTGATTCCCCATATCTGATTCCCCGCCTCAGTTTCCCTGCCTCTGATTCCCGGCCTCTGTTTCCCCAACTCTGATTCCCCGCCTCTGATTCTCCAGCTCTGATTCCCCGCCTTTTATTCCCGGCCTCTGATTCCCTGCCACTGATTCCCCGCCCCTGATACCCCACCTCTGATTCCCCATATCTGATTCCCCGCCTCTGTTTCCCCAGCTCTGATTCCCCACCTCTGATTCCCCAGCTCTGATTCCCTGCCACTGATTCCCCGCCCCTGTTTCCCCACCTCTGATTCCCCATATCTGATTCCCCGCCTCTGTTTCCCCAGCTCTGATTCCCTGCCTCTGATTCCCTGCCCTGATTCCCCATCTCTGTTTCACCGCCTTTGATTCGCCACCTCTGATTCACCATATCTGATTCCCCGCCTCTGTTTCCCCGCCTCTGATTCCCTGCCTCTGATTCCCAACCTCTGATTCCACACCTCTGATTCCCCATATCTGATTCCCCGCCTCTGATTCCCCAACTCTGATTCCCCTCCTCTGATTCCCCAGCTCTGATTCCCCGCCTCTGATACCCGGCGTCCGATTCCCTGCCTCTGATTCCCCGCCTCTGATTCCCCATCTCTGATTCCCCGCCTCTGATTCCCCGTGTGTGATTCCCTGCCTCTGATTCCCCGCCTCTGATTCCCCGCCTCTGATTCCCTGCCACTGATTCCCTGCCCCTGATTCCCCACCTCTGATTCCCCATATCTGATTCCCCGCCTCTGTTTCCCCGCCTCTGATTCCCCGCCTCTGATTCCCCATATCTGATTCCCTGCCTCTGATTCCCCAACTCTGATTCCCCGCCTCTGATTCCCCAGCTCTGAATCCACGCCTCTGATTCCCCAACTCTGATTCCCCGCCTCTGATTCCCCAGCTCTGAATCCACGCCTCTGATTCCCCGCATCTGATTCCCTGCCTCTGATTCCACGCCTCTGATTCCCCATCTCTGATTCACCGCCTTTGATTCGCCACCTCTGATTCCCCATATCTGATTCACCACCTCTGTTTCCCCGCCTCTGATTCCCCGCCTCTGATTCTCCATATCTCAATCCCCGACTCTGAATCCCCATCTCTGATTCCCGGACACTGATTCCCCACCTCTGATTCCCGGCCTCTTATTCCCAGCATCTGATTCCCGGTCTCTGATTCCCGGCCTCTGATTCCCCGCTTCTGATTCTGATTCGCTGCCTCTGATTCCCCATCTCTGATTCCGCACATCTGATTCCCTGCCTCTGATTCCCCACCTCTGATTCCCCATATCTGATTCCCCGCCTCTGTTTCCCCGCCTCTGATTCCCCGCCTCTGTTTCCCCATTTCTAATTCCCCACCTCTGATGCCCCAACTCTGATTCCCCGCCTCTGATTCCCCAGCTCTGATTCCCCACCTCTGATTCTCCGCATCCGAATCCCCATGTCTGATTCCCCGCCTCTGTTTCCCCGCCTCTGATTCCCCGCTTCTGTTTTCCCATATCTGATTCCCCGCCTCTGATTCCCCAGCTCTGATTCCCTGCCTCTTATTCCCCGCCTCTGATTCCCCATCTCTGATTCCCCGCCTCTGATTCCCCGTGTCTGATTCCCTGCCTCTGATTCCCCGCCTCTGATTCCCCGCCTCTGATTCCCTGCCACTGATTCCCTGCCCCTGATTCCCCACCTCTGATTCCCAATATCTGATTCCCCGCCTCTGTTTCCCCGCCTCTGATTCCCCGCCTCTGATTCCCATTATCTGATTCCCCGCCTCTGATTCCCCAGCTCTGAATCCCCGCATCTGATTCCCTGCCTCTGATTCCCCGCATCTGATTCCCCATCTCTGATTCATCGCCTTTGATTCGCCACCTCTGATTCCCCATATCTGATTCCCCACCTCTGTTTCCCCGCCTCTGATTCCCTGCATCTGATTCCCTGCCTCTGATTCCCCGCCTCTGATTCCCCATCTCTGATTCACCGCCTTTGATTCGCCACCTCTGATTCCCCATATCTGATTCCCCACCTCTATTTCCCCGCCTCTGATTCCCCGCCTCAGATTCTCCATATCTCATTCCCCGCATCTGAATCCCCATCTCTGATTCCCCGCCTCTGATTCCTAGCCTCTGCTTCCCAAACTCTGATTCCCCGCCTCTGATTCCCCAGCTCTGTTTCCCCGCCTCTGATTCCCCGCATCTGATTCCCTGCCTCTGATTCCCCGCCTCTGATTCCCTGCCTCTGATTCCCAATCTCTGATTCCCCACCTCTGAATCCCCATATCTGATTCACCGCCTCTGTTTCCCCGCCTCTGATTCCCCGCCTCTGTTTCCCCATATCTGATTCCCCGCCTCTGATTCCCCAACTCTGATTCCCCTCCTCTAATTCGCCAGCTATGATTCCCCGCCTCTGATTCCCTGCGTCTGATTCCCTGCCTCTGATTCCCCACCTCTGATTCCCCTTCTCTGATTCACCACCTCTGAATCCCCACCTCTGATTCCCCATCTCTGATTCCGCACATCCGATTCCCTGCCTCTGATTCCCTGCCTCTGATTCCCCGCCTCTGATTCCCCATATCTGATTCCCCACCTCTGTTTCCCCGCCTCTGATTCCCCGCATCTGATTCCCTGCCTCTGATTCCCCGCCTCTGATTCCCCATCTCTGATTCACCGCCTTTGATTCGCCACCTCTGATTCACCATATCTGATTCCCCACCTCTATTTCCCCGCCTCTGATTCCCCGCCTCTGATTCTCCATATCTCATTCCCCGCCTCTGAATCCCCATCTCTGATTCCCGGACTCTGATTCCCCACCTCTGATTCCCGGCCTCTTATTCCCAGCATCTGATTCCCGGCCTCTGATTCCCAGCCTCTGATTCCCCGCTTCTGATTCTGATTCCCTGCCTCTGATTCCCCATCTCTGATTCCGCACATCTGATTCCCTGCCTCTGTTTCCCCGCCTCTGATTCCTAGCCTCTGCTTCCCCAACTCTGATTCCCCGCCTCTGATTCCCCAGCTCTGTTTCCCCGCCTCTGATTCCCCGCATCTGTTTCCCTGCCTCTGATTCCCCGCCTCTGATTCCCTGCCTCTGATTCCCAACCTCTGATTCCCCACCTCTGAATCCCCATATCTGATTCCCCGCCTCTGTTTCCCCACCTCTGATTCCCCGCCTCTGTTTCCCCATATCTGATTCCCCGCCTCTGATTCCCCAACTCTGATTCCCCTCCTCTAATTCGCCAGCTATGATTCCCCGCCTCTGATTCCCTGTGTCTGATTCCCTGCCTCTGATTCCCCGCCTCTGATTCCCCTTCTCTGATTCACCACCTCTGAATCCCCACCTCTGATTCCCCATCTCTGATTCCGCACATCCGATTCCCTGCCTCTGATTCCCCGCCTGTGATTCCCCGCCTCTGATTCCCTGCCTCTGATTCGCAACCTCTAATTCCCCACCTCTGATTCCCCATATCTCATTCCCCGCCTCTGTTTCCCTGCCTCTGATTCCCGGCCTCTGTTTCCCCATATCTGATTCCCCTCCTCTGATTCCCCAACTCTGATTCCCCGCCTCTGATTCCCCAGCTCTGATTCCCCGCCTTTTTTTCCCGGCCTCTGATTCCCTGCCACTGATTCCCCGCCCCTGATTCCCCACCTCTGATTCCCCATATCTGATTCCCAGCCTCTGTTTCCCCAGCTCTGATTCCCTGCCTCTGATTCCCTGCCCTGATTCCCCATCTCTGTATCACCGCCTTTGATTCGCCACCTCTGATTCCCCATATCTGATTCCCCGCCTCTGTTTCCCCGCCTCTGATTCCCTGCCTCTGATTCCCAACCTCTGATTCCACACCTCTGATTCCCCATATCTGATTCCCCACCTCTATTTCCCCATATCTGATTCCCCGCCTCTGATTCCCCAACTCTGATTCCCCGCCTCTGATTCCCCAGCTCTGATTCCCCGCCTCTGATACCCGGCGTCCGATTCCCTGCCTCTTATTCCCCGCCTCTGATTCTCCGCCTCTGATTCCCCGCCTCTGATTCCATGCCACTGATTCCCTGCCCCTGATTCCCCACCTCTGATTCCCAATATCTGATTCCCCGCCTCTGTTTCCCCGCCTCTGATTCCCCGCCTCTGATTCCCATTATCTGATTCCCCGCCTCTGATTCCCCAGCTCTGAATCCCCGCATCTGATTCCCTGCCTCTGATTCCCCGCATCTGATTCCCCATCTCTGATTCACCGCCTTTGATTCGCCACCTCTGATTCCCCATATCTGATTCCCCACCTCTGTTTCCCCGCCTCTGATTCCCTGCATCTGATTCCCTGCCTCTTATTCCCCGCCTCTGATTCCCCATCTCTGATTCACCGCCTTTGATTCGCCACCTCTGATTCCCCATATCTGATTCCCCACCTCTATTTCCCCGCCTCTAATCCCCGCCTCAGATTCTCCATATCTCATTCCCCGCCTCTGAATCCCCATCTCTGATTCCCCGCCTCTGATTCCTAGCCTCTGCTTCCCCAACTCTGATTCCCCGCCTCTGATTCCCCAGCTCTGTTTCCCCGCCTCTGATTCCCCGCATCTGATTCCCTGCCTCTGATTCCCCGCCTCTGATTCCCTGCCTCTGATTCCCAATCTCTGATTCCCCACCTCTGAATCCCCATATCTGATTCACCGCCTCTGTTTCCCCGCCTCTGATTCCCCGCCTCTGTTTCCCCATATCTGATTCCCCGCCTCTGATTCCCCAACTCTGATTCCCCTCCTCTAATTCGCCAGCTATGATTCCCCGCCTCTGATTCCCTGCGTCTGATTCCCTGCCTCTGATTCCCCACCTCTGATTCCCCTTCTCTGATTCACCACCTCTGAATCCCCACCTCTGATTCCCCATCTCTGATTCCGCACATCCGATTCCCTGCCTCTGATTCCCCGCCTCTGATTCCCCGCCTCTGATTCCCTGCCTCTGATTCGCAACCTCTAGTTCCCCACCTCTGATTCCCCATATCTGATTCCCCGCCTCTGTTTCCCTGCCTCTGATTCCCGGCCTCTGTTTCCCCATATCTGATTCCCCTCCTCTGATTCCCCAACTCTGATTCCCCGCCTCTGATTCTCCAGCTCTGATTCCCCGCCTTTTATTCCCGGCCTCTGATTCCCTGCCACTGACTCCCCGCCCCTGATTCCCCACCTCTGATTCCCCATATCTGATTCCCCGCCTCTGTTTCCCCAGCTCTGATTCCCCACCTCTGATTCCCCAGCTCTGATTCCCTGCCACTGATTCCCCGCCCCTGATTCCCCACCTCTGATTCCCCATATCTGATTCCCCGCCTCTGTTTCCCCAGCTCTGATTCCCTGCCTCTGATTCCCTGCCCTGATTCCCCATCTCTGTTTCACCGCCTTTGATTCGCCACCTCTGATTCACCATATCTGATTCCCCGCCTCTGTTTCCCCGCCTCTGATTCCCTGCCTCTGATTCCCAACCTCTGATTCCACACCTCTGATTCCCAATATCTGATTCCCCACCTCTATTTCCCCATATCTGAATCCCCGCCTCTGATTCCCCAACTCTGATTCCCCGCCTCTGATTCCCCAGCTCTGATTCCCCGCCTCTGATACCCGGCGTCCGATTCCCTGCCTCTGATTCCCCGCCTCTGATTCCCCATCTCTGATTCCCCGCCTCTGATTCCCCGTGTGTGATTCCCTGCCTCTGATTCCCCGCCTCTGATTCCCCGCCTCTGATTCCCTGCCACTGATTCCCTGCCCCTGATTCCCCACCTCTGATTCCCCATATCTGATTCCCCGCCTCTGTTTCCCCGCCTCTGATTCCCCGCCTCTCATTCCCCATATCTGATTCCCTGCCTCTGATTCCCCAACTCTGATTCCCCGTCTCTGATTCCCCAGCTCTGAATCCACGCCTCTGATTCCCCGCATCTGATTCCCTGCCTCTGATTCCCCGCCTTGATTCCCCATCTCTGATTAACAACCTCTGATTCCCCACCTCTTATTCCCCATATCTGATTCCCCGCCTCTGTTTCCCCATATCTGATTCCCCGGCTCTGACTGCCTACCTCTGATTCCCCGCCTCTGATTCGCCAGCTCTGATTCGCCTCCTCTGATTCCCCGCATCTGATTCCCTGCCTCTGATTCCCCGCCTCTGATTCCCCATCTCTGATTCACCGCCTTTGATTCGCAACCTCTGATTCCCCATATCTGATTCACCACCTCTGTTTCCCCGCCTCTGATTCCCCGCCTCTGATTCTCCATATCTCATTCCCCGCCTCTGAATCCCCATCTCTGATTCCCGGACACTGATTCCCCACCTCTGATTCCCGGCCTCTTATTCCCAGCATCTGATTCCCGGTCTCTGATTCCCGGCCTCTGATTCCCCGCTTCTGATTCTGATTCGCTGCCTCTGATTCCCCATCTCTGATTCCGCACATCTGATTCCCTGCCTCTGATTCCCCACCTCTGATTCCCCATATCTGATTCCCCGCCTCTGTTTCCCCGCCTCTGATTCCCCGCCTCTGTTTCCCCATATCTAATTCCCCACCTCTGATGCCCCAACTCTGATTCCCCGCCTCTGATTCCCCAGCTCTGATTCCCCACCTCTGATTCTCCGCATCCGATTCCCCATGTCTGATTCCCCGCCTCTCTTTCCTCGCCTCTGATTCCCCGCTTCCGTTTTCCCATATCTGATTCCCCGCCTCTGATTCCCCAGCTCTGATTCCCTGCCTCTGATTCCCCGCGTTCTATTCCCTGCCTCTGATTCCCTGCCTGTGATTCCCCATCTCTGATTCACCACCTCTGATTCCCCACGTCTGATTCCCCATATCTAATTCCCCGCCTCTGTTTGCCCGCCTCTGATTCCCAGCCTCTGTTTCCCCATATCTGATTCCCTGCCTCTGAATCCCCAACTCTGATTCCCTGCCTCTGATTCACCAGCTCTGATTCCCCGCCTTTGATTCCCCCCATCTGATTCCCAGCCTCTGAATCCCCGTGTCTGATTTCCTGCCTCTGATTCCCCGCCTCTTATTCCCCATCTCTGATTCACCGCCTCTGATTCCCCACCTCTGATTCCCCGCATCTGATTCCCTGCCTCTGATTCCCCGCCTCTGATTCCCCAGCTCTGATTCCCCGCCTCTGATTCCCCAGCTCTGATTCCCCGCCTCTGATTCCCCGCGTCTGATTCCCTGCCTCTGATTCCCCGCCTCTGATTCCCCATCTCTGATTCCCCAGCTCTGATTCCCCATGTCTGATTCCCTGCCTCTGAATCCCCGCCTCTGATTCCCCGCCTCTGATTCCCTGCCACTGATTCCCCGCCCCTGATTCCCCACCTCTGATTCCCCATATCTTATTCCCTGCTTCTGTTTCCCCCCCTCTGATTCCCAGCCTCTGATTCCCCATATCTGATTCCCCGCCCCTGATTCCCCACCTCTGATTCCCCATATCTTATTCCCCGCCTCTGTTTCCCCCCCTCTGATTCCCAGCCTCTGATTCCCCATATCTGATTCCCCGCCTCTGATTCCCCGCATCTGATTCCCTGCCTCTGATTCCCCGCCTCTGATTCCCCATCTCTGATTCACCGCCTTTGATTCGCCACCTCTGATTCCCCATATCTGATTCCCCACCTCTATTTCCCCGCCTTTGATTCCCCGCCTCAGATTCTCCATATCTCATTCCCCGCCTCTGAATCCCCATCTCTGATTCCCCGCCTCTGATTCCTAGCCTCTGCTTTCCCAACTCTGATTCCCCGCCTCTGATTCCCCAGCTCTGTTTCCCCGCCTCTGATTCCCCGCATCTGATTCCCTGCCTCTGATTCCCCGCCTCTGATTCCCTGCCTCTGATTCCCAACCTCTGATTCCCCACCTCTGAATCCCCATATCTGATTCACAGCCTCTGTTTCCCCGCCTCTGATTCCCCGCCTCTGTTTCCCCATATCTGATTCCCCGCCTCTGATTCCCCAACTCTGATTCCCCTCCTCTAATTCGCCAGCTATGATTCCCCGCCTCTGATTCCCTGCGTCTGATTCCCTGCCTCTGATTCCCCACCTCTGATTCCCCTTCTCTGATTACCACCTCTGAATCCCCACCTCTGATTCCCCATCTCTGATTCCGCACATCCGATTCCCTGCCTCTGATTCCCCGCCTCTGATTCCCCGCCTCTGATTCCCTGCCTCTGATTCGCAACCTCTAATTCCCCACCTCTGATTCCCCATATCTGATTCCCCGCCTCTGTTTCCCTGCCTCTGATTCCCGGCCTCTGTTTCCCCATATCTGATTCCCCTCCTCTGATTCCCCAACTCTGATTCCCCGCCTCTGATTCTCCAGCTCTGATTCCCCGCCTTTTATTCCCGGCCTCTGATTCCCTGCCACTGATTCCCCGCCCCTGATTCCCCACCTCTGATTCCCCATATCTGATTCCCCTCCTCTGTTTTCCCAGCTCTGATTCCCCACCTCTGATTCCCCAGCTCTGATTCCCTGCCACTGATTCCCCGCCCCTGTTTCCCCACCTCTGATTCCCCATATCTGATTCCCCGCCTCTGTTTCCCCAGCTCTGATTCCCTGCCTCTGATTCCCTGCCCTGATTCCCCATCTCTGTTTCACCGCCTTTGATTCGCCACCTCTGATTCACCATATCTGATTCCCCGCCTCTGTTTCCACGCCTCTGATTCCCTGCCTCTGATTCCCAACCTCTGATTCCACACCTCTGATTCCCCATATCTGATTCCCCACCTCTATTTCCCCATATCTGATTCCCCGCCTCTGATTCCCCAACTCTGATTCCCCTCCTCTGATTCCCCAGCTCTGATTCCCCGCCTCTGATACCCGGCGTCCAATTCCCTGCCTCTGATTCCCCGCCTCTGATTCCCCATCTCTGATTCCCCGCCTCTGATTCCCCGCCTCTGATTCCCCATATCTGATTCCCTGCCTCTGATTCCCCAACTCTGATTCCCCGCCTCTGATTCCCCAGCTCTGCATCCACGCCTCTGATTCCCCGCATCTGATTCCCTGCCTCTGATTCCCCGCCTTGATTCCCCATCTCTGATTCACAACCTCTGATTCCCCACCTCTTATTCCCCATATCTGATTCCCCGCCTCTGTTTCCCCATATCTGATTCCCCGGCTCTGATTGCCCACCTCTATTCCCCGCCTCTGATTCGCCAGCTCTGATTCGCCTCCTCTGATTCCCCGCATCTGATTCCCTGCCTCTGATTCCGCGCCTCTGATTCCCCATCTCTGATTCACCGCCTTTGATTCGCCACCTCTGATTCCCCATATCTGATTCACCACCTCTGTTTCCCCGCCTCTGATTCCCCGCCTCTGATTCTCCATATCTCATTCCCCGCCTCTGAATCCCCATCTCTGATTCCCGGACACTGATTCCCCACCTCTGATTCCCGGCCTCTTATTCCCAGCATCTGATTCCCGGTCTCTGATTCCCCATATCTGATTCCCCGCCTCTGTTTCCCTGCCTCTGATTCCCGGCCTCTGTTTCCCCATATCTGATTCCCCTCCTCTGATTCCCCAACTCTGATTCCCCGCCTCTGATTCTCCAGCTCTGATTCCCCGCCTTTTATTCCCGGCCTCTGATTCCCTGCCACTGACTCCCCGCCCCTGATTCCCCACCTCTGATTCCCCATATCTGACTCCCCGCCTCTGATTCTCCATATCTCATTCCCCGCCTCTGATTCCCCAGCTCTGATTCCCTGCCACTGATTCCCCGCCCCTGATTCCCCACCTCTGATTCCCCATATCTGATTCCCCGCCTCTGTTTCCCCAGCTCTGATTCCCTGCCTCTGATTCCCTGCCCTGATTCCCCATCTCTGTTTCACCGCCTTTGATTCGCCACCTCTGATTCACCATATCTGATTCCCCGCCTCTGTTTCCCCGCCTCTGATTCCCTGCCTCTGATTCCCAACCTCTGATTCCACACCTCTGATTCCCCATATCTGATTCCCCACCTGTATTTCCCCATATCTGAATCCCCGCCTCTGATTCCCCAACTCTGATTCCCCGCCTCTGATTCCCCAGCTCTGATTCCCCGCCTCTGATACCCGGCGTCCGATTCCCTGCCTCTGATTCCCCGCCTCTGATTCCCCATCTCTGATTCCCCGCCTCTGATTCCCCGTGTGTGATTCCCTGCCTCTGATTCCCCGCCTCTGATTCCCCGCCTCTGATTCCCTGCCACTGATTCCCTGCCCCTGATTCCCCACCTCTGATTCCCCATATCTGATTCCCCGCCTCTGTTTCCCCGCCTCTGATTCCCCGCCTCTCATTCCCCATATCTGATTCCCTGCCTCTGATTCCCCAACTCTGATTCCCCGTCTCTGATTCCCCAGCTCTGAATCCATGCCTCTGATTCCCCGCATCTGATTCCCTGCCTCTGATTCCCCGCCTTGATTCCCCATCTCTGATTAACAACCTCTGATTCCCCACCTCTTATTCCCCATATCTGATTCCCCGCCTCTGTTTCCCCATATCTGATTCCCCGGCTCTGACTGCCTACCTCTGATTCCCCGCCTCTGATTCGCCAGCTCTGATTCGCCTCCTCTGATTCCCCGCATCTGATTCCCTGCCTCTGATTCCCCGCCTCTGATTCCCCATCTCTGATTCACCGCCTTTGATTCGCAACCTCTGATTCCCCATATCTGATTCACCACCTCTGTTTCCCCGCCTCTGATTCCCCGCCTCTGATTCTCCATATCTCATTCCCCGCCTCTGAATCCCCATCTCTGATTCCCGGACACTGATTCCCCACCTCTGATTCCCGGCCTCTTATTCCCAGCATCTGATTCCCGGTCTCTGATTCCCGGCCTCTGATTCCCCGCTTCTGATTCTGATTCGCTGCCTCTGATTCCCCATCTCTGATTCCGCACATCTGATTCCCTGCCTCTGATTCCCCACCTCTGATTCCCCATATCTGATTCCCCGCCTCTGTTTCCCCGCCTCTGATTCCCCGCCTCTGTTTCCCCATATCTAATTCCCCACCTCTGATGCCCCAACTCTGATTCCCCGCCTCTGATTCCCCAGCTCTGATTCCCCACCTCTGATTCTCCGCATCCGATTCCCCATGTCTGATTCCCCGCCTCTCTTTCCTCGCCTCTGATTCCCCGCGTCTGATTCCCCATATCTAATTCCCCGCCTCTGTTTGCCCGCCTCTGATTCCCCGCCTCTGTTTCCCCATATCTGATTCCCTGCCTCTGAATCCCCAACTCTGATTCCCTGCCTCTGATTCACCAGCTCTGATTCCCCGCCTTTGATTCCCCCCATCTGATTCCCAGCCTCTGAATCCCCGTGTCTGATTTCCTGCCTCTGATTCCCCGCCTCTTATTCCCCATCTCTGATTCACCGCCTCTGATTCCCCACCTCTGATTCCCCGCATCTGATTCCCTGCCTCTGATTCCCCGCCTCTGATTCCCCAGCTCTGATTCCCCGCCTCTGATTCCCCAGCTCTGATTCCCCGCCTCTGATTCCCCGCGTCTGATTCCCTGCCTCTGATTCCCCGCCTCTGATTCCCCATCTCTGATTCCCCAGCTCTGATTCCCCATGTCTGATTCCCTGCCTCTGAATCCCCGCCTCTGATTCCCCGCCTCTGATTCCCTGCCACTGATTCCCCGCCCCTGATTCCCCACCTCTGATTCCCCATATCTTATTCCCCGCCTCTGTTTCCCCCCCTCTGATTCCCAGCCTCTGATTCCCCATATCTGATTCCCCGCCCCTGATTCCCCACCTCTGTTTCCCCATATCTTATTCCCCGCCTCTGTTTCCCCCCCTCTGATTCCCAGCCTCTGATTCCCCATATCTGATTCCCCGCCTCTGATTCCCCGCATCTGATTCCCTGCCTCTGATTCCCCGCCTCTGATTCCCCATCTCTGATTCACCGCCTTTGATTCGCCACCTCTGATTCCCCATATCTGATTCCCCACCTCTATTTCCCCGCCTTTGATTCCCCGCCTCAGATTCTCCATATCTCATTCCCAGCCTCTGAATCCCCATCTCTGATTCCCCGCCTCTGATTCCTAGCCTCTGCTTTCCCAACTCTGATTCCCCGCCTCTGATTCCCCAGCTCTGTTTCCCCGCCTCTGATTCCCCGCATCTGATTCCCTGCCTCTGATTCCCCGCCTCTGATTCCCTGCCTCTGATTCCCAACCTCTGATTCCCCACCTCTGAATCCCCATATCTGATTCACCGCCTCTGTTTCCCCGCCTCTGATTCCCCGCCTCTGTTTCCCCATATCTGATTCCCCGCCTCTGATTCCCCAACTCTGATTCCCCTCCTCTAATTCGCCAGCTATGATTCCCCGCCTCTGATTCCCTGCGTCTGATTCCCTGCCTCTGATTCCCCACCTCTGATTCCCCTTCTCTGATTACCACCTCTGAATCCCCACCTCTGATTCCCCATCTCTGATTCCGCACATCCGATTCCCTGCCTCTGATTCCCCGCCTCTGATTCCCCGCCTCTGATTCCCTGCCTCTGATTCGCAACCTCTAATTCCCCACCTCTGATTCCCCATATCTGATTCCCCGCCTCTGTTTCCCTGCCTCTGATTCCCGGCCTCTGTTTCCCCATATCTGATTCCCCTCCTCTGATTCCCCAACTCTGATTCCCCGCCTCTGATTCTCCAGCTCTGATTCCCCGCCTTTTATTCCCGGCCTCTGATTCCCTGCCACTGATTCCCCGCCCCTGATTCCCCACCTCTGATTCCCCATATCTGATTCCCCGCCTCTGTTTTCCCAGCTCTGATTCCCCACCTCTGATTCCCCAGCTCTGATTCCCTGCCACTGATTCCCCGCCCCTGTTTCCCCACCTCTGATTCCCCATATCTGATTCCCCGCCTCTGTTTCCCCAGCTCTGATTCCCTGCCTCTGATTCCCTGCCCTGATTCCCCATCTCTGTTTCACCGCCTTTGATTCGCCACCTCTGATTCACCATATCTGATTCCCCGCCTCTGTTTCCACGCCTCTGATTCCCTGCCTCTGATTCCCAACCTCTGATTCCACACCTCTGATTCCCCATATCTGATTCCCCACCTCTATTTCCCCATATCTGATTCCCCGCCTCTGATTCCCCAACTCTGATTCCCCTCCTCTGATTCCCCAGCTCTGATTCCCCGCCTCTGATACCCGGCGTCCAATTCCCTGCCTCTGATTCCCCGCCTCTGATTCCCCATCTCTGATTCCCCGCCTCTGATTCCCCGCCTCTGATTCCCCATATCTGATTCCCTGCCTCTGATTCCCCAACTCTGATTCCCCGCCTCTGATTCCCCAGCTCTGAATCCACGCCTCTGATTCCCCGCATCTGATTCCCTGCCTCTGATTCCCCGCCTTGATTCCCCATCTCTGATTCACAACCTCTGATTCCCCACCTCTTATTCCCCATATCTGATTCCCCGCCTCTGTTTCCCCATATCTGATTCCCCGGCTCTGATTGCCCACCTCTATTCCCCGCCTCTGATTCGCCAGCTCTGATTCGCCTCCTCTGATTCCCCGCATCTGATTCCCTGCCTCTGATTCCGCGCCTCTGATTCCCCATCTCTGATTCACCGCCTTTGATTCGCCACCTCTGATTCCCCATATCTGATTCACCACCTCTGTTTCCCCGCCTCTGATTCCCCGCCTCTGATTCTCCATATCTCATTCCCCGCCTCTGAATCCCCATCTCTGATTCCCGGACACTGATTCCCCACCTCTGATTCCCGGCCTCTTATTCCCAGCATCTGATTCCCGGTCTCTGATTCCCGGCCTCTGATTCCCCGCTTCTGATTCTGA
Source organism: Narcine bancroftii (assembly GCF_036971445.1). NCBI lineage: Eukaryota > Metazoa > Chordata > Chondrichthyes > Torpediniformes > Narcinidae > Narcine > Narcine bancroftii. Next base: position 268,202,092 of record NC_091470.1, read on the forward strand.
TTCGCTGCCTCTGATTCCCCATCTCTGATTCCGCACATCTGATTCCCTGCCTCTGATTCCCCACCTCTGATTCCCCATATCTGATTCCCCGCCTCTGTTTCCCCGCCTCTGATTCACCGCCTCTGTTTCCCCATATCTAATTCCCCACCTCTGATGCCCCAACTCTGATTCCCCGCCTCTGATTCCCCAGCTCTGATTCCCCACCTCTGATTCTCCGCATCCGATTCCCCATGTCTGATTCCCCGCCTCTGTTTCCCCGCCTCTGATTCCCCGCTTCTGTTTTCCCATATCTGATTCCCCGCCTCTGATTCCCCAGCTCTGATTCCCTGCCTCTGATTCCCCGCGTTCTATTCCCTGCCTCTGATTCCCTGCCTGTGATTCCCCATCTCTGATTCACCACCTCTGATTCCCCACCTCTGATTCCCCATATCTAATTCCCCGCCTCTGTTTGCCCGCCTCTGATTCCCCGCCTCTGTTTCCCCATATCTGATTCCCTGCCTCTGAATCCCCAACTCTGATTCCCTGCCTCTGATTCACCAGCTCTGATTCCCCGCCTTTGAATCCCCCCGTCTGATTCCCAGCCTCTGAATCCCCGTGTCTGATTTCCTGCCTCTGATTCCCTGCCTCTTATTCCCCATCTCTGATTCACCGCCTCTGATTCCCCACCTCTGATTCCCCGCATCTGATTCCCTGCCTCTGATTCCCCGCCTCTGATTCCCCAGCTCTGATTCCCCGCCTCTGATTCCCCAGCTCTGATTCCCCGCCTCTGATTCCCCGCGTCTGATTCCCTGCCTCTGATTCCCCGCCTCTGATTCCCCATCTCTGATTCCCCAGCTCTGATTCCCCGTGTCTGATTCCCTGCCTCTGAATCCCCGCCTCTGATTCCCCGCCTCTGATTCCCTGCCACTGATTCCCCGCCCCTGATTCCCCACCTCTGATTCCCCATATCTTATTCCCCGCCTCTGTTTCCCCCCCTCTGATTCCCAGCCTCTGATTGCCCATATCTGATTCCCCGCCTCTGATTCCCCATATCTGATTCCCCGCCTCATTTTCCCCATATCTGATTCCCCACCTCTGTTTCCCCGCCTCTGATTCCCCGCATCTGATTCCCTGCCTCTGATTCCCCGCCTCTGATTCCCCATCTCTGATTCACCGCCTTTGATTCGCCACCTCTGATTCCCCATATCTGATTCCCCACCTCTATTTCCCCGCCTCTGATTCCCCGCCTCAGATTCTCCATATCTCATTCCCCGCCTCTGAATCCCCATCTCTGATTCCCCGCCTCTGATTCCTAGCCTCTGCTTCCCCAACTCTGATTCCCCGCCTCTGATTCCCCAGCTCTGTTTCCCCGCCTCTGATTCCCCGCATCTGATTCCCTGCCTCTGATTCCCCGCCTCTGATTCCCTGCCTCTGATTCCCAACCTCTGATTCCCCACCTCTGAATCCCCATATCTGATTCACCGCCTATGTTTCCCCGCCTCTGATTCCCCGCCTCTGTTTCCCCATATCTGATTCCCCGCCTCTGATTCCCCAACTCTGATTCCCTTCCTCTAATTCGCCAGCTATGATTCCCCGCCTCTGATTCCCTGCGTCTGATTCCCTGCCTCTGATTCCCCACCTCTGATTCCCCTTCTCTGATTCACCACCTCTGAATCCCCACCTCTGATTCCCCATCTCTGATTCCGCACATCCGATTCCCTGCCTCTGATTCCCCGCCTCTGATTCCCCGCCTCTGATTCCCTGCCTCTGATTCGCAACCTCTAATTCCCCACCTCTGATTCCCCATATCTGATTCCCCGCCTCTGTTTCCCTGCCTCTGATTCCCGGCCTCTGTTTCACCATATCTGATTCCCCGCCTATGTTTCCCCAGCTCTGATTCCCCACCTCTGATTCTCCGCATCCGATTCCCCATGTCTGATTCCCCGCCTCTGTTTCCCCGCCTCTGATTCCCCGCTTCTGTTTTCCCATATCTGATTCCCCGCCTCTGATTCCCCAGCTCTGATTCCCTGCCTCTGATTCCCCGCGTTCTATTCCCTGCCTCTGATTCCCTGCCTGTGATTCCCCATCTCTGATTCACCACCTCTGATTCCCCACCTCTGATTCCCCATATCTAATTCCCCGCCTCTGTTTGCCCGCCTCTGATTCCCCGCCTCTGTTTCCCCATATCTGATTCCCTGCCTCTGAATCCCCAACTCTGATTCCCTGCCTCTGATTCACCAGCTCTGATTCCCCGCCTTTGATTCCCCCCGTCTGATTCCCAGCCTCTGAATCCCCGTGTCTGATTTCCTGCCTCTGATTCCCTGCCTCTTATTCCCCATCTCTGATTCACCGCGTCTGATTCCCCACCTCTGATTCCCCGCATCTGATTCCCTGCCTCTGATTCCCCGCCTCTGATTCCCCAGCTCTGATTCCCTGCCTCTGATTCCCCAGCTCTGATTCCCCGCCTCTGATTCCCCGCGTCTGATTCCCTGCCTCTGATTCCCCGCCTCTGATTCCCCATCTCTGATTCCCCAGCTCTGATTCCCCGTGTCTGATTCCCTGCCTCTGAATCCCCGCCTCTGATTCCCCGCCTCTGATTCCCTGCCACTGATTCCCCGCCCCTGATTCCCCACCTCTGATTCCCCATATCTTATTCCCCGCCTCTGTTTCCCCCCCTCTGATTCCCAGCCTCTGATTGCCCATATCTGATTCCCCGCCTCTGATTCCCCATATCTGATTCCCCGCCTCATTTTCCCCATATCTGATTCCCCACCTCTGTTTCCCCGCCTCTGATTCCCCGCATCTGATTCCCTGGCTCTGATTCCCCGCCTCTGATTCCCCATCTCTGATTCACCGCCTTTGATTCGCCACCTCTGATTCCCCATATCTGATTCCCCACCTCTATTTCCCCGCCTCTGATTCCCCGCCTCAGATTCTCCATATCTCATTCCCCGCCTCTGAATCCCCATCTCTGATTCCCCGCCTCTGATTCCTAGCCTCTGCTTCGCCAACTCTGATTCCCCGCCTCTGATTCCCCAGCTCTGTTTCCCCGCCTCTGATTCCCCGCATCTGATTCCCTGCCTCTGATTCCCCGCCTCTGATTCCCTGCCTCTGATTCCCAACCTCTGATTCCCCACCTCTGAATCCCCATATCTGATTCACCGCCTCTGTTTCCCCGCCTCTGATTCCCCGCCTCTGTTTCCCCATATCTGATTCCCCGCCTCTGATTCCCCAACTCTGATTCCCTTCCTCTAATTCGCCAGCTATGATTCCCCGCCTCTGATTCCTAGCCTCTGCTTCGCCAACTCTGATTCCCTTCCTCTAATTCGCCAGCTATGATTCCCCAGCTCTGTTTCCCCGCCTCTGATTCCCCGCATCTGATTCCCTGCCTCTGATTCCCCGCCTCTGATTCCCTGCCTCTGATTCCCAACCTCTGATTCCCCACCTCTGAATCCCCATATCTGATTCACCGCCTCTGTTTCCCCGCCTCTGATTCCCCGCCTCTGTTTCCCCATATCTGATTCCCCGCCTCTGATTCCCCAACTCTGATTCCCCTCCTCTAATTCGCCAGCTATGATTCCCCGCCTCTGATTCCCTGCGTCTGATTCCCTGCCTCTGATTCCCCACCTCTGATTCCCCTTCTCTGATTACCACCTCTGAATCCCCACCTCTGATTCCCCATCTCTGATTCCGCACATCCGATTCCCTGCCTCTGATTCCCCATCTCTGATTCCGCACATCCGATTCCCCGCCTCTGATTCCCTGCCACTGATTCCCCGCCCCTGATTCCCCACCTCTGATTCCCCATATCTTATTCCCCGCCTCTGTTTCCCCCCCTCTGATTCCCAGCCTCTGATTCCCCATATCTGATTCCCCGCCCCTGATTCCCCACCTCTGATTCCCCATATCTTATTCCCCGCCTCTGTTTCCCCCCCTCTGATTCCCAGCCTCTGATTCCCCATATCTGATTCCCCGCCTCTGATTCCCCGCATCTGATTCCCTGCCTCTGATTCCCCGCCTCTGATTCCCCATCTCTGATTCACCGCCTTTGATTCGCCACCTCTGATTCCCCATATCTGATTCCCCACCTCTATTTCCCCGCCTTTGATTCCCCGCCTCAGATTCTCCATATCTCATTCCCCGCCTCTGAATCCCCATCTCTGATTCCCCGCCTCTGATTCCTAGCCTCTGCTTTCCCAACTCTGATTCCCCGCCTCTGATTCCCCAGCTCTGTTTCCCCGCCTCTGATTCCCCGCATCTGATTCCCTGCCTCTGATTCCCCGCCTCTGATTCCCTGCCTCTGATTCCCAACCTCTGATTCCCCACCTCTGAATCCCCATATCTGATTCACCGCCTCTGTTTCCCCGCCTCTGATTCCCCGCCTCTGTTTCCCCATATCTGATTCCCCGCCTCTGATTCCCCAACTCTGATTCCCCTCCTCTAATTCGCCAGCTATGATTACCCGCCTCTGATTCCCTGCGTCTGATTCCCTGCCTCTGATTCCCCACCTCTGATTCCCCTTCTCTGATTACCACCTCTGAATCCCCACCTCTGATTCCCCATCTCTGATTCCGCACATCCGATTCCCTGCCTCTGATTCCCCGCCTCTGATTCCCCGCCTCTGATTCCCTGCCTCTGATTCGCAACCTCTAATTCCCCACCTCTGATTCCCCATATCTGATTCCCCGCCTCTGTTTCCCTGCCTCTGATTCCCGGCCTCTGTTTCCCCATATCTGATTCCCCTCCTCTGATTCCCCAACTCTGATTCCCCGCCTCTGATTCTCCAGCTCTGATTCCCCGCCTTTTATTCCCGGCCTCTGATTCCCTGCCACTGATTCCCCGCCCCTGATTCCCCACCTCTGATTCCCCATATCTGATTCCCCGCCTCTGTTTTCCCAGCTCTGATTCCCCACCTCTGATTCCCCAGCTATGATTCCCTGCCACTGATTCCCCGCCCCTGTTTCCCCACCTCTGATTCCCCATATCTGATTCCCCGCCTCTGTTTCCCCAGCTCTGATTCCCTGCCTCTGATTCCCTGCCCTGATTCCCCATCTCTGTTTCACCGCCTTTGATTCGCCACCTCTGATTCACCATATCTGATTCCCCGCCTCTGTTTCCACGCCTCTGATTCCCTGCCTCTGATTCCCAACCTCTGATTCCACACCTCTGATTCCCCATATCTGATTCCCCACCTCTATTTCCCCATATCTGATTCCCCGCCTCTGATTCCCCAACTCTGATTCCCCTCCTCTGATTCCCCAGCTCTGATTCCCCGCCTCTGATACCCGGCGTCCAATTCCCTGCCTCTGATTCCCCGCCTCTGATTCCCCATCTCTGATTCCCCGCCTCTGATTCCCCGCCTCTGATTCCCCATATCTGATTCCCTGCCTCTGATTCCCCAACTCTGATTCCCCGCCTCTGATTCCCCAGCTCTGAATCCACGCCTCTGATTCCCCGCATCTGATTCCCTGCCTCTGATTCCCCGCCTTGATTCCCCATCTCTGATTCACAACCTCTGATTCCCCACCTCTTATTCCCCATATCTGATTCCCCGCCTCTGTTTCCCCATATCTGATTCCCCGGCTCTGATTGCCCACCTCTATTCCCCGCCTCTGATTCGCCAGCTCTGATTCGCCTCCTCTGATTCCCCGCATCTGATTCCCTGCCTCTGATTCCGCGCCTCTGATTCCCCATCTCTGATTCACCGCCTTTGATTCGCCACCTCTGATTCCCCATATCTGATTCACCACCTCTGTTTCCCCGCCTCTGATTCCCCGCCTCTGATTCTCCATATCTCATTCCCCGCCTCTGAATCCCCATCTCTGATTCCCGGACACTGATTCCCCACCTCTGATTCCCGGCCTCTTATTCCCAGCATCTGATTCCCGGTCTCTGATTCCCGGCCTCTGATTCCCCGCTTCTGATTCTGATTCGCTGCCTCTGATTCCCCATCTCTGATTCCGCACATCTGATTCCCTGCCTCTGATTCCCCACCTCTGATGCCCCATATCTGATTCCCCGCCTCTGTTTCCCCGCCTCTGATTCACCGCCTCTGTTTCCCCATATCTAATTCCCCACCTCTGATGCCCCAACTCTGATTCCCCGCCTCTGATTCCCCAGCTCTGATTCCCCACCTCTGATTCTCCGCATCCGATTCCCCATGTCTGATTCCCCGCCTCTGTTTCCCCGCCTCTGATTCCCCGCTTCTGTTTTCCCATATCTGATTCCCCGCCTCTGATTCCCCAGCTCTGATCCCCTGCCTCTGATTCCCCGCGTTCTATTCCCTGCCTCTGATTCCCTGCCTGTGATTCCCCATCTCTGATTCACCACCTCTGATTCCCCACCTCTGATTCCCCATATCTAATTCCCCGCCTCTGTTTGCCCGCCTCTGATTCCCCGCCTCTGTTTCCCCATATCTGATTCCCTGCCTCTGAATCCCCAACTCTGATTCCCTGCCTCTGATTCACCAGCTCTGATTCCCCGCCTTTGAATCCCCCCGTCTGATTCCCAGCCTCTGAATCCCCGTGTCTGATTTCCTGCCTCTGATTCCCTGCCTCTTATTCCCCATCTCTGATTCACCGCCTCTGATTCCCAACCTCTGATTCCCCGCATCTGATTCCCTGCCTCTGATTCCCCGCCTCTGATTCCCCAGCTCTGATTCCCCGCCTCTGATTCCCCAGCTCTGATTCCCCGCCTCTGATTCCCCGCGTCTGATTCCCTGCCTCTGATTCCCCGCCTCTGATTCCCCATCTCTGATTCCCCAGCTCTGATTCCCCGTGTCTGATTCCCTGCCTCTGAATCCCCGCCTCTGATTCCCCGCCTCTGATTCCCTGCCACTGATTCCCCGCCCCTGATTCCCCACCTCTGATTCCCCATATCTTATTCCCCGCCTCTGTTTCCCCCCCTCTGATTCCCAGCCTCTGATTGCCCATATCTGATTCCCCGCCTCTGATTCCCCATATCTGATTCCCCGCCTCATTTTCCCCATATCTGATTCCCCACCTCTGTTTCCCCGCCTCTGATTCCCCGCATCTGATTCCCTGCCTCTGATTCCCCGCCTCTGATTCCCCATCTCTGATTCACCGCCTTTGATTCGCCACCTCTGATTCCCCATATCTGATTCCCCACCTCTATTTCCCCGCCTCTGATTCCCCGCCTCAGATTCTCCATATCTCATTCCCCGCCTCTGAATCCCCATCTCTGATTCCCCGCCTCTGATTCCTAGCCTCTGCTTCCCCAACTCTGATTCCCCGCCTCTGATTCCCCAGCTCTGTTTCCCCGCCTCTGATTCCCCGCATCTGATTCCCTGCCTCTGATTCCCCGCCTCTGATTCCCTGCCTCTGATTCCCAACCTCTGATTCCCCACCTCTGAATCCCCATATCTGATTCACCGCCTATGTTTCCCCGCCTCTGATTCCCCGCCTCTGTTTCCCCATATCTTATTCCCCGCCTCTGATTCCCCAACTCTGATTCCCTTCCTCTAATTCGCCAGCTATGATTCCCCGCCTCTGATTCCCTGCGTCTGATTCCCTGCCTCTGATTCCCCACCTCTGATTCCCCTTCTCTGATTCACCACCTCTGAATCCCCACCTCTGATTCCCCATCTCTGATTCCGCACATCCGATTCCCTGCCTCTGATTCCCCGCCTCTGATTCCCCGCCTCTGATTCCCTGCCTCTGATTCGCAACCTCTAATTCCCCACCTCTGATTCCCCATATCTGATTCCCCGCCTCTGTTTCCCTGCCTCTGATTCCCGGCCTCTGTTTCACCATATCTGATTCCCCGCCTATGTTTCCCCAGCTCTGATTCCCCACCTCTGATTCTCCGCATCCGATTCCCCATGTCTGATTCCCCGCCTCTGTTTCCCCGCCTCTGATTCCCCGCTTCTGTTTTCCCATATCTGATTCCCCGCCTCTGATTCCCCAGCTCTGATTCCCTGCCTCTGATTCCCCGCGTTCTATTCCCTGCCTCTGATTCCCTGCCTGTGATTCCCCATCTCTGATTCACCACCTCTGATTCCCCACCTCTGATTCCCCATATCTAATTCCCCGCCTCTGTTTGCCCGCCTCTGATTCCCCGCCTCTGTTTCCCCATATCTGATTCCCTGCCTCTGAATCCCCAACTCTGATTCCCTGCCTCTGATTCACCAGCTCTGATTCCCCGCCTTTGATTCCCCCCGTCTGATTCCCAGCCTCTGAATCCCCGTGTCTGATTTCCTGCCTCTGATTCCCTGCCTCTTATTCCCCATCTCTGATTCACCGCGTCTGATTCCCCACCTCTGATTCCCCGCATCTGATTCCCTGCCTCTGATTCCCCGCCTCTGATTCCCCAGCTCTGATTCCCCGCCTCTGATTCCCCAGCTCTGATTCCCCGCCTCTGATTCCCCGCGTCTGATTCCCTGCCTCTGATTCCCCGCCTCTGATTCCCCATCTCTGATTCCCCAGCTCTGATTCCCCGTGTCTGATTCCCTGCCTCTGAATCCCCGCCTCTGATTCCCCGCCTCTGATTCCCTGCCACTGATTCCCCGCCCCTGATTCCCCACCTCTGATTCCCCATATCTTATTCCCCGCCTCTGTTTCCCCCCCTCTGATTCCCAGCCTCTGATTGCCCATATCTGATTCCCCGCCTCTGATTCCCCATATCTGATTCCCCGCCTCATTTTCCCCATATCTGATTCCCCACCTCTGTTTCCCCGCCTCTGATTCCCCGCATCTGATTCCCTGGCTCTGATTCCCCGCCTCTGATTCCCCATCTCTGATTCACCGCCTTTGATTCGCCACCTCTGATTCCCCATATCTGATTCCCCACCTCTATTTCCCCGCCTCTGATTCCCCGCCTCAGATTCTCCATATCTCATTCCCCGCCTCTGAATCCCCATCTCTGATTCCCCGCCTCTGATTCCTAGCCTCTGCTTCGCCAACTCTGATTCCCCGCCTCTGATTCCCCAGCTCTGTTTCCCCGCCTCTGATTCCCCGCATCTGATTCCCTGCCTCTGATTCCCCGCCTCTGATTCCCTGCCTCTGATTCCCAACCTCTGATTCCCCACCTCTGAATCCCCATATCTGATTCACCGCCTCTGTTTCCCCGCCTCTGATTCCCCGCCTCTGTTTCCCCATATCTGATTCCCCGCCTCTGATTCCCCAACTCTGATTCCCTTCCTCTAATTCGCCAGCTATGATTCCCCGCCTCTGATTCCTAGCCTCTGCTTCGCCAACTCTGATTCCCCGCCTCTGATTCCCCAGCTCTGTTTCCCCGCCTCTGATTCCCCGCATCTGATTCCCTGCCTCTGATTCCCCGCCTCTGATTCCTTGCCTCTGATTCCCAACCTCTGATTCCCCACCTCTGAATCCCCATATCTGATTCACCGCCTATGTTTCCCCGCCTCTGATTCCCCGCCTCTGTTTCCCCATATCTGATTCCCCGCCTCTGATTCCCCAACTCTGATTCCCTTCCTCTAATTCGCCAGCTATGATTCCCCGCCTCTGATTCCCTGCGTCTGATTCCCTGCCTCTGATTCCCCACCTCTGATTCCCCTTCTCTGATTCACCACCTCTGAATCCCCACCTCTGATTCCCCATCTCTGATTCCGCACATCCGATTCCCTGCCTCTGATTCCCCGCCTCTGATTCCCCGCCTCTGATTCCCTGCCTCTGATTCGCAACCTCTAATTCCCCACCTCTGATTCCCCATATCTGATTCCCCGCCTCTGTTTCCCTGCCTCTGATTCCCGGCCTCTGTTTCACCATATCTGATTCCCCGCCTATGTTTCCCCAGCTCTGATTCCCCACCTCTGATTCTCCGCATCCGATTCCCCATGTCTGATTCCCCGCCTCTGTTTCCCCGCCTCTGATTCCCCGCTTCTGTTTTCCCATATCTGATTCCCCGCCTCTGATTCCCCAGCTCTGATTCCCTGCCTCTGATTCCCCGCGTTCTATTCCCTGCCTCTGATTCCCTGCCTGTGATTCCCCATCTCTGATTCACCACCTCTGATTCCCCACCTCTGATTCCCCATATCTAATTCCCCGCCTCTGTTTGCCCGCCTCTGATTCCCCGCCTCTGTTTCCCCATATCTGATTCCCTGCCTCTGAATCCCCAACTCTGATTCCCTGCCTCTGATTCACCAGCTCTGATTCCCCGCCTTTGATTCCCCCCGTCTGATTCCCAGCCTCTGAATCCCCGTGTCTGATTTCCTGCCTCTGATTCCCTGCCTCTTATTCCCCATCTCTGATTCACCGCGTCTGATTCCCCACCTCTGATTCCCCGCATCTGATTCCCTGCCTCTGATTCCCCGCCTCTGATTCCCCAGCTCTGATTCCCCGCCTCTGATTCCCCAGCTCTGATTCCCCGCCTCTGATTCCCCGCGTCTGATTCCCTGCCTCTGATTCCCCGCCTCTGATTCCCCATCTCTGATTCCCCAGCTCTGATTCCCCGTGTCTGATTCCCTGCCTCTGAATCCCCGCCTCTGATTCCCCGCCTCTGATTCCCTGCCACTGATTCCCCGCCCCTGATTCCCCACCTCTGATTCCCCATATCTTATTCCCCGCCTCTGTTTCCCCCTCTCTGATTCCCAGCCTCTGATTGCCCATATCTGATTCCCCGCCTCTGATTCCCCATATCTGATTCCCCGCCTCATTTTCCCCATATCTGATTCCCCACCTCTGTTTCCCCGCCTCTGATTCCCCGCATCTGATTCCCTGGCTCTGATTCCCCGCCTCTGATTCACCATCTCTGATTCACCGCCTTTGATTCGCCACCTCTGATTCCCCATATCTGATTCCCCACCTCTATTTCCCCGCCTCTGATTCCCCGCCTCAGATTCTCCATATCTCATTCCCCGCCTCTGAATCCCCATCTCTGATTCCCCGCCTCTGATTCCTAGCCTCTGCTTCGCCAACTCTGATTCCCCGCCTCTGATTCCCCAGCTCTGTTTCCCCGCCTCTGATTCCCCGCATCTGATTCCCTGCCTCTGATTCCCCGCCTCTGATTCCCTGCCTCTGATTCCCAACCTCTGATTCCCCACCTCTGAATCCCCATATCTGATTCACCGCCTCTGTTTCCCCGCCTCTGATTCCCCGCCTCTGTTTCCCCATATCTGATTCCCCGCCTCTGATTCCCCAACTCTGATTCCCTTCCTCTAATTCGCCAGCTATGATTCCCCGCCTCTGATTCCCTGCGTCTGATTCCCTGCCTCTGATTCCCCACCTCTGATTCCCCTTCTCTGATTCACCACCTCTGAATCCCCACCTCTGATTCCCCATCTCTGATTCCGCACATCCGATTCCCTGCCTCTGATTCCCCGCCTCTGATTCCCCGCCTCTGATTCCCTGCCTCTGATTCGCAACCTCTAATTCCCCACCTCTGATTCCCCATATCTGATTCCCCGCCTCTGTTTCCCTGCCTCTGATTCCCGGCCTCTGTTTCACCATATCTGATTCCCCTCCTCTGAATCCCCAACTCTGATTCCCCGCCTCTGATTCTCCAGCTCTGATTCCCCGCCTTTTATTCCCGGCCTCTGATTCCCTGCCACTGATTCCCGCCCCTGATTCCCCACATCTGATTCCCCATATCTGATTCCCCGCCTCTGTTTCCCCAGCTCTGATTCCCCACCTCTGATTCCCCAGCTCTGATTCCCTGCCACTGATTCCCCGCCCCTGATTCCCCACCTCTGATTCCCCATATCTGATTCCCCGCCTCTGTTTCCCCAGCTCTGATTCCCTGCCTCTGATTCCCTGCCCTGATTCCCCATCTCTCTTTCACCGCCTTTGATTCGCCACCTCTGATTCACCATATCTGATTCCCCGCCTCTGTTTCCCCGCCTCTGATTCCCTGCCTCTGATTCCCAACCTCTGATTCCACACCTCTGATTCCCCATATCTGATTCCCCACCTCTATTTCCCCATATCTGATTCCCCGCCTCTGATTCCCCAACTCTGATTCCCCTCCTCTGATTCCCCAGCTCTGATTCCCCGCCTCTGATACCCGGCGTCCGATTCCCTGCCTCTGATTCCCCGCCTCTGATTCCCCATCTCTGATTCCCCGCCTCTGATTCCCCGTGTCTGATTCCCTGCCTCTGATTCCCCGCCTCTGTTTCCCCGCCTCTGATTCCCTGCCACTGATTCCCTGCCCCTGATTCCCCACCTCTGATTCCGCATATCTGATTCCCCGCCTATGTTTCCCCGCCTCTGATTCCCCGCCTCTGATTCCCCATATCTGATTCCCTGCCTCTGATTCCCCAACTCTGATTCCCCGCCTCTGATTCCCCAGCTCTGAATCCACGCCTCTGATTCCCCGCATCTGATTCCCTGCCTCTGATTCCCCGCCTTGATTCCCCATCTCTGATTCACAACCTCTGATTCCCCACCTCTTATTCCCCATATCTGATTCCCCGCCTCTGTTTCCCCATATCTGATTCCCCGGCTCTGATTGCCCACCTCTATTCCCCGCCTCTGATTCGCCAGCTCTGATTCGCCTCCTCTGATTCCCCGCATCTGATTCCCCATATCTGATTCACTGCCTCTGTTTCCCCGCCTCTGATTCCCCACCTCTGTTTCCCCATATCTGATTCCCCGCCTCTGATTCCCCAAATCTAATACCCCGCCTCTGATTCCCCAGCTCTGATTCTCCGCCTCTGATTCCCCGCATCTGATTCCCTGCCTCTGATTCCCCGCCTCTGATTCCAGGCCTCTGATTCCTAGCATCTGATTCCGGCCTCTGATTTCCGGCCTCTGATTCCCTGCTTCTGATTCTGATTCCCTGCCTCTGATTCCCCATCTCTGATTCCGCACATCTGATTCCCTGCCTCTGATTCCCCACCTCTGATTCCCCATATCTGATTCCCCGCCTCTGTTTCCCCGCCTCTGATTCCCCGCCTATGTTTCCCAATATCTAAGTCCCCGCCTCTGATTCCCCAAATCTGGTTCCCCACCTCTGATTCCCCAGCTCTGATTCCCCGCCTCTGATTCCCCGCATCTGATTCCCTGCATCTGATTCCAAGCCTCTGATTCCCTGACTCTGATTCCCAACCTCTGATTCCCCACCTCTGATTCCCCATATCTGATTCCCCGCCTCTGTTTCCCCGCCTCGGATTCCCCGCCTCTGTTTCCCCATATCTGATTCCCGGCCTCTGATTCCCCGCCTCTGATTCCCCGCCTCTGATTCCCTGCCTCTGATTCCCCATCTCCGATTCCGCACATCTGATTCCCTTCCTCTGATTCCCCACCTCTGACTCCCTGCCTCTGATTCCCTGCCTCTGATTCCCAACCTCTGATTCCCCACCTCTGATTCCCCATATCTGATTCCCCGCCTCTGTTTCCCCGCGTCTGATTCCCCGCCTCTGATTCCCAACTCCGATTCCCCGCCTCTGATTCCCCAGCTCTGATTCACCGTGTTTGATTCCCTGCCTCTGATTCCCTGCCCTGGTTCCCCATCTCTGTTTCACCGCCTTTGATTCGCCACCTCTGATTCCCCATATCTGATTCCCCGCCTCTGTTTCCCCGACTCTGATTCCCTGCCTCTGATTCCCAACCTCTGATTCCACACCTCTGATTCCCCATATCTGATTCCCCGCCTCTATTTCCCCATATCTGATTCCCCGCCTCTGATTCCCCAACTCTGATTCCCCGCCTCTGATTCCCCAGCTCTGATTCCCCGACTCTGATTCCCGGCGTCCGATTCCCTGCCTCTGATTCCCCGCCTCTGATTCCCCATCTCTGATTCCCCGCCTCTGATTCCCCGTGTCTTATTCCCTGCCTCTGATTCCCCGCCTCTGAATCCCCATCTCTGATTCCCCGCCTCTGATTCCTAGCCTCTGCTTCCCCAACTCTGATTCCCCGCCTCTGATTCCCCAGCTCTGTTTCCCCGCCTCTGATTCCCCGCATCTGATTCCCTGCCTCTGATTCCCCGCCTCTGATTCCCTGCCTCTGATTCCCAACCTCTGATTCCCCACCTCTGAATCCCCATATCTGATTCACCGCCTATGTTTCCCCGCCTCTGATTCCCCGCCTCTGTTTCCCCATATCTTATTCCCCGCCTCTGATTCCCCAACTCTGATTCCCTTCCTCTAATTCGCCAGCTATGATTCCCCGCCTCTGATTCCCTGCGTCTGATTCCCTGCCTCTGATTCCCCACCTCTGATTCCCCTTCTCTGATTCACCACCTCTGAATCCCCACCTCTGATTCCCCATCTCTGATTCCGCACATCCGATTCCCTGCCTCTGATTCCCCGCCTCTGATTCCCCGCCTCTGATTCCCTGCCTCTGATTCGCAACCTCTAATTCCCCACCTCTGATTCCCCATATCTGATTCCCCGCCTCTGTTTCCCTGCCTCTGATTCCCGGCCTCTGTTTCACCATATCTGATTCCCCGCCTATGTTTCCCCAGCTCTGATTCCCCACCTCTGATTCTCCGCATCCGATTCCCCATGTCTGATTCCCCGCCTCTGTTTCCCCGCCTCTGATTCCCCGCTTCTGTTTTCCCATATCTGATTCCCCGCCTCTGATTCCCCAGCTCTGATTCCCTGCCTCTGATTCCCCGCGTTCTATTCCCTGCCTCTGATTCCCTGCCTGTGATTCCCCATCTCTGATTCACCACCTCTGATTCCCCACCTCTGATTCCCCATATCTAATTCCCCGCCTCTGTTTGCCCGCCTCTGATTCCCCGCCTCTGTTTCCCCATATCTGATTCCCTGCCTCTGAATCCCCAACTCTGATTCCCTGCCTCTGATTCACCAGCTCTGATTCCCCGCCTTTGATTCCCCCCGTCTGATTCCCAGCCTCTGAATCCCCGTGTCTGATTTCCTGCCTCTGATTCCCTGCCTCTTATTCCCCATCTCTGATTCACCGCGTCTGATTCCCCACCTCTGATTCCCCGCATCTGATTCCCTGCCTCTGATTCCCCGCCTCTGATTCCCCAGCTCTGATTCCCCGCCTCTGATTCCCCAGCTCTGATTCCCCGCCTCTGATTCCCCGCGTCTGATTCCCTGCCTCTGATTCCCCGCCTCTGATTCCCCATCTCTGATTCCCCAGCTCTGATTCCCCGTGTCTGATTCCCTGCCTCTGAATCCCCGCCTCTGATTCCCCGCCTCTGATTCCCTGCCACTGATTCCCCGCCCCTGATTCCCCACCTCTGATTCCCCATATCTTATTCCCCGCCTCTGTTTCCCCCCCTCTGATTCCCAGCCTCTGATTGCCCATATCTGATTCCCCGCCTCTGATTCCCCATATCTGATTCCCCGCCTCATTTTCCCCATATCTGATTCCCCACCTCTGTTTCCCCGCCTCTGATTCCCCGCATCTGATTCCCTGGCTCTGATTCCCCGCCTCTGATTCCCCATCTCTGATTCACCGCCTTTGATTCGCCACCTCTGATTCCCCATATCTGATTCCCCACCTCTATTTCCCCGCCTCTGATTCCCCGCCTCAGATTCTCCATATCTCATTCCCCGCCTCTGAATCCCCATCTCTGATTCCCCGCCTCTGATTCCTAGCCTCTGCTTCGCCAACTCTGATTCCCCGCCTCTGATTCCCCAGCTCTGTTTCCCCGCCTCTGATTCCCCGCATCTGATTCCCTGCCTCTGATTCCCCGCCTCTGATTCCCTGCCTCTGATTCCCAACCTCTGATTCCCCACCTCTGAATCCCCATATCTGATTCACCGCCTCTGTTTCCCCGCCTCTGATTCCCCGCCTCTGTTTCCCCATATCTGATTCCCCGCCTCTGATTCCCCAACTCTGATTCCCTTCCTCTAATTCGCCAGCTATGATTCCCCGCCTCTGATTCCTAGCCTCTGCTTCGCCAACTCTGATTCCCCGCCTCTGATTCCCCAGCTCTGTTTCCCCGCCTCTGATTCCCCGCATCTGATTCCCTGCCTCTGATTCCCCGCCTCTGATTCCCTGCCTCTGATTCCCAACCTCTGATTCCCCACCTCTGAATCCCCATATCTGATTCACCGCCTATGTTTCCCCGCCTCTGATTCCCCGCCTCTGTTTCCCCATATCTGATTCCCCGCCTCTGATTCCCCAACTCTGATTCCCTTCCTCTAATTCGCCAGCTATGATTCCCCGCCTCTGATTCCCTGCGTCTGATTCCCTGCCTCTGATTCCCCACCTCTGATTCCCCTTCTCTGATTCACCACCTCTGAATCCCCACCTCTGATTCCCCATCTCTGATTCCGCACATCCGATTCCCTGCCTCTGATTCCCCGCCTCTGATTCCCCGCCTCTGATTCCCTGCCTCTGATTCGCAACCTCTAATTCCCCACCTCTGATTCCCCATATCTGATTCCCCGCCTCTGTTTCCCTGCCTCTGATTCCCGGCCTCTGTTTCACCATATCTGATTCCCCGCCTATGTTTCCCCAGCTCTGATTCCCCACCTCTGATTCTCCGCATCCGATTCCCCATGTCTGATTCCCCGCCTCTGTTTCCCCGCCTCTGATTCCCCGCTTCTGTTTTCCCATATCTGATTCCCCGCCTCTGATTCCCCAGCTCTGATTCCCTGCCTCTGATTCCCCGCGTTCTATTCCCTGCCTCTGATTCCCTGCCTGTGATTCCCCATCTCTGATTCACCACCTCTGATTCCCCACCTCTGATTCCCCATATCTAATTCCCCGCCTCTGTTTGCCCGCCTCTGATTCCCCGCCTCTGTTTCCCCATATCTGATTCCCTGCCTCTGAATCCCCAACTCTGATTCCCTGCCTCTGATTCACCAGCTCTGATTCCCCGCCTTTGATTCCCCCCGTCTGATTCCCAGCCTCTGAATCCCCGTGTCTGATTTCCTGCCTCTGATTCCCTGCCTCTTATTCCCCATCTCTGATACACCGCGTCTGATTCCCCACCTCTGATTCCCCGCATCTGATTCCCTGCCTCTGATTCCCCGCCTCTGATTCCCCAGCTCTGATTCCCCGCCTCTGATTCCCCAGCTCTGATTCCCCGCCTCTGATTCCCCGCGTCTGATTCCCTGCCTCTGATTCCCCGCCTCTGATTCCCCATCTCTGATTCCCCAGCTCTGATTCCCCGTGTCTGATTCCCTGCCTCTGAATCCCCGCCTCTGATTCCCCGCCTCTGATTCCCTGCCACTGATTCCCCGCCCCTGATTCCCCACCTCTGATTCCCCATATCTTATTCCCCGCCTCTGTTTCCCCCTCTCTGATTCCCAGCCTCTGATTGCCCATATCTGATTCCCCGCCTCTGATTCCCCATATCTGATTCCCCGCCTCATTTTCCCCATATCTGATTTCCCACCTCTGTTTCCCCGCCTCTGATTCCCCGCATCTGATTCCCTGGCTCTGATTCCCCGCCTCTGATTCACCATCTCTGATTCACCGCCTTTGATTCGCCACCTCTGATTCCCCATATCTGATTCCCCACCTCTATTTCCCCGCCTCTGATTCCCCGCCTCAGATTCTCCATATCTCATTCCCCGCCTCTGAATCCCCATCTCTGATTCCCCGCCTCTGATTCCTAGCCTCTGCTTCGCCAACTCTGATTCCCCGCCTCTGATTCCCCAGCTCTGTTTCCCCGCCTCTGATTCCCCGCATCTGATTCCCTGCCTCTGATTCCCCGCCTCTGATTCCCTGCCTCTGATTCCCAACCTCTGATTCCCCACCTCTGAATCCCCATATCTGATTCACCGCCTCTGTTTCCCCGCCTCTGATTCCCCGCCTCTGTTTCCCCATATCTGATTCCCCGCCTCTGATTCCCCAACTCTGATTCCCTTCCTCTAATTCGCCAGCTATGATTCCCCGCCTCTGATTCCCTGCGTCTGATTCCCTGCCTCTGATTCCCCACCTCTGATTCCCCTTCTCTGATTCACCACCTCTGAATCCCCACCTCTGATTCCCCATCTCTGATTCCGCACATCCGATTCCCTGCCTCTGATTCCCCGCCTCTGATTCCCCGCCTCTGATTCCCTGCCTCTGATTCGCAACCTCTAATTCCCCACCTCTGATTCCCCATATCTGATTCCCCGCCTCTGTTTCCCTGCCTCTGATTCCCGGCCTCTGTTTCACCATATCTGATTCCCCTCCTCTGAATCCCCAACTCTGATTCCCCGCCTCTGATTCTCCAGCTCTGATTCCCCGCCTTTTATTCCCGGCCTCTGATTCCCTGCCACTGATTCCCGCCCCTGATTCCCCACATCTGATTCCCCATATCTGATTCCCCGCCTCTGTTTCCCCAGCTCTGATTCCCCACCTCTGATTCCCCAGCTCTGATTCCCTGCCACTGATTCCCCGCCCCTGATTCCCCACCTCTGATTCCCCATATCTGATTCCCCGCCTCTGTTTCCCCAGCTCTGATTCCCTGCCTCTGATTCCCTGCCCTGATTCCCCATCTCTCTTTCACCGCCTTTGATTCGCCACCTCTGATTCACCATATCTGATTCCCCGCCTCTGTTTCCCCGCCTCTGATTCCCTGCCTCTGATTCCCAACCTCTGATTCCACACCTCTGATTCCCCATATCTGATTCCCCACCTCTATTTCCCCATATCTGATTCCCCGCCTCTGATTCCCCAACTCTGATTCCCCTCCTCTGATTCCCCAGCTCTGATTCCCCGCCTCTGATACCCGGCGTCCGATTCCCTGCCTCTGATTCCCCGCCTCTGATTCCCCATCTCTGATTCCCCGCCTCTGATTCCCCGTGTCTGATTCCCTGCCTCTGATTCCCCGCCTCTGTTTCCCCGCCTCTGATTCCCTGCCACTGATTCCCTGCCCCTGATTCCCCACCTCTGATTCCGCATATCTGATTCCCCGCCTATGTTTCCCCGCCTCTGATTCCCCGCCTCTGATTCCCCATATCTGATTCCCTGCCTCTGATTCCCCAACTCTGATTCCCCGCCTCTGATTCCCCAGCTCTGAATCCACGCCTCTGATTCCCCGCATCTGATTCCCTGCCTCTGATTCCCCGCCTTGATTCCCCATCTCTGATTCACAACCTCTGATTCCCCACCTCTTATTCCCCATATCTGATTCCCCGCCTCTGTTTCCCCATATCTGATTCCCCGGCTCTGATTGCCCACCTCTATTCCCCGCCTCTGATTCGCCAGCTCTGATTCGCCTCCTCTGATTCCCCGCATCTGATTCCCCATATCTGATTCACTGCCTCTGTTTCCCCGCCTCTGATTCCCCACCTCTGTTTCCCCATATCTGATTCCCCGCCTCTGATTCCCCAAATCTAATACCCCGCCTCTGATTCCCCAGCTCTGATTCTCCGCCTCTGATTCCCCGCATCTGATTCCCTGCCTCTGATTCCCCGCCTCTGATTCCAGGCCTCTGATTCCTAGCATCTGATTCCGGCCTCTGATTTCCGGCCTCTGATTCCCTGCTTCTGATTCTGATTCCCTGCCTCTGATTCCCCATCTCTGATTCCGCACATCTGATTCCCTGCCTCTGATTCCCCACCTCTGATTCCCCATATCTGATTCCCCGCCTCTGTTTCCCCGCCTCTGATTCCCCGCCTATGTTTCCCAATATCTAAGTCCCCGCCTCTGATTCCCCAAATCTGGTTCCCCACCTCTGATTCCCCAGCTCTGATTCCCCGCCTCTGATTCCCCGCATCTGATTCCCTGCATCTGATTCCAAGCCTCTGATTCCCAGACTCTGATTCCCAACCTCTGATTCCCCACCTCTGATTCCCCATATCTGATTCCCCGCCTCTGTTTCCCCGCCTCGGATTCCCCGCCTCTGTTTCCCCATATCTGATTCCCGGCCTCTGATTCCCCGCCTCTGATTCCCCGCCTCTGATTCCCTGCCTCTGATTCCCCATCTCCGATTCCGCACATCTGATTCCCTTCCTCTGATTCCCCACCTCTGACTCCCTGCCTCTGATTCCCTGCCTCTGATTCCCAACCTCTGATTCCCCACCTCTGATTCCCCATATCTGATTCCCCGCCTCTGTTTCCCCGCGTCTGATTCCCTGCCTCTGATTCCCAACTCCGATTCCCCGCCTCTGATTCCCCAGCTCTGATTCCCCGTGTTTGATTCCCTGCCTCTGATTCCCTGCCCTGGTTCCCCATCTCTGTTTCACCGCCTTTGATTCGCCACCTCTGATTCCCCATATCTGATTCCCCGCCTCTGTTTCCCCGACTCTGATTCCCTGCCTCTGATTCCCAACCTCTGATTCCACACCTCTGATTCCCCATATCTGATTCCCCGCCTCTATTTCCCCATATCTGATTCCCCGCCTCTGATTCCCCAACTCTGATTCCCCGCCTCTGATTCCCCAGCTCTGATTCCCCGACTCTGATTCCCGGCGTCCGATTCCCTGCCTCTGATTCCCCGCCTCTGATTCCCCATCTCTGATTCCCCGCCTCTGATTCCCCGTGTCTTATTCCCTGCCTCTGATTCCCCGCCTCTGATTCCCCGCCTCTGATTCCCTGCCACTGATTCCCTGCCCCTGATTCCCCACCTCTGATTCCCCATATCTGATTCCCCACCTCTGTTTCCCCGCCTCTGATTCCCCGCCTCTGATTCCCCAGCTCTGAATCCCCGCCTCTGATTCCCCGCGTCTGATTCCCTGCCTCTGATTCCCCGCCTTGATTCCCCATCTTTGATTCACAACCTCTGATTCCCCATCTCTGATTCCCTATATTTGATTACCCGCCTCTGTTTCCCCGCCTCTGATTCCCCGCCTCTGATTCCCCATATCTGATTCCCCGCCTCTGATTGCCCACCTCTGATTCCCGGACTCTGATTCCCCACCTCTGATTCCCTATATTTGATTCCCCGCCTCTGTTTCCCCGCCTCTGATTCCCCGCCTCTGATTCCCCATATCTCATTCCCCGCCTCTGAATCCCCATCTCTGATTCCCGGACTCTGATTCCCCACCTCTGATTCCCAGCCTCTTATTCCCAGCATCTGATTCCCGGCCTCTGATTCCCGGCCTCTGATTCCCGGCCTCTGATTCCGCACATCTGATTCCCTGCCTCTGTTTCCCCACCTCTGATTCCCCAGCTCTGATTCCCCGCCTTTTATTCCCGGCCTCTGATTCCCTGCCACTGATTCCCCGCCCCTGATTCCCCACCTCTGATTCCCCATATCTGATTCCCCGCCTCTGTTTCCCCAGCTCTGATTCCCCACCTCTGATTCCCCAGCTCTGATTCCCTGCCACTGATTCCCCGCCCCTGATTCCCCACCTCTGATTCCCCATATCTGATTCCCCGCCTCTGTTTCCCCACCTCTGATTCCCTGCCTCTGATTCCGAACCTCTGATTCCACACCTCTGATTCCCCATATCTGATTCCCCGCCTCTATTTCCCCATATCTGATTCCCCGCCTCTGATTCCCCAACTCTGATTCCCCGCCTCTGATTCCCCAGCTCTGATTCCCCGCCTCTGATTCCCGGCGTCCGATTCCCTGACTCTGATTGCCCACCTCTGATTCCCCGCCTCTGATTCACCAGCTCTTATTCCCTGCCTCTGATTCCCCGCATCTGATTCCCTGCCTCTGATTCCCCGCCTCTGATTCCCCATCTCTGATTCACCGCCTTTGATTCGCCACCTCTGATTCCCCATATCTGATTCTCCACCTCTGTTTCCCCGCCTCTGATTCCCCGCATCTGATTCCCTGCCTCTGATTCCCCGCCTCTGATTCCCCATCTCTGATTCACCGCCTTTGATTCGCCACCTCTGATTCACCATATCTGATTCCCCACCCCTATTTCCCCGCCTCTGATTCCCCGCCTCTGATTCTCCATATCTCATTCCCCGCCTCTGAATCCCCATCTCTGATTCCCGGACTCTGATTCCCCACCTCTGATTCCCGGCCTCTTATTCCCAGCATCTGATTCCCGGCCTCTGATTCCCAGCCTCTGATTCCCCGCTTCTGATTCTGATTCCCTGCCTCTGATTCCCCATCTCTGATTCCGCACATCTGATCCCCTGCCTCTGTTTCCCCGCCTCTGATTCCTAGCCTCTGCTTCCCCAACTCTGATTCCCCGCCTCTGATTCCCCAGCTCTGTTTCCCCGCCTCTGATTCCCCGCATCTGATTCCCTGCCTCTGATTCCCCGCCTCTGATTCCCTGCCTCTGATTCCCAACCTCTGATTCCCCACCTCTGAATCCCCATATCTGATTCCCCGCCTCTGTTTCCCCACCTCTGATTCCCCGCCTCTGTTTCCCCATATCTGATTCCCCGCCTCTGATTCCCCAACTCTGATTCCCCTCCTCTAATTCGCCAGCTATGATTCCCCGCCTCTGATTCCCTGAGTCTGATTCCCTGCCTCTGATTCCCCGCCTCTGATTCCCCTTCTCTGATTCACCACCTCTGAATCCCCACCTCTGATTCCCCATCTCTGATTCCGCACATCCGATTCCCTGCCTCTGATTCCCCGCCTGTGATTCCCCGCCTCTGATTCCCTGCCTCTGATTCGCAACCTCTAATTCCCCACCTCTGATTCCCCATATCTGATTCCCCGCCTCTGTTTCCCTGCCTCTGATTCCCGGCCTCTGTTTCCCCATATCTGATTCCCCACCTCTGATTCCCCAACTGTGATTCCCCGCCTCTGATTCCCCAGCTCTGATTCCCCGCCTTTTTTTCCCGGCCTCTGATTCCCTGCCACTGATTCCCAGCCCCTGATTCCCCACATCTGATTCCCCATATCTGCTTCCCCGCCTCTGTTTCCCCAGCCTCTGTTTCCCCAGCTCTGATTCCCTGCCTCTGATTCCCTGCCCTGATTCCCCATCTCTGTATCACCGCCTTTGATTCGCCACCTCTGATTCCCCATATCTGATTCCCCACCTCTGTTTCCCCGCCTCTGATTCCCTGCCTCTGATTCCCAACCTCTGATTCCACACCTCTGATTCCCCATATCTGATTCCCCGCCTCTATTTCCCCATATCTGATTCCCCGCCTCTGATTCCCCAACTCTGATTCCCCGCCTCTGATTCCCCAGCTCTGATTCCCCGCCTCTGATACCCGGCGTCCGATTCCCTGCCTCTTATTCCCCGCCTCTGATTCCCCATCTCTGATTCCCCGCCTCTGATTCCCCGTGTCTGATTCCCTGCCTCTGATTCCCCGCCTCTGATTCCCCGCCTCTGATTCCCTGCCACTGATTCCCTGCCCCTGATTCCCCACCTCTGATTCCCAATATCTGATTCCCCGCCTCTGTTTCCCCGCCTCTGATTCCCCGCCTCTGATTCCCATTATCTGATTCCCCGCCTCTGATTCCCCAGCTCTGAATCCCCGCATCTGATTCCCTGCCTCTGATTCCCCGCATCTGATTCCCCATCTCTGATTCACCGCCTTTGGTTCGCCACCTCTGATTCCCCATATCTGATTCCCCACCTCTGTTTCCCCGCCTCTGATTCCCTGCATCTGATTCCCTGCCTCTGATTCCCCGCCTCTGATTCCCCATCTCTGATTCACCGCCTTTGATTCGCCACCTCTGATTCCCCATATCTGATTCCCCACCTCTATTTCCCCGCCTCTGATTCCCCGCCTCAGATTCTCCATATCTCATTCCCCGCCTCTGAATCCCCATCTCTGATTCCCCGCCTCTGATTCCTAGCCTCTGCTTCCCCAACTCTGATTCCCCGCCTCTGATTCCCCAGCTCTGTTTCCCCGCCTCTGATTCCACGCATCTGATTCCCTGCCTCTGATTCCCCGCCTCTGATTCCCTGCCTCTGATTCCCAATCTCTGATTCCCCACCTCTGAATCCCCATATCTGATTCACCGCCTCTGTTTCCCCGCCTCTGATTCCCCGCCTCTGTTTCCCCATATCTGATTCCCCGCCTCTGATTCCCCAACTCTGATTCCCCTTGTCTAATTCGCCAGCTATGATTCCCCGCCTCTGATTCCCTGCGTCTGATTCCCTGCCTCTGATTCCCCACCTCTGATTCCACTTCTCTGATTCACCACCTCTGAATCCCCACCTCTGATTCCCCATCTCTGATTCCGCACATCCGATTCCCTGCCTCTGATTCCCCGCCTCTGATTCCACGCCTCTGATTCCCTGCCTCTGATTCGCAACCTCTAGTTCCCCACCTCTGATTCCCCATATCTGATTCCCCGCCTCTGTTTCCCTGCCTCTGATTCCCGGCCTCTGTTTCCCCATATCTGATTCCCCTCCTCTGATTCCCCAACTCTGATTCCCCGCCTATGATTCTCCAGCTCTGATTCCCCGCCTTTTATTCCCGGCCTCTGATTCCCTGCCACTGATTCCCCGCCCCTGATTCCCCACCTCTGATTCCCCATATCTGATTCCCCGCCTCTGTTTCCCCAGCTCTGATTCCCCACCTCTGATTCCCCAGCTCTGATTCCCTGCCACTGATTCCCCGCCCCTGATTCCCCACCTCTGATTCCCCATATCTGATTCCCCGCCTCTGTTTCCCCAGCTCTGATTCCCTGCCTCTGATTCCCTGCCCTGATTCCCCATCTCTGTTTCACCGCCTTTGATTCGCCACCTCTGATTCACCATATCTGATTCCCCGCCTCTGTTTCCCCGCCTCTGATTCCCTGCCTCTGATTCCCAACCTCTGATTCCACACCTCTGATTCCCCATATCTGATTCCCTACCTCTATTTCCCCATATCTGATTCCCCGCCTCTGATTCCCCAACTCTGATTCCCCGCCTCTGATTCCCCAGCTCTGATTCCCCGCCTTTGATACCCGGCGTCCGATTCCCTGCCTCTGATTCCCCGCCTCTGATTCCCCATCTCTGATTCCCCGCCTCTGATTCCCCGTGTGTGATTCCCTGCCTCTGATTCCCCGCCTCTGATTCCCCGCCTCTGATTCCCTGCCACTGATTCCCTGCCCCTGATTCCCCACCTCTGATTCCCCATATCTGATTCCCCGCCTCTGTTTCCCCGCCTCTGATTCCCCGCCTCTCATTCCCCATATCTGATTCCCTGCCTCTGATTCCCCAACTCTGATTCCCCGTCTCTGATTCCCCAGCTCTGAATCCACGCCTCTGATTCCCCGCATCTGATTCCCTGCCTCTGATTCCCCGCCTTGATTCCCCATCTCTGATTCAAAACCTCTGATTCCCCACCTCTTATTCCCCATATCTGATTCCCCGCCTCTGTTTCCCCATATCTGATTCCCCGGCTCTGACTGCCCACCTCTGATTCCCCGCCTCTGATTCGCCAGCTCTGATTCGCCTCCTCTGATTCCCCGCATCTGATTCCCTGCCTCTGATTCCCCGCCTCTGATTCCCCATCTCTGATTCACCGCCTTTGATTCGCCACCTCTGATTCCCCATATCTGATTCCCCGCCTCTGTTTCCCCGCCTCTGATTCCCCGCCTCTCATTCCCCATATCTGATTCCCTGCCTCTGATTCCCCAACTCTGATTCCCCGTCTCTGATTCCCCAGCTCTGAATCCACGCCTCTGATTCCCCGCATCTGATTCCCTGCCTATGATTCCCCACCTCTGATTCCCCGCCTCTGATTCCCCATATCTGATTCCCCGCCTCTGTTTCCCCGCCTCTGATTCCCCGCCTCTGTTTCCCCATATCTGATTCCCCGCCTCTGATTCCCCAAATCTAATACCCCGCCTCTGATTCCCCAACTCTGATTCTCCGCCTCTGATTCCCCGCATCTGATTCCCTGCCTCTGATTCCCCGCCTCTGATTCCAGGCCTCTGATTCCTAGCATCTGATTCCGGCCTCTGATTTCCGGCCTCTGATTCCCTGCTTCTGATTCTGATTCCCTGCCTCTGATTCCCCATCTCTGATTCTGCACATCTGATTCCCTGCCTCTGATTCCCCACCTCTGATTCCCCGCCTATGTTTCCCAATATCTAAGTCCCCGCCTCTGATTCCCCAAATCTGATTCCCCACCTCTGATTCCCCAGCTCTGATTCCCCGCCTCTGATTCCCCGCATCTGATTCCCTGCATCTGATTCCAAGCCTCAGATTCCCTGACTCTGATTCTCAACCTCTGATTCCCCACCTCTGAATCCCCATATCTGATTCCCCGCCTCTGTTTCCCCGCCTCGGATTCCCCGCCTCTGTTTCCCCATATCTGATTCCCGGCCTCTGATTCCCCGCCTCTGATTCCCCGCCTCTGATTCCCTGCCTCTGATTCCCCATCTCCGATTCCGCACATCTGATTCCCTTCCTCTGATTCCCCACCTCTGATTCCCTGCCTCTGATTCCCTGCCTCTGATTCCCAACCTCTGATTCCCCACCTCTGATTCCCCATATCTGATTCCCCGCCTCTGTTTCCCCGCGTCTGATTCCCCGCCTCTGATTCCCAACTCTGATTCCCCGCCTCTGATTCCCCAGCTCTGATTCCCCGTGTTTGATTCCCTGCCTCTGATTCCCTGCCCTGATTCCCCATCTCTGTTTCACCGCCTTTGATTCGCCACCTCTGATTCCCCATATCTGATTCCCCACCTCTGTTTCCCCGACTCTGATTCCCTGCCTCTGATTCCCAACCTCTGATTCCACACCTCTGATTCCCCATATCTGATTCCCCGCCTCTATTTCCCCATATCTGATTCCCCGCCTCTGATTCCCCAACTCTGATTCCCCGCCTCTGATTCCCCAGCTCTGATTCCCCGCCTCTGATTCCCGGCGTCCGATTCCCTGCCTCTGATTCCCCGCCTCTGATTCCCCGCCTCTGATTCCCCGCCTCTGATTCCCTGCCACTGATTCCCTGCCCCTGATTCCCCACCTCTGATTCCCCATATCTGATTCCCCACCTCTGTTTCCCCGCCTCTGATTCCCCGCCTCTGATTCCCCATATCTGATTCCCTGCCTCTGATTCCCCAACTCAGATTCCCCACCTCTGATTCCCCAGCTCTGAATCCCCGCCTCTGATTCCCCGCGTCTGATTCCCTGCCTCTGATTCCCCGCCTTGATTCCCCATTTTTGATTCACAACCTCTGATTCCCCACCTCTGATTCCCTATATTTGATTACCCGCCTCTGTTTCCCCGCCTCTGATTCCCCGCCTCTGATTCCCCATATCTGATTCCCCGCCTCTGATTGCCCACCTCTGATTCCCGGACTCTGATTCCCCACCTCTGATTCCCTATATTTGATTCCCCGCCTCTGTTTCCCCGCCTCTGATTCCCCGCCTCTGATTCCCCATATCTCATTCCCCGCCTCTGAATCCCCATCTCTGATTCCCGGACTCTGATTCCCCACCTCTGATTCCCAGCCTCTTATTCCCAGCATCTGATTCCCGGCCTCTAATTCCCGGCCTCTGATTCCCCGCTTCTGATTCTGATTCCCTGCCTCTGATTCCCCATCTCTGATTCCGCACATCTGATTCACTGCCTCTGTTTCCCCGCCTCTGATTCCTAGCCTCTGCTTCCCCAACTCTGATTCCCCGCCTCTGATTCCCCAGCTCTGTTTCCACGCCTCTGATTCCCCGCATCTGATTCCCTGCCTCTGATTCACCGCCTCTGATTCCCTGCCTCTGATTCCCAACCTCTGATTCCCCACCTCTGAATCCCCATATCTGATTCCCCACCTCTGTTTCCCCGCCTCTGATTCCCCGCCTCTGTTTCCCCATATCTGATTCCCCGCCTCTGATTCCCCAACTCTCATTCCCCTCCTCTAATTCGCCAGCTATGATTCCCCGCCTCTGATTCCCTGCGTCTGATTCCCTGCCTCTGATTCCCCGCCTCTGATTCCCCTTCTCTGATTCACCACCTCTGAATCCCCACCTCTGATTCCCCATCTCTGATTCCGCATATCCGATTCCCTGCTTCTGATTCCCCGCCTCTGATTCCCAGCCTCTGATTCCCTGCCTCTGATTCGCAACCTCTAATTACCCACCTCTGATTCCCCATATCTGATTCCCCGCCTCTGCTTCCCTGCCTCTGATTCCCGGCCTCTGTTTCCCCATATCTGATTCCCCTCCTCTGATTCCCCAACTCTGATTCCCCGCCTCTGATTCCCCAGCTCTGATTCCCCGCCTTTTATTCCCGGCCTCTGATTCCCTGCCACTGATTCCCCGCCCCTGATTCCCCACCTCTGATTCCCCATATCTGATTCCCCGCCTCTGTTTCACCGCCTTTGATTCGCCACCTCTGATTCACCATATCTGATTCCCCGCCTCTGTTTCCCCGCCTCTGATTCCCTGCCTCTGATTCCCAACCTCTGATTCCACACCTCTGATTCCCCATATCTGATTCCCCACCTCTATTTCCCCATATCTGATTCCCCGCCTCTGATTCCCCAACTCTGATTCCCCGCCTCTGATTCCCCATCTCTGATTCCCCGCCTCTGATTCCCCGTGTGTGATTCCCTGCCTCTGATTCCCCGCCTCTGATTCCCCGCCTCTGATTCCCTGCCACTGATTCCCTGCCCCTGATTCCCCACCTCTGATTCCCCATATCTGATTCCCCGCCTCTGTTTCCCCGCCTCTGATTCCCCGCCTCTCATTCCCCATATCTGATTCCCTGCCTCTGATTCCCCAACTCTGATTCCCCGTCTCTGATTCCCCAGCTCTGAATCCACGCCTCTGATTCCCCGCATCTGATTCCCTGCCTCTGATTCCCCGCCTTGATTCCCCATCTCTGATTCACAACCTCTGATTCCCCACCTCTTATTCCCCATATCTGATTCCCCGCCTCTGTTTCCCCATATCTGATTCCCCGGCTCTGACTGCCCACCTCTGATTCCCCGCCTCTGATTCGCCAGCTCTGATTCGCCTCCTCTGATTCCCCGCATCTGATTCCCTGCCTCTGATTCCCCGCCTCTGATTCCCCATCTCTGATTCACCGCCTTTGATTCGCCACCTCTGATTCCCCATATCTGATTCCCCGCCTCTGTTTCCCCGCCTCTGATTCCCCGCCTCTCATTCCCCATATCTGATTCCCTGCCTCTGATTCCCCAACTCTGATTCCCCGTCTCTGATTCCCCAGCTCTGAATCCACGCCTCTGATTCCCCGCATCTGATTCCCTGCCTATGATTCCCCACCTCTGATTCCCCGCCTCTGATTCCCCATATCTGATTCCCCGCCTCTGTTTCCCCGCCTCTGATTCCCCGCCTCTGTTTCCCCATATCTGATTCCCCGCCTCTGATTCCCCAAATCTAATACCCCGCCTCTGATTCCCCAGCTCTGATTCTCCGCCTCTGATTCCCCGCATCTGATTCCCTGCCTCTGATTCCCCGCCTCTGATTCCAGGCCTCTGATTCCTAGCATCTGATTCCGGCCTCTGATTTCCGGCCTCTGATTCCCTGCTTCTGATTCTGATTCCCTGCCTCTGATTCCCCATCTCTGATTCCGCACATCTGATTCCCTGCCTCTGATTCCCCACCTCTGATTCCCCATATCTGATTCCCCGCCTCTGTTTCCCCGCCTCTGATTCCCCGCCTATGTTTCCGAATATCTAAGTCCCCGCCTCTGATTCCCCAAATCTGATTCCCCACCTCTGATTCCCCAGCTCTGATTCCCCGCCTCTGATTCCCCGCATCTGATTCCCTGCATCTGATTCCAAGCCTCAGATTCCCTGACTCTGATTCTCAACCTCTGATTCCCCACCTCTGAATCCCCATATCTGATTCCCCGCCTCTGTTTCCCCGCCTCAGATTCCCCGCCTCTGTTTCCCCATATCTGATTCCCGGCCTCTGATTCCCCGCCTCTGATTCCCCGCCTCTGATTCCCTGCCTCTGATTCCCCATCTCCGATTCCGCACATCTGATTCCCTTCCTCTGATTCCCCACCTCTGATTCCCTGCCTCTGATTCCCTGCCTCTGATTCCCAACCTCTGATTCCCCACCTCTGATTCCCCATATCTGATTCCCCGCCTCTGTTTCCCCGCGTCTGATTCCCCGCCTCTGATTCCCAACTCTGATTCCCCGCCTCTGATTCCCCAGCTCTGATTCCCCGTGTTTGATTCCCTGCCTCTGATTCCCTGCCCTGATTCCCCATCTCTGTTTCACCGCCTTTGATTCGCCACCTCTGATTCCCCATATCTGATTCCCCACCTCTGTTTCCCCGACTCTGATTCCCTGCCTCTGATTCCCAACCTCTGATTCCACACCTCTGATTCCCCATATCTGATTCCCCGCCTCTATTTCCCCATATCTGATTCCCCGCCTCTGATTCCCCAACTCTGATTCCCCGCCTCTGATTCCCCAGCTCTGATTCCCCGCCTCTGATTCCCGGCGTCCGATTCCCTGCCTCTGATTCCCCGCCTCTGATTCCCCGCCTCTGATTCCCCGCCTCTGATTCCCTGCCACTGATTCCCTGCCCCTGATTCCCCACCTCTGATTCCCCATATCTGATTCCCCACCTCTGTTTCCCCGCCTCTGATTCCCCGCCTCTGATTCCCCATATCTGATTCCCTGCCTCTGATTCCCCAACTCAGATTCCCCACCTCTGATTCCCCAGCTCTGAATCCCCGCCTCTGATTCCCCGCGTCTGATTCCCTGCCTCTGATTCCCCGCCTTGATTCCCCATTTTTGATTCACAACCTCTGATTCCCCACCTCTGATTCCCTATATTTGATTACCCGCCTCTGTTTCCCCGCCTCTGATTCCCCACCTCTGATTCCCCATATCTGATTCCCCGCCTCTGATTGCCCGCCTCTGATTCCCCGCCTCTGATTCCCCATATCTCATTCCCCGCCTCTGAATCCCCATCTCTGATTCCCGGACTCTGATTCCCCACCTCTGATTCCCAGCCTCTTATTCCCAGCATCTGATTCCCGGCCTCTGATTCCCGGCCTCTGATTCCCCGCTTCTGATTCTGATTCCCTGCCTCTGATTCCCCATCTCTGATTCCGCACATCTGATTCCCTGCCTCTGTTTCCCCGCCTCTGATTCCTACCCTCTGCTTCCCCAACTCTGATTCCCCGCCTCTGATTCCCCAGCTCTGTTTCCACGCCTCTGATTCCCCGCATCTGATTCCCTGCCTCTGATTCACCGCCTCCGATTCCCTGCCTCTGATTCCCAACCTCTGATTCCCCACCTCTGAATCCCCATATCTGATTCCCCACCTCTGTTTCCCCGCCTCTGATTCCCCGCCTCTGTTTCCCCATATCTGATTCCCCGCCTCTGATTCCCCAACTCTCATTCCCCTCCTCTAATTCGCCAGCTATGATTCCCCGCCTCTGATTCCCTGCGTCTGATTCCCTGCCTCTGATTCCCCGCCTCTGATTCCCCTTCTCTGATTCACCACCTCTGAATCCCCACCTCTGATTCCCCATCTCTGATTCCGCACATCCGATTCCCTGCTTCTGATTCCCCGCCTCTGATTCCCAGCCTCTGATTCCCTGCCTCTGATTCGCAACCTCTAATTACCCACCTCTGATTCCCCATATCTGATTCCCCGCCTCTGCTTCCCTGCCTCTGATTCCCGGCCTCTGTTTCCCCATATCTGATTCCCCTCCTCTGATTCCCCAACTCTGATTCCCCGCCTCTGATTCCCCAGCTCTGATTCCCCGCCTTTTATTCCCGGCCTCTGATTCCCTGCCACTGATTCCCCGCCCCTGATTCCCCACCTCTGATTCCCCATATCTGATTCCCCGCCTCTGTTTCCCCTGCTCTGATTCCCCACCTCTGATTCCCCAGCTCTGATTCCCTGCCACTGATTCCCCGCCCCTGATTCCCCACCTCTGATTCCCCATATCTGATTCCCCGCCTCTGTTTCCCCACCTCTGATTCCCTGCCTCTGATTCCGAACCTCTGATTCCACACCTCTGATTCCCCATATCTGATTCCCCGCCTCTATTTCCCCATATCTGATTCCCCGCCTCTGATTCCCCAACTCTGATTCCCCGCCTCTGATTCCCCAGCTCTGATTCCCCGCCTCTGATTCCCGGCGTCCGATTCCCTGCCTCTGATTGCCCACCTCTGATTCCCCGCCTCTGATTCACCAGCTCTTATTCCCCGCCTCTGATTCCCCGCATCTGATTCCCTGCCTCTGATTCCCCGCCTCTGATTCCCCATCTCTGATTCACCGCCTTTGATTCGCCACCTCTGATTCCCCATATCTGATTCCCCACCTCTGTTTCCCCGCCTCTGATTCCCCGCATCTGATTCCCTGCCTCTGATTCCCCGCCTCTGATTCCCCATCTCTGATTCACCGCCTTTGATTCGCCACCTCTGATTCACCATATCTGATTCCCCACCTCTATTTCCCCGCCTCTGATTCCCCGCCTCTGATTCTCCATATCTCATTCCCCGCCTCTGAATCCCCATCTCTGATTCCCGGACTCTGATTCCCCACCTCTGATTCCCGGCCTCTTATTCCCAGCATCTGATTCCCGGCCTCTGATTCCCAGCCTCTGATTCCCCGCTTCTGATTCTGATTCCCTGCCTCTGATTCCCCATCTCTGATTCCGCACATCTGATTCCCTGCCTCTGTTTCCCCGCCTCTGATTCCTAGCCTCTGCTTCCCCAACTCTGATTCCCCGCCTCTGATTCCCCAGCTCTGTTTCCCCGCCTCTGATTCCCCGCATCTGATTCCCAACCTCTGATTCCCCACCCCTGAATCCCCATATCTGATTCCCCGCCTCTGTTTCCCCACCTCTGATTCCCCGCCTCTGTTTCCCCATATCTGATTCCCCGCCTCTGATTCCCCAACTCTGATTCCCCTCCTCTAATTCGCCAGCTATGATTCCCCGCCTCTGATTCCCTGCGTCTGATTCCCTGCCTCTGATTCCCCGCCTCTGATTCCCCTTCTCTGATTCACCACCTCTGAATCCCCACCTCTGATTCCCCATCTCTGATTCCGCACATCCGATTCCCTGCCTCTGATTCCCTGCCTCTGATTCGCAACCTCTAATTCCCCACCTCTGATTCCCCATATCTGATTCCCCGCCTCTGTTTCCCTGCCTCTGATTCCCGGCCTCTGTTTCCCCATATCTGATTCCCCTCCTCTGATTCCCCAACTCTGATTCCCCGCCTCTGATTCCCCAGCTCTGATTCCCCACCTTTTTTTCCCGGCCTCTGATTCCCTGCCACTGATTCCCCGCCTCTGATTCCCCACCTCTGATTCCCCACTTCTGATTCCCCACCTCTGATTCCCCGCCTCTGATTCCACGCCTCTGATTCCCCACCTCTGATTCCCCACTTCTGATTCCCCACCTCTGATTCTCCGCCTCTGATACCCTGCCTCTGATAACTTTTTACTGATTCCCTGCCTCAGATTCCCTGCCTCCGATTCCCTTCCTCAGATTCCCTGCCTCAGTTTCCCTGCATTAGATTCCCTTCATCTGATTCCCTGCCCCTGATTCCCCACCTCTGATTCCCCATATCTGATTCCCCGCCTCTGTTTCCCCGCCTCTGATTCCCCGCCTCTCATTCCCCATATCTGATTCCCTGCCTCTGATTCCCCAACTCTGATTCCCCGTCTCTGATTCCCCAGCTCTGAATCCACGCCTCTGATTCCCCGCATCTGATTCCCTGCCTCTGATTCCCCGCCTTGATTCCCCATCTCTGATTCACAACCTCTGATTCCCCACCTCTTATTCCCCATATCTGATTCCCCGCCTCTGTTTCCCCATATCTGATTCCCCGGCTCTGACTGCCCACCTCTGATTCCCCGCCTCTGATTCGCCAGCTCTGATTCGCCTCCTCTGATTCCCCGCATCTGATTCCCTGCCTCTGATTCCCCGCCTCTGATTCCCCATCTCTGATTCACCGCCTTTGATTCGCCACCTCTGATTCCCCATATCTGATTCCCCGCCTCTGTTTCCCCGCATCTGATTCCCCGCCTCTCATTCCCCATATCTGATTCCCTGCCTCTGATTCCCCAACTCTGATTCCCCGTCTCTGATTCCCCAGCTCTGAATCCACGCCTCTGATTCCCCGCATCTGATTCCCTGCCTATGATTCCCCACCTCTGATTCCCCGCCTCTGATTCCCCATATCTGATTCCCCGCCTCTGTTTCCCCGCCTCTGATTCCCCGCCTCTGTTTCCCCATATCTGATTCCCCGCCTCTGATTCCCCAAATCTAAAACCCCGCCTCTGATTCCCCAGCTCTGATTCTCCGCCTCTGATTCCCCGCATCTGATTCCCTGCCTCTGATTCCCCGCCTCTGATTCCAGGCCTCTGATTCCTAGCATCTGATTCCGGCCTCTGATTTCCGGCCTCTGATTCCCTGCTTCTGATTCTGATTCCCTGCCTCTGATTCCCCATCTCTGATTCCGCACATCTGATTCCCTGCCTCTGATTCCCCACCTCTGATTCCCCATATCTGATTCCCCGCCTCTGTTTCCCCGCCTCTGATTCCCCGCCTATGTTTCCCAATATCTAAGTCCCCGCCTCTGATTCCCCAAATCTGATTCCCCACCTCTGATTCCCCAGCTCTGATTCCCCGCCTCTGATTCCCCGCATCTGATTCCCTGCATCTGATTCCAAGCCTCAGATTCCCTGACTCTGATTCTCAACCTCTGATTCCCCACCTCTGAATCCCCATATCTGATTCCCCGCCTCTGTTTCCCCGCCTCGGATTCCCCGCCTCTGTTTCCCCATATCTGATTCCCGGCCTCTGATTCCCCGCCTCTGATTCCCCGCCTCTGATTCCCTGCCTCTGATTCCCCATCTCCGATTCCGCACATCTGATTCCCTTCCTCTGATTCCCCAACTCTGATTCCCTGCCTCTGATTCCCTGCCTCTGATTCCCAACCTCTGATTCCCCACCTCTGATTCCCCATATCTGATTCCCCGCCTCTGTTTCCCCGCGTCTGATTCCCCGCCTCTGATTCCCAACTCTGATTCCCCGCCTCTGATTCCCCAGCTCTGATTCCCCGTGTTTGATTCCCTGCCTCTGATTCCCTGCCCTGATTCCCCATCTCTGTTTCACCGCCTTTGATTCGCCACCTCTGATTCCCCATATCTGATTCCCCACCTCTGTTTCCCCGACTCTGATTCCCTGCCTCTGATTCCCAACCTCTGATTCCACACCTCTGATTCCCCATATCTGATTCCCCGCCTCTATTTCCCCATATCTGATTCCCCGCCTCTGATTCCCCAACTCTGATTCCCCGCCTCTGATTCCCCAGCTCTGATTCCCCGCCTCTGATTCCCGGCGTCCGATTCCCTGCCTCTGATTCCCCGCCTCTGATTCCCCGCCTCTGATTCCCCGCCTCTGATTCCCTGCCACTGATTCCCTGCCCCTGATTCCCCACCTCTGATTCCCCATATCTGATTCCCCACCTCTGTTTCCCCGCCTCTGATTCCCCGCCTCTGATTCCCCATATCTGATTCCCTGCCTCTGATTCCCCAACTCAGATTCCCCACCTCTGATTCCCCAGCTCTGAATCCCCGCCTCTGATTCCCCGCGTCTGATTCCCTGCCTCTGATTCCCCGCCTTGATTCCCCATTTTTGATTCACAACCTCTGATTCCCCACCTCTGATTCCCTATATTTGATTACCCGCATCTGTTTCCCCGCCTCTGATTCCCCGCCTCTGATTCCCCATATCTGATTCCCCGCCTCTGATTGCCCACCTCTGATTCCCGGACTCTGATTCCCCACCTCTGATTCCCTATATTTGATTCCCCGCCTCTGTTTCCCCGCCTCTGATTCCCCGCCTCTGATTCCCCATATCTCATTCCCCGCCTCTGAATCCCCATCTCTGATTCCCGGACTCTGATTCCCCACCTCTGATTCCCAGCCTCTTATTCCCAGCATCTGATTCCCGGCCTCTGATTCCCGGCCTCTGATTCCCCGCTTCTGATTCTGATTCCCTGCCTCTGATTCCCCATCTCTGATTCCGCACATCTGATTCCCTGCCTCTGTTTCCCCGCCTCTGATTCCTACCCTCTGCTTCCCCAACTCTGATTCCCCGCCTCTGATTCCCCAGCTCTGTTTCCACGCCTCTGATTCCCCGCATCTGATTCCCTGCCTCTGATTCACCGCCTCCGATTCCCTGCCTCTGATTCCCAACCTCTGATTCCCCACCTCTGAATCCCCATATCTGATTCCCCACCTCTGTTTCCCCGCCTCTGATTCCCCGCCTCTGTTTCCCCATATCTGATTCCCCGCCTCTGATTCCCCAACTCTCATTCCCCTCCTCTAATTCGCCAGCTATGATTCCCCGCCTCTGATTCCCTGCGTCTGATTCCCTGCCTCTGATTCCCCGCCTCTGATTCCCCTTCTCTGATTCACCACCTCTGAATCCCCACCTCTGATTCCCCATCTCTGATTCCGCACATCCGATTCCCTGCTTCTGATTCCCCGCCTCTGATTCCCAGCCTCTGATTCCCTGCCTCTGATTCGCAACCTCTAATTACCCACCTCTGATTCCCCATATCTGATTCCCCGCCTCTGCTTCCCTGCCTCTGATTCCCGGCCTCTGTTTCCCCATATCTGATTCCCCTCCTCTGATTCCCCAACTCTGATTCCCCGCCTCTGATTCCCCAGCTCTGATTCCCCGCCTTTTATTCCCGGCCTCTGATTCCCTGCCACTGATTCCCCGCCCCTGATTCCCCACCTCTGATTCCCCATATCTGATTCCCCGCCTCTGTTTCCCCTGCTCTGATTCCCCACCTCTGATTCCCCAGCTCTGATTCCCTGCCACTGATTCCCCGCCCCTGATTCCCCACCTCTGATTCCCCATATCTGATTCCCCGCCTCTGTTTCCCCACCTCTGATTCCCTGCCTCTGATTCCGAACCTCTGATTCCACACCTCTGATTCCCCATATCTGATTCCCCGCCTCTATTTCCCCATATCTGATTCCCCGCCTCTGATTCCCCAACTCTGATTCCCCGCCTCTGATTCCCCAGCTCTGATTCCCCGCCTCTGATTCCCGGCGTCCGATTCCCTGCCTCTGATTGCCCACCTCTGATTCCCCGTCTCTGATTCACCAGCTCTTATTCCCCGCCTCTGATTCCCCGCATCTGATTCCCTGCCTCTGATTCCCCGCCTCTGATTCCCCATCTCTGATTCACCGCCTTTGATTCGCCACCTCTGATTCCCCATATCTGATTCCCCACCTCTGTTTCCCCGCCTCTGATTCCCCGCATCTGATTCCCTGCCTCTGATTCCCCGCCTCTGATTCCCCATCTCTGATTCACCGCCTTTGATTCGCCACCTCTGATTCACCATATCTGATTCCCCACCTCTATTTCCCCGCCTCTGATTCCCCGCCTCTGATTCTCCATATCTCATTCCCCGCCTCTGAATCCCCATCTCTGATTCCCGGACTCTGATTCCCCACCTCTGATTCCCGGCCTCTTATTCCCAGCATCTGATTCCCGGCCTCTGATTCCCAGCCTCTGATTCCCCGCTTCTGATTCTGATTCCCTTCCTCTGATTCCCCATCTCTGATTCCGCACATCTGATTCCCTGCCTCTGTTTCCCCGCCTCTGATTCCTAGCCTCTGCTTCCCCAACTCTGATTCCCCGCCTCTGATTCCCCAGCTCTGTTTCCCCGCCTCTGATTCCCCGCATCTGATTCCCAACCTCTGATTCCCCACCCCTGAATCCCCATATTTGATTCCCCGCCTCTGTTTCCCCACCTCTGATTCCCCGCCTCTGTTTCCCCATATCTGATTCCCTGCCTCTGATTCCCCACCTCTGATTCCCCATATCTGATTCCCCGCCTCTGTTTCCCCGCCTCTGATTCCCCGCCTATGTTTCCCAATATCTAAGTCCCCGCCTCTGATTCCCCAAATCTGGTTCCCCACCTCTGATTCCCCAGCTCTGATTCCCCGCCTCTGATTCCCCGCATCTGATTCCCTGCATCTGATTCCAAGCCTCTGATTCCCTGACTCTGATTCCCAACCTCTGATTCCCCACCTCTGATTCCCCATATCTGATTCCCCGCCTCTGTTTCCCCGCCTCGGATTCCCCGCCTCTGTTTCCCCATATCTGATTCCCGGCCTCTGATTCCCCGCCTCTGATTCCCCGCCTCTGATTCCCTGCCTCTGATTCCCCATCTCCGATTCCGCACATCTGATTCCCTTCCTCTGATTCCCCACCTCTGACTCCCTGCCTCTGATTCCCTGCCTCTGATTCCCAACCTCTGATTCCCCACCTCTGATTCCCCATATCTGATTCCCCGCCTCTGTTTCCCCGCGTCTGATTCCCCGCCTCTGATTCCCAACTCCGATTCCCCGCCTCTGATTCCCCAGCTCTGATTCCCCGTGTTTGATTCCCTGCCTCTGATTCCCTGCCCTGGTTCCCCATCTCTGTTTCACCGCCTTTGATTCGCCACCTCTGATTCCCCATATCTGATTCCCCGCC
Source organism: Narcine bancroftii (assembly GCF_036971445.1). Lineage (NCBI taxonomy): Eukaryota > Metazoa > Chordata > Chondrichthyes > Torpediniformes > Narcinidae > Narcine > Narcine bancroftii. Next base: position 268,240,159 of record NC_091470.1, read on the forward strand.
TCTGTTTCCCCGACTCTGATTCCCTGCCTCTGATTCCCAACCTCTGATTCCACACCTCTGATTCCCCATATCTGATTCCCCGCCTCTATTTCCCCATATCTGATTCCCCGCCTCTGATTCCCCAACTCTGATTCCCCGCCTCTGATTCCCCAGCTCTGATTCCCCGACTCTGATTCCCGGCGTCCGATTCCCTGCCTCTGATTCCCCGCCTCTGATTCCCCATCTCTGATTCCCCGCCTCTGATTCCCCGTGTCTTATTCCCTGCCTCTGATTCCCCGCCTCTGATTCCCCGCCTCTGATTCCCTGCCACTGATTCCCTGCCCCTGATTCCCCACCTCTGATTCCCCATATCTGATTCCCCACCTCTGTTTCCCCGCCTCTGATTCCCCGCCTCTGATTCCCCATATCTGATTCCCTGCCTCTGATTCCCCAACTCTGATTCCCCGCCTCTGATTCCCCAGCTCTGAATCCCCGCCTCTGATTCCCCGCGTCTGATTCCCTGCCTCTGATTCCCCGCCTTGATTCCCCATCTTTGATTCACAACCTCTGATTCCCCATCTCTGATTCCCTATATTTGATTACCCGCCTCTGTTTCCCCGCCTCTGATTCCCCGCCTCTGATTCCCCATATCTGATTCCCCGCCTCTGATTGCCCACCTCTGATTCCCGGACTCTGATTCCCCACCTCTGATTCCCTATATTTGATTCCCCACCTCTGTTTCCCCGCCTCTGATTCCCCGCCTCTGATTCCCCATATCTCATTCCCCGCCTCTGAATCCCCATCTCTGATTCCCGGACTCTGATTCCCCACCTCTGATTCCCAGCCTCTTATTCCCAGCATCTGATTCCCGGCCTCTGATTCCCGGCCTCTGATTCCCGGCCTCTGATTCCGCACATCTGATTCCCTGCCTCTGTTTCCCCACCTCTGATTCCCCAGCTCTGATTCCCCGCCTTTTATTCCCGGCCTCTGATTCCCTGCCACTGATTCCCCGCCCCTGATTCCCCACCTCTGATTCCCCATATCTGATTCCCCGCCTCTGTTTCCCCAGCTCTGATTCCCCACCTCTGATTCCCCAGCTCTGATTCCCTGCCACTGATTCCCCGCCCCTGATTCCCCACCTCTGATTCCCCATATCTGATTCCCCGCCTCTGTTTCCCCACCTCTGATTCCCTGCCTCTGATTCCGAACCTCTGATTCCACACCTCTGATTCCCCATATCTGATTCCCCGCCTCTATTTCCCCATATCTGATTCCCCGCCTCTGATTCCCCAACTCTGATTCCCCGCCTCTGATTCCCCAGCTCTGATTCCCCGCCTCTGATTCCCGGCGTCCGATTCCCTGACTCTGATTGCCCACCTCTGATTCCCCGCCTCTGATTCACCAGCTCTTATTCCCTGCCTCTGATTCCCCGCATCTGATTCCCTGCCTCTGATTCCCCGCCTCTGATTCCCCATCTCTGATTCACCGCCTTTGATTCGCCACCTCTGATTCCCCATATCTGATTCTCCACCTCTGTTTCCCCGCCTCTGATTCCCCGCATCTGATTCCCTGCCTCTGATTCCCCGCCTCTGATTCCCCATCTCTGATTCACCGCCTTTGATTCGCCACCTCTGATTCACCATATCTGATTCCCCACCCCTATTTCCCCGCCTCTGATTCCCCGCCTCTGATTCTCCATATCTCATTCCCCGCCTCTGAATCCCCATCTCTGATTCCCGGACTCTGATTCCCCACCTCTGATTCCCGGCCTCTTATTCCCAGCATCTGATTCCCGGCCTCTGATTCCCAGCCTCTGATTCCCCGCTTCTGATTCTGATTCCCTGCCTCTGATTCCCCATCTCTGATTCCGCACATCTGATTCCCTGCCTCTGTTTCCCCGCCTCTGATTCCTAGCCTCTGCTTCCCCAACTCTGATTCCCCGCCTCTGATTCCCCAGCTCTGTTTCCCCGCCTCTGATTCCCCGCATCTGATTCCCTGCCTCTGATTCCCCGCCTCTGATTCCCTGCCTCTGATTCCCAACCTCTGATTCCCCACCTCTGAATCCCCATATCTGATTCCCCGCCTCTGTTTCCCCACCTCTGATTCCCCGCCTCTGTTTCCCCATATCTGATTCCCCGCCTCTGATTCCCCAACTCTGATTCCCCTCCTCTAATTCGCCAGCTATGATTCCCCGCCTCTGATTCCCTGAGTCTGATTCCCTGCCTCTGATTCCCCGCCTCTGATTCCCCTTCTCTGATTCACCACCTCTGAATCCCCACCTCTGATTCCCCATCTCTGATTCCGCACATCCGATTCCCTGCCTCTGATTCCCCGCCTGTGATTCCCCGCCTCTGATTCCCTGCCTCTGATTCGCAACCTCTAATTCCCCACCTCTGATTCCCCATATCTGATTCCCCGCCTCTGTTTCCCTGCCTCTGATTCCCGGCCTCTGTTTCCCCATATCTGATTCCCCACCTCTGATTCCCCAACTGTGATTCCCCGCCTCTGATTCCCCAGCTCTGATTCCCCGCCTTTTTTTCCCGGCCTCTGATTCCCTGCCACTGATTCCCAGCCCCTGATTCCCCACATCTGATTCCCCATATCTGCTTCCCCGCCTCTGTTTCCCCAGCTCTGATTCCCCACCTCTGATTCCCCTGCTCTGATTCCCTGCCACTGATTCCCCGCCCCTGATTCCCCACCTCTGATTCCCCATATCTGATTCCCAGCCTCTGTTTCCCCAGCTCTGATTCCCTGCCTCTGATTCCCTGCCCTGATTCCCCATCTCTGTATCACCGCCTTTGATTCGCCACCTCTGATTCCCCATATCTGATTCCCCACCTCTGTTTCCCCGCCTCTGATTCCCTGCCTCTGATTCCCAACCTCTGATTCCACACCTCTGATTCCCCATATCTGATTCCCCGCCTCTATTTCCCCATATCTGATTCCCCGCCTCTGATTCCCCAACTCTGATTCCCCGCCTCTGATTCCCCAGCTCTGATTCCCCGCCTCTGATACCCGGCGTCCGATTCCCTGCCTCTTATTCCCCGCCTCTGATTCCCCATCTCTGATTCCCCGCCTCTGATTCCCCGTGTCTGATTCCCTGCCTCTGATTCCCCGCCTCTGATTCCCCGCCTCTGATTCCCTGCCACTGATTCCCTGCCCCTGATTCCCCACCTCTGATTCCCAATATCTGATTCCCCGCCTCTGTTTCCCCGCCTCTGATTCCCCGCCTCTGATTCCCATTATCTGATTCCCCGCCTCTGATTCCCCAGCTCTGAATCCCCGCATCTGATTCCCTGCCTCTGATTCACCGCATCTGATTCCCCATCTCTGATTCACCGCCTTTGGTTCGCCACCTCTGATTCCCCATATCTGATTCCCCACCTCTGTTTCCCCGCCTCTGATTCCCTGCATCTGATTCCCTGCCTCTGATTCCCCGCCTCTGATTCCCCATCTCTGATTCACCGCCTTTGATTCGCCACCTCTGATTCCCCATATCTGATTCCCCACCTCTATTTCCCCGCCTCTGATTCCCCGCCTCAGATTCTCCATATCTCATTCCCCGCCTCTGAATCCCCATCTCTGATTCCCCGCCTCTGATTCCTAGCCTCTGCTTCCCCAACTCTGATTCCCCGCCTCTGATTCCCCAGCTCTGTTTCCCCGCCTCTGATTCCACGCATCTGATTCCCTGCCTCTGATTCCCCGCCTCTGATTCCCTGCCTCTGATTCCCAATCTCTGATTCCCCACCTCTGAATCCCCATATCTGATTCACCGCCTCTGTTTCCCCGCCTCTGATTCCCCGCCTCTGTTTCCCCATATCTGATTCCCCGCCTCTGATTCCCCAACTCTGATTCCCCTCCTCTAATTCGCCAGCTATGATTCCCCGCCTCTGATTCCCTGCGTCTGATTCCCTGCCTCTGATTCCCCACCTCTGATTCCACTTCTCTGATTCACCACCTCTGAATCCCCACCTCTGATTCCCCATCTCTGATTCCGCACATCCGATTCCCTGCCTCTGATTCCCCGCCTCTGATTCCACGCCTCTGATTCCCTGCCTCTGATTCGCAACCTCTAGTTCCCCACCTCTGATTCCCCATATCTGATTCCCCGCCTCTGTTTCCCTGCCTCTGATTCCCGGCCTCTGTTTCCCCATATCTGATTCCCCTCCTCTGATTCCCCAACTCTGATTCCCCGCCTATGATTCTCCAGCTCTGATTCCCCGCCTTTTATTCCCGGCCTCTGATTCCCTGCCACTGATTCCCCGCCCCTGATTCCCCACCTCTGATTCCCCATATCTGATTCCCCGCCTCTGTTTCCCCAGCTCTGATTCCCCACCTCTGATTCCCCAGCTCTGATTCCCTGCCACTGATTCCCCGCCCCTGATTCCCCACCTCTGATTCCCCATATCTGATTCCCCGCCTCTGTTTCCCCAGCTCTGATTCCCTGCCTCTGATTCCCTGCCCTGATTCCCCATCTCTGTTTCACCGCCTTTGATTCGCCACCTCTGATTCACCATATCTGATTCCCCGCCTCTGTTTCCCCGCCTCTGATTCCCTGCCTCTGATTCCCAACCTCTGATTCCACACCTCTGATTCCCCATATCTGATTCCCTACCTCTATTTCCCCATATCTGATTCCCCGCCTCTGATTCCCCAACTCTGATTCCCCGCCTCTGATTCCCCAGCTCTGATTCCCCGCCTTTGATACCCGGCGTCCGATTCCCTGCCTCTGATTCCCCGCCTCTGATTCCCCATCTCTGATTCCCCGCCTCTGATTCCCCGTGTGTGATTCCCTGCCTCTGATTCCCCGCCTCTGATTCCCCGCCTCTGATTCCCTGCCACTGATTCCCTGCCCCTGATTCCCCACCTCTGATTCCCCATATCTGATTCCCCGCCTCTGTTTCCCCGCCTCTGATTCCCCGCCTCTCATTCCCCATATCTGATTCCCTGCCTCTGATTCCCCAACTCTGATTCCCCGTCTCTGATTCCCCAGCTCTGAATCCACGCCTCTGATTCCCCGCATCTGATTCCCTGCCTCTGATTCCCCGCCTTGATTCCCCATCTCTGATTCAAAACCTCTGATTCCCCACCTCTTATTCCCCATATCTGATTCCCCGCCTCTGTTTCCCCATATCTGATTCCCCGGCTCTGACTGCCCACCTCTGATTCCCCGCCTCTGATTCGCCAGCTCTGATTCGCCTCCTCTGATTCCCCGCATCTGATTCCCTGCCTCTGATTCCCCGCCTCTGATTCCCCATCTCTGATTCACCGCCTTTGATTCGCCACCTCTGATTCCCCATATCTGATTCCCCGCCTCTGTTTCCCCGCCTCTGATTCCCCGCCTCTCATTCCCCATATCTGATTCCCTGCCTCTGATTCCCCAACTCTGATTCCCCGTCTCTGATTCCCCAGCTCTGAATCCACGCCTCTGATTCCCCGCATCTGATTCCCTGCCTATGATTCCCCACCTCTGATTCCCCGCCTCTGATTCCCCATATCTGATTCCCCGCCTCTGTTTCCCCGCCTCTGATTCCCCGCCTCTGTTTCCCCATATCTGATTCCCCGCCTCTGATTCCCCAAATCTAATACCCCGCCTCTGATTCCCCAGCTCTGATTCTCCGCCTCTGATTCCCCGCATCTGATTCCCTGCCTCTGATTCCCCGCCTCTGATTCCAGGCCTCTGATTCCTAGCATCTGATTCCGGCCTCTGATTTCCGGCCTCTGATTCCCTGCTTCTGATTCTGATTCCCTGCCTCTGATTCCCCATCTCTGATTCTGCACATCTGATTCCCTGCCTCTGATTCCCCACCTCTGATTCCCCGCCTATGTTTCCCAATATCTAAGTCCCCGCCTCTGATTCCCCAAATCTGATTCCCCACCTCTGATTCCCCAGCTCTGATTCCCCGCCTCTGATTCCCCGCATCTGATTCCCTGCATCTGATTCCAAGCCTCAGATTCCCTGACTCTGATTCTCAACCTCTGATTCCCCACCTCTGAATCCCCATATCTGATTCCCCGCCTCTGTTTCCCCGCCTCGGATTCCCCGCCTCTGTTTCCCCATATCTGATTCCCGGCCTCTGATTCCCCGCCTCTGATTCCCCGCCTCTGATTCCCTGCCTCTGATTCCCCATCTCCGATTCCGCACATCTGATTCCCTTCCTCTGATTCCCCACCTCTGATTCCCTGCCTCTGATTCCCTGCCTCTGATTCCCAACCTCTGATTCCCCACCTCTGATTCCCCATATCTGATTCCCCGCCTCTGTTTCCCCGCGTCTGATTCCCCGCCTCTGATTCCCAACTCTGATTCCCCGCCTCTGATTCCCCAGCTCTGATTCCCCGTGTTTGATTCCCTGCCTCTGATTCCCTGCCCTGATTCCCCATCTCTGTTTCACCGCCTTTGATTCGCCACCTCTGATTCCCCATATCTGATTCCCCACCTCTGTTTCCCCGACTCTGATTCCCTGCCTCTGATTCCCAACCTCTGATTCCACACCTCTGATTCCCCATATCTGATTCCCCGCCTCTATTTCCCCATATCTGATTCCCCGCCTCTGATTCCCCAACTCTGATTCCCCGCCTCTGATTCCCCAGCTCTGATTCCCCGCCTCTGATTCCCGGCGTCCGATTCCCTGCCTCTGATTCCCCGCCTCTGATTCCCCGCCTCTGATTCCCCGCCTCTGATTCCCTGCCACTGATTCCCTGCCCCTGATTCCCCACCTCTGATTCCCCATATCTGATTCCCCACCTCTGTTTCCCCGCCTCTGATTCCCCGCCTCTGATTCCCCATATCTGATTCCCTGCCTCTGATTCCCCAACTCAGATTCCCCACCTCTGATTCCCCAGCTCTGAATCCCCGCCTCTGATTCCCCGCGTCTGATTCCCTGCCTCTGATTCCCCGCCTTGATTCCCCATTTTTGATTCACAACCTCTGATTCCCCACCTCTGATTCCCTATATTTGATTACCCGCCTCTGTTTCCCCGCCTCTGATTCCCCGCCTCTGATTCCCCATATCTGATTCCCCGCCTCTGATTGCCCACCTCTGATTCCCGGACTCTGATTCCCCACCTCTGATTCCCTATATTTGATTCCCCGCCTCTGTTTCCCCGCCTCTGATTCCCCGCCTCTGATTCCCCATATCTCATTCCCCGCCTCTGAATCCCCATCTCTGATTCCCGGACTCTGATTCCCCACCTCTGATTCCCAGCCTCTTATTCCCAGCATCTGATTCCCGGCCTCTAATTCCCGGCCTCTGATTCCCCGCTTCTGATTCTGATTCCCTGCCTCTGATTCCCCATCTCTGATTCCGCACATCTGATTCACTGCCTCTGTTTCCCCGCCTCTGATTCCTAGCCTCTGCTTCCCCAACTCTGATTCCCCGCCTCTGATTCCCCAGCTCTGTTTCCACGCCTCTGATTCCCCGCATCTGATTCCCTGCCTCTGATTCACCGCCTCTGATTCCCTGCCTCTGATTCCCAACCTCTGATTCCCCACCTCTGAATCCCCATATCTGATTCCCCACCTCTGTTTCCCCGCCTCTGATTCCCCGCCTCTGTTTCCCCATATCTGATTCCCCGCCTCTGATTCCCCAACTCTCATTCCCCTCCTCTAATTCGCCAGCTATGATTCCCCGCCTCTGATTCCCTGCGTCTGATTCCCTGCCTCTGATTCCCCGCCTCTGATTCCCCTTCTCTGATTCACCACCTCTGAATCCCCACCTCTGATTCCCCATCTCTGATTCCGCATATCCGATTCCCTGCTTCTGATTCCCCGCCTCTGATTCCCAGCCTCTGATTCCCTGCCTCTGATTCGCAACCTCTAATTACCCACCTCTGATTCCCCATATCTGATTCCCCGCCTCTGCTTCCCTGCCTCTGATTCCCGGCCTCTGTTTCCCCATATCTGATTCCCCTCCTCTGATTCCCCAACTCTGATTCCCCGCCTCTGATTCCCCAGCTCTGATTCCCCGCCTTTTATTCCCGGCCTCTGATTCCCTGCCACTGATTCCCCGCCCCTGATTCCCCACCTCTGATTCCCCATATCTGATTCCCCGCCTCTGTTTCACCGCCTTTGATTCGCCACCTCTGATTCACCATATCTGATTCCCCGCCTCTGTTTCCCCGCCTCTGATTCCCTGCCTCTGATTCCCAACCTCTGATTCCACACCTCTGATTCCCCATATCTGATTCCCCACCTCTATTTCCCCATATCTGATTCCCCGCCTCTGATTCCCCAACTCTGATTCCCCGCCTCTGATTCCCCATCTCTGATTCCCCGCCTCTGATTCCCCGTGTGTGATTCCCTGCCTCTGATTCCCCGCCTCTGATTCCCCGCCTCTGATTCCCTGCCACTGATTCCCTGCCCCTGATTCCCCACCTCTGATTCCCCATATCTGATTCCCCGCCTCTGTTTCCCCGCCTCTGATTCCCCGCCTCTCATTCCCCATATCTGATTCCCTGCCTCTGATTCCCCAACTCTGATTCCCCGTCTCTGATTCCCCAGCTCTGAATCCACGCCTCTGATTCCCCGCATCTGATTCCCTGCCTCTGATTCCCCGCCTTGATTCCCCATCTCTGATTCACAACCTCTGATTCCCCACCTCTTATTCCCCATATCTGATTCCCCGCCTCTGTTTCCCCATATCTGATTCCCCGGCTCTGACTGCCCACCTCTGATTCCCCGCCTCTGATTCGCCAGCTCTGATTCGCCTCCTCTGATTCCCCGCATCTGATTCCCTGCCTCTGATTCCCCGCCTCTGATTCCCCATCTCTGATTCACCGCCTTTGATTCGCCACCTCTGATTCCCCATATCTGATTCCCCGCCTCTGTTTCCCCGCCTCTGATTCCCCGCCTCTCATTCCCCATATCTGATTCCCTGCCTCTGATTCCCCAACTCTGATTCCCCGTCTCTGATTCCCCAGCTCTGAATCCACGCCTCTGATTCCCCGCATCTGATTCCCTGCCTATGATTCCCCACCTCTGATTCCCCGCCTCTGATTCCCCATATCTGATTCCCCGCCTCTGTTTCCCCGCCTCTGATTCCCCGCCTCTGTTTCCCCATATCTGATTCCCCGCCTCTGATTCCCCAAATCTAATACCCCGCCTCTGATTCCCCAGCTCTGATTCTCCGCCTCTGATTCCCCGCATCTGATTCCCTGCCTCTGATTCCCCGCCTCTGATTCCAGGCCTCTGATTCCTAGCATCTGATTCCGGCCTCTGATTTCCGGCCTCTGATTCCCTGCTTCTGATTCTGATTCCCTGCCTCTGATTCCCCATCTCTGATTCCGCACATCTGATTCCCTGCCTCTGATTCCCCACCTCTGATTCCCCATATCTGATTCCCCGCCTCTGTTTCCCCGCCTCTGATTCCCCGCCTATGTTTCCGAATATCTAAGTCCCCGCCTCTGATTCCCCAAATCTGATTCCCCACCTCTGATTCCCCAGCTCTGATTCCCCGCCTCTGATTCCCCGCATCTGATTCCCTGCATCTGATTCCAAGCCTCAGATTCCCTGACTCTGATTCTCAACCTCTGATTCCCCACCTCTGAATCCCCATATCTGATTCCCCGCCTCTGTTTCCCCGCCTCAGATTCCCCGCCTCTGTTTCCCCATATCTGATTCCCGGCCTCTGATTCCCCGCCTCTGATTCCCCGCCTCTGATTCCCTGCCTCTGATTCCCCATCTCCGATTCCGCACATCTGATTCCCTTCCTCTGATTCCCCACCTCTGATTCCCTGCCTCTGATTCCCTGCCTCTGATTCCCAACCTCTGATTCCCCACCTCTGATTCCCCATATCTGATTCCCCGCCTCTGTTTCCCCGCGTCTGATTCCCCGCCTCTGATTCCCAACTCTGATTCCCCGCCTCTGATTCCCCAGCTCTGATTCCCCGTGTTTGATTCCCTGCCTCTGATTCCCTGCCCTGATTCCCCATCTCTGTTTCACCGCCTTTGATTCGCCACCTCTGATTCCCCATATCTGATTCCCCACCTCTGTTTCCCCGACTCTGATTCCCTGCCTCTGATTCCCAACCTCTGATTCCACACCTCTGATTCCCCATATCTGATTCCCCGCCTCTATTTCCCCATATCTGATTCCCCGCCTCTGATTCCCCAACTCTGATTCCCCGCCTCTGTTTCCCCGCCTCTGATTCCCCGCCTCTGATTCCCCATATCTCATTCCCCGCCTCTGAATCCCCATCTCTGATTCCCGGACTCTGATTCCCCACCTCTGATTCCCAGCCTCTTATTCCCAGCATCTGATTCCCGGCCTCTAATTCCCGGCCTCTGATTCCCCGCTTCTGATTCTGATTCCCTGCCTCTGATTCCCCATCTCTGATTCCGCACATCTGATTCACTGCCTCTGTTTCCCCGCCTCTGATTCCTAGCCTCTGCTTCCCCAACTCTGATTCCCCGCCTCTGATTCCCCAGCTCTGTTTCCACGCCTCTGATTCCCCGCATCTGATTCCCTGCCTCTGATTCACCGCCTCTGATTCCCTGCCTCTGATTCCCAACCTCTGATTCCCCACCTCTGAATCCCCATATCTGATTCCCCACCTCTGTTTCCCCGCCTCTGATTCCCCGCCTCTGTTTCCCCATATCTGATTCCCCGCCTCTGATTCCCCAACTCTCATTCCCCTCCTCTAATTCGCCAGCTATGATTCCCCGCCTCTGATTCCCTGCGTCTGATTCCCTGCCTCTGATTCCCCGCCTCTGATTCCCCTTCTCTGATTCACCACCTCTGAATCCCCACCTCTGATTCCCCATCTCTGATTCCGCATATCCGATTCCCTGCTTCTGATTCCCCGCCTCTGATTCCCAGCCTCTGATTCCCTGCCTCTGATTCGCAACCTCTAATTACCCACCTCTGATTCCCCATATCTGATTCCCCGCCTCTGCTTCCCTGCCTCTGATTCCCGGCCTCTGTTTCCCCATATCTGATTCCCCTCCTCTGATTCCCCAACTCTGATTCCCCGCCTCTGATTCCCCAGCTCTGATTCCCCGCCTTTTATTCCCGGCCTCTGATTCCCTGCCACTGATTCCCCGCCCCTGATTCCCCACCTCTTATTCCCCATATCTGATTCCCCGCCTCTGTTTCCCCATATCTGATTCCCCGGCTCTGACTGCCCACCTCTGATTCCCCGCCTCTGATTCGCCAGCTCTGATTCGCCTCCTCTGATTCCCCGCATCTGATTCCCTGCCTCTGATTCCCCGCCTCTGATTCCCCATCTCTGATTCACCGCCTTTGATTCGCCACCTCTGATTCCCCATATCTGATTCCCCGCCTCTGTTTCCCCGCCTCTGATTCCCCGCCTCTCATTCCCCATATCTGATTCCCTGCCTCTGATTCCCCAACTCTGATTCCCCGTCTCTGATTCCCCAGCTCTGAATCCACGCCTCTGATTCCCCGCATCTGATTCCCTGCCTATGATTCCCCACCTCTGATTCCCCGCCTCTGATTCCCCATATCTGATTCCCCGCCTCTGTTTCCCCGCCTCTGATTCCCCGCCTCTGTTTCCCCATATCTGATTCCCCGCCTCTGATTCCCCAAATCTAATACCCCGCCTCTGATTCCCCAGCTCTGATTCTCCGCCTCTGATTCCCCGCATCTGATTCCCTGCCTCTGATTCCCCGCCTCTGATTCCAGGCCTCTGATTCCTAGCATCTGATTCCGGCCTCTGATTTCCGGCCTCTGATTCCCTGCTTCTGATTCTGATTCCCTGCCTCTGATTCCCCATCTCTGATTCCGCACATCTGATTCCCTGCCTCTGATTCCCCACCTCTGATTCCCCATATCTGATTCCCCGCCTCTGTTTCCCCGCCTCTGATTCCCCGCCTATGTTTCCGAATATCTAAGTCCCCGCCTCTGATTCCCCAAATCTGATTCCCCACCTCTGATTCCCCAGCTCTGATTCCCCGCCTCTGATTCCCCGCATCTGATTCCCTGCATCTGATTCCAAGCCTCAGATTCCCTGACTCTGATTCTCAACCTCTGATTCCCCACCTCTGAATCCCCATATCTGATTCCCCGCCTCTGTTTCCCCGCCTCAGATTCCCCGCCTCTGTTTCCCCATATCTGATTCCCGGCCTCTGATTCCCCGCCTCTGATTCCCCGCCTCTGATTCCCTGCCTCTGATTCCCCATCTCCGATTCCGCACATCTGATTCCCTTCCTCTGATTCCCCACCTCTGATTCCCTGCCTCTGATTCCCTGCCTCTGATTCCCAACCTCTGATTCCCCACCTCTGATTCCCCATATCTGATTCCCCGCCTCTGTTTCCCCGCGTCTGATTCCCCGCCTCTGATTCCCAACTCTGATTCCCCGCCTCTGATTCCCCAGCTCTGATTCCCCGTGTTTGATTCCCTGCCTCTGATTCCCTGCCCTGATTCCCCATCTCTGTTTCACCGCCTTTGATTCGCCACCTCTGATTCCCCATATCTGATTCCCCACCTCTGTTTCCCCGACTCTGATTCCCTGCCTCTGATTCCCAACCTCTGATTCCACACCTCTGATTCCCCATATCTGATTCCCCGCCTCTATTTCCCCATATCTGATTCCCCGCCTCTGATTCCCCAACTCTGATTCCCCGCCTCTGTTTCCCCGCCTCTGATTCCCCGCCTCTGATTCCCCATATCTCATTCCCCGCCTCTGAATCCCCATCTCTGATTCCCGGACTCTGATTCCCCACCTCTGATTCCCAGCCTCTTATTCCCAGCATCTGATTCCCGGCCTCTAATTCCCGGCCTCTGATTCCCCGCTTCTGATTCTGATTCCCTGCCTCTGATTCCCCATCTCTGATTCCGCACATCTGATTCACTGCCTCTGTTTCCCCGCCTCTGATTCCTAGCCTCTGCTTCCCCAACTCTGATTCCCCGCCTCTGATTCCCCAGCTCTGTTTCCACGCCTCTGATTCCCCGCATCTGATTCCCTGCCTCTGATTCACCGCCTCTGATTCCCTGCCTCTGATTCCCAACCTCTGATTCCCCACCTCTGAATCCCCATATCTGATTCCCCACCTCTGTTTCCCCGCCTCTGATTCCCCGCCTCTGTTTCCCCATATCTGATTCCCCGCCTCTGATTCCCCAACTCTCATTCCCCTCCTCTAATTCGCCAGCTATGATTCCCCGCCTCTGATTCCCTGCGTCTGATTCCCTGCCTCTGATTCCCCGCCTCTGATTCCCCTTCTCTGATTCACCACCTCTGAATCCCCACCTCTGATTCCCCATCTCTGATTCCGCATATCCGATTCCCTGCTTCTGATTCCCCGCCTCTGATTCCCAGCCTCTGATTCCCTGCCTCTGATTCGCAACCTCTAATTACCCACCTCTGATTCCCCATATCTGATTCCCCGCCTCTGCTTCCCTGCCTCTGATTCCCGGCCTCTGTTTCCCCATATCTGATTCCCCTCCTCTGATTCCCCAACTCTGATTCCCCGCCTCTGATTCCCCAGCTCTGATTCCCCGCCTTTTATTCCCGGCCTCTGATTCCCTGCCACTGATTCCCCGCCCCTGATTCCCCACCTCTGATTCCCCATATCTGATTCCCCGCCTCTGTTTCACCGCCTTTGATTCGCCACCTCTGATTCACCATATCTGATTCCCCGCCTCTGTTTCCCCGCCTCTGATTCCCTGCCTCTGATTCCCAACCTCTGATTCCACACCTCTGATTCCCCATATCTGATTCCCCACCTCTATTTCCCCATATCTGATTCCCCGCCTCTGATTCCCCAACTCTGATTCCCCGCCTCTGATTCCCCATCTCTGATTCCCCGCATCTGATTCCCCGTGTGTGATTCCCTGCCTCTGATTCCCCGCCTCTGATTCCCCGCCTCTGATTCCCTGCCACTGATTCCCTGCCCCTGATTCCCCACCTCTGATTCCCCATATCTGATTCCCCGCCTCTGTTTCCCCGCCTCTGATTCCCCGCCTCTCATTCCCCATATCTGATTCCCTGCCTCTGATTCCCCAACTCTGATTCCCCGTCTCTGATTCCCCAGCTCTGAATCCACGCCTCTGATTCCCCGCATCTGATTCCCTGCCTCTGATTCCCCGCCTTGATTCCCCATCTCTGATTCACAACCTCTGATTCCCCACCTCTTATTCCCCATATCTGATTCCCCGCCTCTGTTTCCCCATATCTGATTCCCCGGCTCTGACTGCCCACCTCTGATTCCCCGCCTCTGATTCGCCAGCTCTGATTCGCCTCCTCTGATTCCCCGCATCTGATTCCCTGCCTCTGATTCCCCGCCTCTGATTCCCCATCTCTGATTCACCGCCTTTGATTCGCCACCTCTGATTCCCCATATCTGATTCCCCGCCTCTGTTTCCCCGCCTCTGATTCCCCGCCTCTCATTCCCCATATCTGATTCCCTGCCTCTGATTCCCCAACTCTGATTCCCCGTCTCTGATTCCCCAGCTCTGAATCCACGCCTCTGATTCCCCGCATCTGATTCCCTGCCTATGATTCCCCACCTCTGATTCCCCGCCTCTGATTCCCCATATCTGATTCCCCGCCTCTGTTTCCCCGCCTCTGATTCCCCGCCTCTGTTTCCCCATATCTGATTCCCCGCCTCTGATTCCCCAAATCTAATACCCCGCCTCTGATTCCCCAGCTCTGATTCTCCGCCTCTGATTCCCCGCATCTGATTCCCTGCCTCTGATTCCCCGCCTCTGATTCCAGGCCTCTGATTCCTAGCATCTGATTCCGGCCTCTGATTTCCGGCCTCTGATTCCCTGCTTCTGATTCTGATTCCCTGCCTCTGATTCCCCATCTCTGATTCCGCACATCTGATTCCCTGCCTCTGATTCCCCACCTCTGATTCCCCATATCTGATTCCCCGCCTCTGTTTCCCCGCCTCTGATTCCCCGCCTATGTTTCCGAATATCTAAGTCCCCGCCTCTGATTCCCCAAATCTGATTCCCCACCTCTGATTCCCCAGCTCTGATTCCCCGCCTCTGATTCCCCGCATCTGATTCCCTGCATCTGATTCCAAGCCTCAGATTCCCTGACTCTGATTCTCAACCTCTGATTCCCCACCTCTGAATCCCCATATCTGATTCCCCGCCTCTGTTTCCCCGCCTCAGATTCCCCGCCTCTGTTTCCCCATATCTGATTCCCGGCCTCTGATTCCCCGCCTCTGATTCCCCGCCTCTGATTCCCTGCCTCTGATTCCCCATCTCCGATTCCGCACATCTGATTCCCTTCCTCTGATTCCCCACCTCTGATTCCCTGCCTCTGATTCCCTGCCTCTGATTCCCAACCTCTGATTCCCCACCTCTGATTCCCCATATCTGATTCCCCGCCTCTGTTTCCCCGCGTCTGATTCCCCGCCTCTGATTCCCAACTCTGATTCCCCGCCTCTGATTCCCCAGCTCTGATTCCCCGTGTTTGATTCCCTGCCTCTGATTCCCTGCCCTGATTCCCCATCTCTGTTTCACCGCCTTTGATTCGCCACCTCTGATTCCCCATATCTGATTCCCCACCTCTGTTTCCCCGACTCTGATTCCCTGCCTCTGATTCCCAACCTCTGATTCCACACCTCTGATTCCCCATATCTGATTCCCCGCCTCTATTTCCCCATATCTGATTCCCCGCCTCTGATTCCCCAACTCTGATTCCCCGCCTCTGATTCCCCAGCTCTGATTCCCCGCCTCTGATTCCCGGCGTCCGATTCCCTGCCTCTGATTCCCCGCCTCTGATTCCCCGCCTCTGATTCCCCGCCTCTGATTCCCTGCCACTGATTCCCTGCCCCTGATTCCCCACCTCTGATTCCCCATATCTGATTCCCCACCTCTGTTTCCCCGCCTCTGATTCCCCGCCTCTGATTCCCCATATCTGATTCCCTGCCTCTGATTCCCCAACTCAGATTCCCCACCTCTGATTCCCCAGCTCTGAATCCCCGCCTCTGATTCCCCGCGTCTGATTCCCTGCCTCTGATTCCCCGCCTTGATTCCCCATTTTTGATTCACAACCTCTGATTCCCCACCTCTGATTCCCTATATTTGATTACCCGCCTCTGTTTCCCCGCCTCTGATTCCCCACCTCTGATTCCCCATATCTGATTCCCCGCCTCTGATTGCCCGCCTCTGATTCCCCGCCTCTGATTCCCCATATCTCATTCCCCGCCTCTGAATCCCCATCTCTGATTCCCGGACTCTGATTCCCCACCTCTGATTCCCAGCCTCTTATTCCCAGCATCTGATTCCCGGCCTCTGATTCCCGGCCTCTGATTCCCCGCTTCTGATTCTGATTCCCTGCCTCTGATTCCCCATCTCTGATTCCGCACATCTGATTCCCTGCCTCTGTTTCCCCGCCTCTGATTCCTACCCTCTGCTTCCCCAACTCTGATTCCCCGCCTCTGATTCCCCAGCTCTGTTTCCACGCCTCTGATTCCCCGCATCTGATTCCCTGCCTCTGATTCACCGCCTCCGATTCCCTGCCTCTGATTCCCAACCTCTGATTCCCCACCTCTGAATCCCCATATCTGATTCCCCACCTCTGTTTCCCCGCCTCTGATTCCCCGCCTCTGTTTCCCCATATCTGATTCCCCGCCTCTGATTCCCCAACTCTCATTCCCCTCCTCTAATTCGCCAGCTATGATTCCCCGCCTCTGATTCCCTGCGTCTGATTCCCTGCCTCTGATTCCCCGCCTCTGATTCCCCTTCTCTGATTCACCACCTCTGAATCCCCACCTCTGATTCCCCATCTCTGATTCCGCACATCCGATTCCCTGCTTCTGATTCCCCGCCTCTGATTCCCAGCCTCTGATTCCCTGCCTCTGATTCGCAACCTCTAATTACCCACCTCTGATTCCCCATATCTGATTCCCCGCCTCTGCTTCCCTGCCTCTGATTCCCGGCCTCTGTTTCCCCATATCTGATTCCCCTCCTCTGATTCCCCAACTCTGATTCCCCGCCTCTGATTCCCCAGCTCTGATTCCCCGCCTTTTATTCCCGGCCTCTGATTCCCTGCCACTGATTCCCCGCCCCTGATTCCCCACCTCTGATTCCCCATATCTGATTCCCCGCCTCTGTTTCCCCTGCTCTGATTCCCCACCTCTGATTCCCCAGCTCTGATTCCCTGCCACTGATTCCCCGCCCCTGATTCCCCACCTCTGATTCCCCATATCTGATTCCCCGCCTCTGTTTCCCCACCTCTGATTCCCTGCCTCTGATTCCGAACCTCTGATTCCACACCTCTGATTCCCCATATCTGATTCCCCGCCTCTATTTCCCCATATCTGATTCCCCGCCTCTGATTCCCCAACTCTGATTCCCCGCCTCTGATTCCCCAGCTCTGATTCCCCGCCTCTGATTCCCGGCGTCCGATTCCCTGCCTCTGATTGCCCACCTCTGATTCCCCGCCTCTGATTCACCAGCTCTTATTCCCCGCCTCTGATTCCCCGCATCTGATTCCCTGCCTCTGATTCCCCGCCTCTGATTCCCCATCTCTGATTCACCGCCTTTGATTCGCCACCTCTGATTCCCCATATCTGATTCCCCACCTCTGTTTCCCCGCCTCTGATTCCCCGCATCTGATTCCCTGCCTCTGATTCCCCGCCTCTGATTCCCCATCTCTGATTCACCGCCTTTGATTCGCCACCTCTGATTCACCATATCTGATTCCCCACCTCTATTTCCCCGCCTCTGATTCCCCGCCTCTGATTCTCCATATCTCATTCCCCGCCTCTGAATCCCCATCTCTGATTCCCGGACTCTGATTCCCCACCTCTGATTCCCGGCCTCTTATTCCCAGCATCTGATTCCCGGCCTCTGATTCCCAGCCTCTGATTCCCCGCTTCTGATTCTGATTCCCTGCCTCTGATTCCCCATCTCTGATTCCGCACATCTGATTCCCTGCCTCTGTTTCCCCGCCTCTGATTCCTAGCCTCTGCTTCCCCAACTCTGATTCCCCGCCTCTGATTCCCCAGCTCTGTTTCCCCGCCTCTGATTCCCCGCATCTGATTCCCAACCTCTGATTCCCCACCCCTGAATCCCCATATCTGATTCCCCGCCTCTGTTTCCCCACCTCTGATTCCCCGCCTCTGTTTCCCCATATCTGATTCCCCGCCTCTGATTCCCCAACTCTGATTCCCCTCCTCTAATTCGCCAGCTATGATTCCCCGCCTCTGATTCCCTGCGTCTGATTCCCTGCCTCTGATTCCCCGCCTCTGATTCCCCTTCTCTGATTCACCACCTCTGAATCCCCACCTCTGATTCCCCATCTCTGATTCCGCACATCCGATTCCCTGCCTCTGATTCCCTGCCTCTGATTCGCAACCTCTAATTCCCCACCTCTGATTCCCCATATCTGATTCCCCGCCTCTGTTTCCCTGCCTCTGATTCCCGGCCTCTGTTTCCCCATATCTGATTCCCCTCCTCTGATTCCCCAACTCTGATTCCCCGCCTCTGATTCCCCAGCTCTGATTCCCCACCTTTTTTTCCCGGCCTCTGATTCCCTGCCACTGATTCCCCGCCTCTGATTCCCCACCTCTGATTCCCCACTTCTGATTCCCCACCTCTGATTCCCCGCCTCTGATTCCACGCCTCTGATTCCCCACCTCTGATTCCCCACTTCTGATTCCCCACCTCTGATTCTCCGCCTCTGATACCCTGCCTCTGATAACTTTTTACTGATTCCCTGCCTCAGATTCCCTGCCTCCGATTCCCTTCCTCAGATTCCCTGCCTCAGTTTCCCTGCATTAGATTCCCTTCATCTGATTCCCTGCCCCTGATTCCCCACCTCTGATTCCCCATATCTGATTCCCCGCCTCTGTTTCCCCGCCTCTGATTCCCCGCCTCTCATTCCCCATATCTGATTCCCTGCCTCTGATTCCCCAACTCTGATTCCCCGTCTCTGATTCCCCAGCTCTGAATCCACGCCTCTGATTCCCCGCATCTGATTCCCTGCCTCTGATTCCCCGCCTTGATTCCCCATCTCTGATTCACAACCTCTGATTCCCCACCTCTTATTCCCCATATCTGATTCCCCGCCTCTGTTTCCCCATATCTGATTCCCCGGCTCTGACTGCCCACCTCTGATTCCCCGCCTCTGATTCGCCAGCTCTGATTCGCCTCCTCTGATTCCCCGCATCTGATTCCCTGCCTCTGATTCCCCGCCTCTGATTCCCCATCTCTGATTCACCGCCTTTGATTCGCCACCTCTGATTCCCCATATCTGATTCCCCGCCTCTGTTTCCCCGCATCTGATTCCCCGCCTCTCATTCCCCATATCTGATTCCCTGCCTCTGATTCCCCAACTCTGATTCCCCGTCTCTGATTCCCCAGCTCTGAATCCACGCCTCTGATTCCCCGCATCTGATTCCCTGCCTATGATTCCCCACCTCTGATTCCCCGCCTCTGATTCCCCATATCTGATTCCCCGCCTCTGTTTCCCCGCCTCTGATTCCCCGCCTCTGTTTCCCCATATCTGATTCCCCGCCTCTGATTCCCCAAATCTAAAACCCCGCCTCTGATTCCCCAGCTCTGATTCTCCGCCTCTGATTCCCCGCATCTGATTCCCTGCCTCTGATTCCCCGCCTCTGATTCCAGGCCTCTGATTCCTAGCATCTGATTCCGGCCTCTGATTTCCGGCCTCTGATTCCCTGCTTCTGATTCTGATTCCCTGCCTCTGATTCCCCATCTCTGATTCCGCACATCTGATTCCCTGCCTCTGATTCCCCACCTCTGATTCCCCATATCTGATTCCCCGCCTCTGTTTCCCCGCCTCTGATTCCCCGCCTATGTTTCCCAATATCTAAGTCCCCGCCTCTGATTCCCCAAATCTGATTCCCCACCTCTGATTCCCCAGCTCTGATTCCCCGCCTCTGATTCCCCGCATCTGATTCCCTGCATCTGATTCCAAGCCTCAGATTCCCTGACTCTGATTCTCAACCTCTGATTCCCCACCTCTGAATCCCCATATCTGATTCCCCGCCTCTGTTTCCCCGCCTCGGATTCCCCGCCTCTGTTTCCCCATATCTGATTCCCGGCCTCTGATTCCCCGCCTCTGATTCCCCGCCTCTGATTCCCTGCCTCTGATTCCCCATCTCCGATTCCGCACATCTGATTCCCTTCCTCTGATTCCCCAACTCTGATTCCCTGCCTCTGATTCCCTGCCTCTGATTCCCAACCTCTGATTCCCCACCTCTGATTCCCCATATCTGATTCCCCGCCTCTGTTTCCCCGCGTCTGATTCCCCGCCTCTGATTCCCAACTCTGATTCCCCGCCTCTGATTCCCCAGCTCTGATTCCCCGTGTTTGATTCCCTGCCTCTGATTCCCTGCCCTGATTCCCCATCTCTGTTTCACCGCCTTTGATTCGCCACCTCTGATTCCCCATATCTGATTCCCCACCTCTGTTTCCCCGACTCTGATTCCCTGCCTCTGATTCCCAACCTCTGATTCCACACCTCTGATTCCCCATATCTGATTCCCCGCCTCTATTTCCCCATATCTGATTCCCCGCCTCTGATTCCCCAACTCTGATTCCCCGCCTCTGATTCCCCAGCTCTGATTCCCCGCCTCTGATTCCCGGCGTCCGATTCCCTGCCTCTGATTCCCCGCCTCTGATTCCCCGCCTCTGATTCCCCGCCTCTGATTCCCTGCCACTGATTCCCTGCCCCTGATTCCCCACCTCTGATTCCCCATATCTGATTCCCCACCTCTGTTTCCCCGCCTCTGATTCCCCGCCTCTGATTCCCCATATCTGATTCCCTGCCTCTGATTCCCCAACTCAGATTCCCCACCTCTGATTCCCCAGCTCTGAATCCCCGCCTCTGATTCCCCGCGTCTGATTCCCTGCCTCTGATTCCCCGCCTTGATTCCCCATTTTTGATTCACAACCTCTGATTCCCCACCTCTGATTCCCTATATTTGATTACCCGCCTCTGTTTCCCCGCCTCTGATTCCCCGCCTCTGATTCCCCATATCTGATTCCCCGCCTCTGATTGCCCACCTCTGATTCCCGGACTCTGATTCCCCACCTCTGATTCCCTATATTTGATTCCCCGCCTCTGTTTCCCCGCCTCTGATTCCCCGCCTCTGATTCCCCATATCTCATTCCCCGCCTCTGAATCCCCATCTCTGATTCCCGGACTCTGATTCCCCACCTCTGATTCCCAGCCTCTTATTCCCAGCATCTGATTCCCGGCCTCTGATTCCCGGCCTCTGATTCCCCGCTTCTGATTCTGATTCCCTGCCTCTGATTCCCCATCTCTGATTCCGCACATCTGATTCCCTGCCTCTGTTTCCCCGCCTCTGATTCCTACCCTCTGCTTCCCCAACTCTGATTCCCCGCCTCTGATTCCCCAGCTCTGTTTCCACGCCTCTGATTCCCCGCATCTGATTCCCTGCCTCTGATTCACCGCCTCCGATTCCCTGCCTCTGATTCCCAACCTCTGATTCCCCACCTCTGAATCCCCATATCTGATTCCCCACCTCTGTTTCCCCGCCTCTGATTCCCCGCCTCTGTTTCCCCATATCTGATTCCCCGCCTCTGATTCCCCAACTCTCATTCCCCTCCTCTAATTCGCCAGCTATGATTCCCCGCCTCTGATTCCCTGCGTCTGATTCCCTGCCTCTGATTCCCCGCCTCTGATTCCCCTTCTCTGATTCACCACCTCTGAATCCCCACCTCTGATTCCCCATCTCTGATTCCGCACATCCGATTCCCTGCTTCTGATTCCCCGCCTCTGATTCCCAGCCTCTGATTCCCTGCCTCTGATTCGCAACCTCTAATTACCCACCTCTGATTCCCCATATCTGATTCCCCGCCTCTGCTTCCCTGCCTCTGATTCCCGGCCTCTGTTTCCCCATATCTGATTCCCCTCCTCTGATTCCCCAACTCTGATTCCCCGCCTCTGATTCCCCAGCTCTGATTCCCCGCCTTTTATTCCCGGCCTCTGATTCCCTGCCACTGATTCCCCGCCCCTGATTCCCCACCTCTGATTCCCCATATCTGATTCCCCGCCTCTGTTTCCCCTGCTCTGATTCCCCACCTCTGATTCCCCAGCTCTGATTCCCTGCCACTGATTCCCCGCCCCTGATTCCCCACCTCTGATTCCCCATATCTGATTCCCCGCCTCTGTTTCCCCACCTCTGATTCCCTGCCTCTGATTCCGAACCTCTGATTCCACACCTCTGATTCCCCATATCTGATTCCCCGCCTCTATTTCCCCATATCTGATTCCCCGCCTCTGATTCCCCAACTCTGATTCCCCGCCTCTGATTCCCCAGCTCTGATTCCCCGCCTCTGATTCCCGGCGTCCGATTCCCTGCCTCTGATTGCCCACCTCTGATTCCCCGTCTCTGATTCACCAGCTCTTATTCCCCGCCTCTGATTCCCCGCATCTGATTCCCTGCCTCTGATTCCCCGCCTCTGATTCCCCATCTCTGATTCACCGCCTTTGATTCGCCACCTCTGATTCCCCATATCTGATTCCCCACCTCTGTTTCCCCGCCTCTGATTCCCCGCATCTGATTCCCTGCCTCTGATTCCCCGCCTCTGATTCCCCATCTCTGATTCACCGCCTTTGATTCGCCACCTCTGATTCACCATATCTGATTCCCCACCTCTATTTCCCCGCCTCTGATTCCCCGCCTCTGATTCTCCATATCTCATTCCCCGCCTCTGAATCCCCATCTCTGATTCCCGGACTCTGATTCCCCACCTCTGATTCCCGGCCTCTTATTCCCAGCATCTGATTCCCGGCCTCTGATTCCCAGCCTCTGATTCCCCGCTTCTGATTCTGATTCCCTTCCTCTGATTCCCCATCTCTGATTCCGCACATCTGATTCCCTGCCTCTGTTTCCCCGCCTCTGATTCCTAGCCTCTGCTTCCCCAACTCTGATTCCCCGCCTCTGATTCCCCAGCTCTGTTTCCCCGCCTCTGATTCCCCGCATCTGATTCCCAACCTCTGATTCCCCACCCCTGAATCCCCATATCTGATTCCCCGCCTCTGTTTCCCCACCTCTGATTCCCCGCCTCTGTTTCCCCATATCTGATTCCCCGCCTCTGATTCCCCAACTCTGATTCCCCTCCTCTAATTCGCCAGCTATGATTCCCCGCCTCTGATTCCCTGCGTCTGATTCCCTGCCTCTGATTCCCCGCCTCTGATTCCCCTTCTCTGATTCACCACCTCTGAATCCCCACCTCTGATTCCCCATCTCTGATTCCGCACATCCGATTCCCTGCCTCTGATTCCCTGCCTCTGATTCGCAACCTCTAATTCCCCACCTCTGATTCCCCATATCTGATTCCCCGCCTCTGTTTCCCTGCCTCTGATTCCCGGCCTCTGTTTCCCCATATCTGATTCCCCTCCTCTGATTCCCCAACTCTGATTCCCCGCCTCTGATTCCCCAGCTCTGATTCCCCACCTTTTTTTCCCGGCCTCTGATTCCCTGCCACTGATTCCCCGCCTCTGATTCCCCACCTCTGATTCCCCACTTCTGATTCCCCACCTCTGATTCCCCGCCTCTGATTCCACGCCTCTGATTCCCCACCTCTGATTCCCCACTTCTGATTCCCCACCTCTGATTCTCCGCCTCTGATACCCTGCCTCTGATAACTTTTTACTGATTCCCTGCCTCAGATTCCCTGCCTCCGATTCCCTTCCTCAGATTCCCTGCCTCAGTTTCCCTGCATTAGATTCCCTTCATCTGATTCCCTGCCTCTGATTCCCCGCCTCTGATTCCCCGCATCTGATTCCCCACCTCTGTCTCTATGCCTCTATTTTGCCTGCACTCTTTCCCCTCCACTCTTTCCGTGCCTCTCTTTCCCTCCCTCAATTTCAACAACTCTGTTTGGTCTGTTCTGTGTAACTAATTTTCAACACAAAAGATCCAACCACTATGTTTCGCCCATCTCTTTCGCTGCATCTATTGATGCAGCTATGTTTACCCGCTTCTGTTTACCCGCCTGTCTCCCCACATCTCTTTCCCCACCTCTGATTCCACGCCTCTGATTCCCCGCCTCTGATTCCCCGCCTCTGATTCCCCGCCTCTGATTCACCGCCTACCTTTCCGAGCAACTTTCCTGGCCTACGTTTCCCCACATCTCTTTCCCCACCTCTGATTCCACGCCTCAGATTCGCCGCCTCTGATTTCCTGCCTCTGATTCCCTGCCTCTGATTCCCCGCCTCTGATTCCCCACCTCTGATTCCACTCTCTGATTTCCCGCCTCTGATTCCCCGCCTCTGATTCCACGCCTCTGATTACCCGCCTCTGATACCCTGCCTCTCTTTCCCTGCCTCTATTTCCGTGCCTCTTTCTCTGCATCTCGTTTCCCACATCTCATTTCCCCCTTCTGATAACCCGCATCAGATTCCCTGCCACAGATTCCCTGCCTCAGATTCCCTGCCTCAGATTCCCTGCATCAGATTCCCTTCATCTGATTCCCTGCCTCTGATTCCCCGCCTCTGATTCCCTGCATCTGATTCCCAGCCTCTGTTTACCCGCCTGTTTCCCCGCCTCTGATTCACCACCTCATATTCGCCACCTCAGGATCCCTGCCTCTGATTCCCTGCCTCTGATTCCCTGCCTCTGATTCCCTGCATCTGATTGCCCGCCTCTGATACCCTGCCTCTGATTCCCCGCCTCTGATTCCCCGCTGCTGATTCCCCGCCTCTGATTTCCCACCTCTGATTCCCCACTTCTGATTCCCCGCCTCTGATTCCCCGTCTGTGATTCCACGCCTCTGATTCCCTGCCTCTGATTCCGCGCCTCTGATTCCCCGCCTCTGATACCCCGCCTCTGATTCCCCGCCTCTGATTCCCTGCATCTGATTCCCCGCCTCAGATTCCCCGCCTCTGATTCCCCGACTCTGATTCCCCGCCTCTGATTCCCCGACTCTGATTCCCCGCCTCTGATTCCCCGCCTCTGATTCCCCGCCTATGTTTACCCGCCTCTGTTTACCCGCCTGTTTTCCCGCCTCTGATTGCCCACCTCAGATTCCCTGCCTCAGATTCCCTGCCTCAGATTCCCTGCCTCTGATTCCCTGCCTCTGATTCCCTGCATCTGATTGCCCGCCTCTGATTACCTGCCTCTGATTCCCCGCCTCTGATTCCCCACCTCTGATTCCCCACTTCTGATTCCCCGCCTCTGATTCCCCGCGTCTGATTCCCCGCCTCTGATTCACCGCCTCTGATTCCCCGCCTCTGATTCCCCGCCTCTGATTCCCCACCTCTGATTGCCCCGCCTCTGATTCGCTGATTCTGATTCCCCGCCTCTGATTCCCCACCTCTGATTCCCCACTTCTGATTCCCCGCCTCTGATTCCCCGCCTCTGATTCCACCCCTCTGATTCCCCGCCTCTGATTCCCCGCCTCTGATTCGACGCCTCTGATTCCCCTCCTCTGATACCCCGCCTCTGATTCCCCACCTCTGATTCACCGCATCTGATTCCCCGCCTCTGATTCCCTGCCTCTGATTCCCCGCCTCTGATTCCGCGCCTCTGATTCCCCGCCTATGTTTACCCACCTCTTTTTACCCACCTGTTTCCCCGCCTCTGATTCCCCACCTCAGATTCCCTGCCTCAGATTCCCCGCCTCTGATTCTCCGCCTCTGATTCCCCGCCTCTGATTCCCCACCTCTGATTCCCCACTTCTGATTCCCCGCCTCTGATTCCCCGCCTCTGATTCCCCGCCTCTGATTCCCCGCCTCTGATTCCCCACCTCTGATTCACTGCCTCCCTTTCCGCTCAACTTTCCTGGCCTACATTTCCCCACATATCTTTCCCCGCCTCTGATTTCCCGCCTCTGATTCCACACCTCTGATTCCCCGCCTATGTTTACCCGCCTCTGTTTACCCGCCTGTTTTCCCGCCTCTGATTCCCCACCACAGATTCCCTGCCTCAGATTCCCTGCCTCAGATTCCCTGCATCAGATTCCCTTCATTTGATTCCCTGCGTCTGATTCCCTGCCTCTGATTCCCTGCATCTGATTGCCCGCCTCTGATTCCCCGCCTCTGATTCCCCGCCTCTGATTCCCCACCTCTGATTCCCCACTTCTGATTCCCCGCCTCAAATTCCCCACCTCTGATTCCCCGCCTCTGATTCACCGCCTCTGATTCCACGCCTCTGATTCCCCGCCTCTGATTCCCCACCTCTGATTCCCCACTTCTGATTCCCCACCTCTGATTCCCCGCCTCTGATTCCACGCCTCTGATTCCCCACCTCTGATTCCCCACTTCTGATTCCCCACCTCTGATTCTCCGCCTCTGATACCCTGCCTCTGATAACATTTTACTGATTCCCTGCCTCAGATTCCCTGCCTCCGATTCCCTGCCTCAGATTCCCTGCCTCAGATTCCCTGCCTCAGATTCCCTTCATCTGATTCCCTTCATCTGATTCCCTGCCTCTGATTCCCCGCCTCTGATTCCCCACCTCTGTCTCTACGCCTCTATTTTGCCTGCACTCTTTCCCCTCCACTCTTTCGCTGCCTCTATTTATGCAGCTATGTTTACCCGCTTCTGTTTACCCGCCTGTTTCCCCACATCTCTTTCCCCACCTCTGATTCCAGGCCTCTGATTCCCCGCCTCTGATTCCCCGCCTCTGATTCCCCGCCTCTGATTCACCGCCTCCCTTTCTGCGCAACTTTCCTGGCCTACGTTTCCCCACATCTCTTTCCCCACCTCTGATTCCACGCCTCAGATTTGCCGCCTCTGATTTCCTGCCTCTGATTCCCTGCTTCTGATTCCCTGCCTCTGATTCCCCACCTCTGATTCCCCCCTCTGATTCCCCGCCTCTGATTCCCAGCCTCTGATTCCACGCCTCTGATTACCCGCCTCTGATACCCTGCCTCTCTTTCCCTGCCTCTATTTCCGTGCCTCTTTCTCTGCATCTCGTTTCCCACATCTCATTTCCCCCTTCTGATAACCCGCATCAGATTCCCTGCCACAGATTCCCTGCCTCAGATTCCCTGCCTCAGATTCCCTGCATCAGATTCCCTTCATCTGATTCCCTGCCTCTGATTCCCCGCCTCTGATTCCCTGCATCTGATTCCCAGCCTCTGTTTACCCGCCTGTTTCCCCGCCTCTGATTCACCACCTCATATTCGCCACCTCAGGTTCCCTGCCTCTGATTCCCTGCCTCTGATTCCCTGCCTCTGATTCCCTGCATCTGATTGCCCGCCTCTGATACCCTGCCTCTGATTCCCCGCCTCTGATTCCCCGCCTCTGATTCCCCGCCTCAGATTTCCCACCTCTGATTCCCCACTTCTGATTCCCCGCCTCTGATTCCCCGTCTGTGATTCCACGCCTCTGATTCCCCGCCTCTGATTCCGCGCCTCTGATTCCCCGCCTCTGATACCCCGCCTCTGATTCCCCGCCTCTAATTCCCTGCATCTGATTCCCCGCCTCAGATTCCCCGCCTCTGATTCCCCGACTCTGATTCCCCGCCTCTGATTCCCCGACTCTGATTCCCCGCCTCTGATTCCCCGCCTCTGATTCCCCGCCTATGTTTACCCGCCTCTGTTTACCCGCCTGTTTTCCCGCCTCTGATTGCCCACCTCAGATTCCCTGCCTCAGATTCCCTGCCTCAGATTCCCTGCCTCAGATTCCCTGCCTCTGATTCCCTGCCTCTGATTCCCTGCATCTGATTGCCCGCCTCTGATTACCTGCCTCTGATTCCCCGCCTCTGATTCCCCACCTCTGATTCCCCACTTCTGATTCCCCGCCTCTGATTCCCCGCGTCTGATTCCCCGCCTCTGATTCACCGCCTCTGATTCCCCGCCTCTGATTCCCCGCCTCTGATTCCCCACCTCTGATTGCCCCGCCTCTGATTCGCTGATTCTGATTCCCCGCCTCTGATTCCCCACCTCTGATTCCCCACTTCTGATTCCCCGCCTCTGATTCCCCGCCTCTGATTCCACGCCTCTGATTCCCCGCCTCTGATTCCCCGCCTCTGATTCCACGCCTCTGATTCCCCTCCTCTGATACCCTGCCTCTGATTCCCCACCTCTGATTCCCCGCATCTGATTCCCCGCCTCTGATTCCCCGCCTCTGATTCCCTGCCTCTGATTCCCCGCCTCTGATTCCGCGCCTCTGATTCCCCACCTATGTTTACCCACCTCTGTTTACCCACCTGTTTCCCCGCCTCTGATTCCCCACCTCAGATTCCCTGCCTCAGATTCCCCGCCTCTGATTCTCCACCTCTGATTCCCCGCCTCTGATTCCCCACCTCTGATTCCCCACTTCTGATTCCCCGCCTCTGACTCCCCGCCTCTGATTCCCCGCCTCTGATTCCCCGCCTCTGATTCCCCACCTCTGATTCACTGCCTCCCTTTCCGCTCAACTTTCCTGGCCTACATTTCCCCACATATCTTTCCCCGCCTCTGATTTCCCGCCTCTGATTCCACGCCTCTGATTCCCAGCCTATGTTTACCCGCCTCTGTTTACCCGCCTGTTTTCCCGCCTCTGATTCCCCACCACAGATTCCCTGCCTCAGATTCCCTGCCTCAGATTCCCTGCATCAGATTCCCTTCATTTGATTCCCTGCGTCTGATTCCCTGCCTCTGATTCCCTGCATCTGATTGCCCGCCTCTGATTCCCCGCCTCTGATTCCCCGCCTCTGATTCCCCACCTCTGATTCCCCACTTCTGATTCCCTGCCTCTGATTCCCTGCATCTGATTGCCCGCCTCTGATACCCTGCCTCTGATTCCCCGCCTCTGATTCCCCGCCTCTGATTCCCCGCCTCAGATTTCCCACCTCTGATTCCCCACTTCTGATTCCCCGCCTCTGATTCCCCGTCTGTGATTCCACGCCTCTGATTCCCCGCCTCTGATTCCGCGCCTCTGATTCCCCGCCTCTGATACCCCGCCTCTGATTCCCCGCCTCTGATTCCCTGCATCTGATTCCCCGCCTCAGATTCCCCGCCTCTGATTCCCCGACTCTGATTCCCCGCCTCTGATTCCCCGACTCTGATTCCCCGCCTCTGATTCCCCGCCTCTGATTCCCCGCCTATGTTTACCCGCCTCTGTTTACCCGCCTGTTTTCCCGCCTCTGATTGCCCACCTCAGATTCCCTGCCTCAGATTCCCTGCCTCAGATTCCCTGCCTCTGATTCCCTGCCTCTGATTCCCTGCATCTGATTGCCCGCCTCTGATTACCTGCCTCTGATTCCCCGCCTCTGATTCCCCACCTCTGATTCCCCACTTCTGATTCCCCGCCTCTGATTCCCCGCGTCTGATTCCCCGCCTCTGATTCACCGCCTCTGATTCCCCGCCTCTGATTCCCCGCCTCTGATTCCCCACCTCTGATTGCCCCGCCTCTGATTCGCTGATTCTGATTCCCCGCCTCTGATTCCCCACCTCTGATTCCCCACTTCTGATTCCCCGCCTCTGATTCCCCGCCTCTGATTCCACGCCTCTGATTCCCCACCTCTGATTCCCAACCTCTGATTCCACGCCTCTGATTCCCCTCCTCTGATACCCCGCCTCTGATTCCCCACCTCTGATTCCCCGCATCTGATTCCCCGCGTCTGATTCCCCGCCTCTGATTCCCTGCCTCTGATTCCCCGCCTCTGATTCCGCGCCTCTGATTCCCCGCCTATGTTTACCCACCTCTGTTTACCCACCTGTTTCCCCGCCTCTGATTCCCCACCTCAGATTCCCTGCCTCAGATTCCCCGCCTCTGATTCTCCGCCTCTGATTCCCCGCCTCTGATTCCCCACCTCTGATTCCCCACTTCTGATTCCCCGCCTCTGATTCCCCGCCTCTGATTCCCCGCCTCTGATTCCCCGCCTCTGATTCCCCACCTCTGATTCACTGCCTCCCTTTCCGCTCAACTTTCCTGGCCTACATTTCCCCACATATCTTTCCCCGCCTCTGATTTCCCGCCTCTGATTCCACGCCTCTGATTCCCCGCCTATGTTTACCCGCCTCTGTTTACCCGCCTGTTTTCCCGCCTCTGATTCCCCACCACAGATTCCCTGCCTCAGATTCCCTGCCTCAGATTCCCTGCATCAGATTCCCTTCATTTGATTCCCTGCGTCTGATTCCCTGCCTCTGATTCCCTGCATCTGATTGCCCGCCTCTGATTCCCCGCCTCTGATTCCCCGCCTCTGATTCCCCACCTCTGATTCCCCACTTCTGATTCCCCGCCTCTGATTCCCCACCTCTGATTCCCCGCCTCTGATTCACCGCCTCTGATTCCCCGCCTCTGATTCCCCGCCTCTGATTCCCCACTTCTGATTGCCCGCCTCTGATTCCACGCCTCTGATTCCCCGCCTCTGATTCCCCACCTCTGATTCCCCACTTCTGATTCCCCACCTCTGATTCCCCGCCTCTGATTCCACGCCTCTGATTCCCCACCTCTGATTCCCCACTTCTGATTCCCCACCTCTGATTCTCCACCTCTGATACCCTGCCTCTGATAACTTTTTACTGATTCCCTGCCTCAGATTCCCTGCCTCCGATTCCCTGCCTCAGATTCCCTGCCTCAGATTCCCTGCATCAGATTCCCTTCATCTGATTCCCTGCCTCTGATTCCCCGCCTCTGATTCCCCGCCTCTGATTCCCCACCTCTGTCTCTACGCCTCTATTTTGCCTGCACTCTTTCCCCTCCACTCTTTCTGTGCCTCTCTTTCCCTCCCTCAATTTCAACAACTCTGTTTGATCTGTTCTGTGTACCGAATTTTCAACACACAAGTTCCAACCACTATGTTTCGCCCATCTCTTTCGCTGCCTCTATTTATGCAGCTATGTTTACCCGCTTCTGTTTACCCACCTGTTTCCCCACATCTCTTTCCCCACCTCTGATTCCAGGCCTCTGATTCCCCGCCTCTGATTCCCCGCCTCTGATTCCCCGCCTCTGATTCACCGCCTCCCTTTCCGCGCAACTTTCCTGGCCTACGTTTCCCCACATCTCTTTCCCCACCTCTGATTCCACGCCTCAGATTTGCCGCCTCTGATTTCCTGCCTCTGATTCCCTGCTTCTGATTCCCTGCCTCTGATTCCCCACCTCTGATTCCCCCCTCTGATTCCCCGCCTCTGATTCCCAGCCTCTGATTCCACACCTCTGATTCCCCGCCTCCGATTCCCTGCCTCTCTTTCCCTAGCTCTATTTCCGTGCCTCTTTCTCTGCATCTCGTTTCCCACATCTCATTTCCCCCTTCTGATAACCCGCATCAGATTCCCTGCCACAGATTCCCTGCCTCAGATTCCCTGCCTCAGATTCCCTGCATCAGATTCCCTTCATATGATTCCCTGCCTCTGATTCCACGCCTCTGATTCCCCACCTCTGATTCCCTGCCTCAGATTCCCTGCCTCTGATTCCCTGCCTCTGATTCCCTGCCTCTGATTTCCTGCATCTGATTGCCTGCCTCTGATTCTCCGCCTCTGATTCCCCGCCTCTGATTCCCCGCCTCTGATTCCCCGCCTCTTGATTCCCCGCCTCTGATTCCCCACCTCTGATTCCCTGCCTCTGATAACCTGCCTCTGATTCCCTGCCTCTGATTCCCGGCCTCTGAATCCCCACCTCTGATTCCCCGTGTCCGATTCAGCACCCATGTTTCACCACCTCTGTTGCTCTGCTTCTGTTTTCCCGGCTCAGATTCACCGGCTCTGATTCCGCACCTCTGATTCCACGCCTCTCTTTCTGTGTCTCTGATTCCCCGCCTCTGATTCCACGCCTCTGATTACCCGCCTCTGATAACCTGCCTCTCTTTCCCTGCCTCTATATCCGTGCCTCTTTCTCTGCATCTCGTTTCCCACATCTCATTTCCCCCTTCTGATAACCCGCATCAGATTCCCTGCCACAGATTCCCTGCCTCAGATACCCTGCCTCAGATTCCCTGCATGAGATTCCCTTCATCTGATTCCCCGCCTCTGTTTACCCGCCTGTTTCCCCGCCTCTGATTCACCACCTCATATTCGCCACCTCAGGTTCCCTGCCTCTGATTCCCTGCCTCTGATTCCCTGCCTCTGATTCCCAGCATCTGATTCCCCGCCTCTGATTCCCCGCCTCTGATTTCCCACCTCTGATTCCCCACTTCTGATTCCCCGCCTCTGATTCCCCGTCTCTGATTCCACGCCTCTGATTACCCGCCTCTGATACCCTGCCTCTCTTTCCCTGCCTCTATATCCGTGCCTCTTTCTCTGCATCTCGTTTCCCACATCTCATTTCCCCCTTCTGATAACCCGCATCAGATTCCCTGCCACAGATTCCCTGCCTCAGATACCCTGCCTCAGATTCCCTGCATGAGATTCCCTTCATCTGATTCCCCGCCTCTGTTTACCCGCCTGTTTCCCCGCCTCTGATTCACCACCTCATATTCGCCACCTCAGGTTCCCTGCCTCTGATTCCCTGCCTCTGATTCCCTGCCTCTGATTCCCTGCATCTGATTCCCCGCCTCTGATTCCCCGCCTCTGATTTCCCACCTCTGATTCCCCACTTCTGATTCCCCGCCTCTGATTCCCCGTCTCTGATTCCACGCCTCTGATTCCCCGCCTCTGATTCAGCGCCTCTGATTCCCCGCCTCTGATACCCCGCCTCTGATTCCCCGCCTCTGATTCCCTGCATCTGATTCCCCGCCTCAGATTCCCCGCCTCTGATTCCCCGACTCTGATTCCCCGCCTCTGTTTACCCGCCTGTTTCCCCGCCTCTGATTCACCACCTCATATTCGCCACCTCAGGTTCCCTGCCTCTGATTCCCTGCCTCTGATTCCCTGCCTCTGATTCCCTGCATCTGATTCCCCGCCTCTGATTCCCCGCCTCTGATTTCCCACCTCTGATTCCCCACTTCTGATTCCCCGCCTCTGATTCCCCGTCTCTGATTCCACGCCTCTGATTCCCCGCCTCTGATTCAGCGCCTCTGATTCCCCGCCTCTGATACCCCGCCTCTGATTCCCCGCCTCTGATTCCCTGCATCTGATTCCCCGCCTCAGATTCCCCGCCTCTGATTCCCCGACTCTGATTCCCCGCCTCTGATTCCCCGCCTCTGATTCCCCGCCTCTGTTTCCCCGCCTCTGATTCCCCGCCTATGTTTACCCGCCTCTGTTTACCTGCCTGTTTTCCCGCCTCTGATTGCCCACCTCAGATTCCCTGCCTCAGATTCCCTGCCTCAGATTCCCTGCCTCTGATTCCCTGCCTCTGATTCCCTGCATCTGATAACATTTTACTGATTCCCTGCCTCAGATTCCCTGCCTCCGATTCCCTGCCTCAGATTCCCTGCCTCAGATTCCCTGCCTCAGATTCCCTTCATCTGATTCCCTTCATCTGATTCCCTGCCTCTGATTCCCCACCTCTGATTCTCCGCCTCTGATACCCTGCATCTGATAACATTTTACTGATTCCCTGCCTCAGATTCCCTGCCTCCGATTCCCTGCCTCAGATTCCCTGCCTCAGATTCCCTGCCTCAGATTCCCTTCATCTGATTCCCTTCATCTGATTCCCTGCCTCTGATTCCCCGCCTCTGATTCCCCGCCTCTGATTCCCCACCTCTGTCTCTACGCCTCTATTTTGCCTGCACTCTTTCCCCTCCACTCTTTCTGTGCCTCTCTTTCCCTCCCTCAATTTCAACAACTCTGTTTGATCTGTTCTGTGTACCTAATTTTCAACACACAAGTTCCAACCACTATGTTTCGCCCATCTCTTTCGCTGCCTCTATTTATGCAGCTATGTTTACCCGCTTCTGTTTACCCGCCTGTTTCCCCACATCTCTTTCCCCACCTCTGATTCCAGGCCTCTGATTCCCCGCCTCTGATTCCCCGCCTCTGATTCCCCGCCTCTGATTCACCGCCTCCCTTTCTGCGCAACTTTCCTGGCCTACGTTTCCCCACATCTCTTTCCCCACCTCTTATTCCACGCCTCAGATTTGCCGCCTCTGATTTCCTGCCTCTGATTCCCTGCTTCTGATTCCCTGCCTCTGATTCCCCACCTCTGATTCCCCCCTCTGATTCCCCGCCTCTGATTCCCAGCCTCTGATTCCACGCCTCTGATTACCCGCCTCTGATACCCTGCCTCTCTTTCCCTGCCTCTATTTCCGTGCCTCTTTCTCTGCATCTCGTTTCCCACATCTCATTTCCCCCTTCTGATAACCCGCATCAGATTCCCTGCCACAGATTCCCTGCCTCAGATTCCCTGCCTCAGATTCCCTGCATCAGATTCCCTTCATCTGATTCCCTGCCTCTGATTCCCCGCCTCTGATTCCCTGCATCTGATTCCCAGCCTCTGTTTACCCGCCTGTTTCCCCGCCTCTGATTCACCACCTCATATTCGCCACCTCAGGTTCCCTGCCTCTGATTCCCTGCCTCTGATTCCCTGCCTCTGATTCCCTGCATCTGATTGCCCGCCTCTGATACCCTGCCTCTGATTCCCCGCCTCTGATTCCCCGCCTCTGATTCCCCGCCTCAGATTTCCCACCTCTGATTCCCCACTTCTGATTCCCCGCCTCTGATTCCCCGTCTGTGATTCCACGCCTCTGATTCCCCGCCTCTGATTCCGCGCCTCTGATTCCCCGCCTCTGATACCCCGCCTCTGATTCCCCGCCTCTAATTTCCTGCATCTGATTCCCCGCCTCAGATTCCCCGCCTCTGATTCCCCGACTCTGATTCCCCGCCTCTGATTCCCCGACTCTGATTCTCCGCCTCTGATTCCCCGCCTCTGATTCCCCGCCTATGTTTACCCGCCTCTGTTTACCCGCCTGTTTTCCCGCCTCTGATTGCCCACCTCAGATTCCCTGCCTCAGATTCCCTGCCTCAGATTCCCTGCCTCAGATTCCCTGCCTCAGATTCCCTGCCTCTGATTCCCTGCCTCTGATTCCCTGCATCTGATTGCCCGCCTCTGATTACCTGCCTCTGATTCCCCGCCTCTGATTCCCCACCTCTGATTCCCCACTTCTGATTCCCCGCCTCTGATTCCCCGCGTCTGATTCCCCGCCTCTGATTCACCGCCTCTGATTCCCCGCCTCTGATTCCCCGCCTCTGATTCCCCACCTCTGATTGCCCCGCCTCTGATTCGCTGATTCTGATTCCCCGCCTCTGATTCCCCACCTCTGATTCCCCACTTCTGATTCCCCGCCTCTGATTCCCCGCCTCTGATTCCACGCCTCTGATTCCCCGCCTCTGATTCCCCGCCTCTGATTCCACGCCTCTGATTCCCCTCCTCTGATACCCCGCCTCTGATTCCCCACCTCTGATTCCCCGCATCTGATTCCCCGCCTCTGATTCCCCGCCTCTGATTCCCTGCCTCTGATTCCCCGCCTCTGATTCCGCGCCTCTGATTCCCCGCCTATGTTTACCCACCTCTGTTTACCCACCTGTTTCCCCGCCTCTGATTCCCCACCTCAGATTCCCTGCATCAGATTCCCTTCATTTGATTCCCTGCGTCTGATTCCCTGCCTCTGATTCCCTGCATCTGATTGCCTGCCTCTGATTCCCCGCCTCTGATTCCCCGCCTCTGATTCCCCACCTCTGATTCCCCACTTCTGATTCCCCGCCTCTGATTCCCCACCTCTGATTCCCCGCCTCTGATTCACCGCCTCTGATTCCCCGCCTCTGATTCCCCGCCTCTGATTCCCCACTTCTGATTGCACGCCTCTGATTCCACGCCTCTGATTCCCCGCCTCTGATTCCCCACCTCTGATTCCCCACTTCTGATTCCCCACCTCTGATTCCCCGCCTCTGATTCCACGCCTCTGATTCCCCACCTCTGATTCCCCACTTCTGATTCCCTGCCTCAGATTCCCTGCCTCAGATTCCCTGCCTCTGATTCCCTGCCTCTGATTCCCTGCATCTGATTGCCCGCCTCTGATTACCTGCCTCTGATTCCCCGCCTCTGATTCCCCACCTCTGATTCCCCACTTCTGATTCCCTGCCTCTGATTCCCCGCGTCTGATTCCCCGCCTCTGATTCACCGCCTCTGATTCCCCGCCTCTGATTCCCCATCTCTGATTCCCCACCTCTGATTGCCCCGCCTCTGATTCGCTGATTCTGATTCCCCGCCTCTGATTCCCCACCTCTGATTCCCCACTTCTGATTCCCCGCCTCTGATTCCCCGCCTCTGATTCCACGCCTCTGATTCCCCACCTCTGATTCCCAACCTCTGATTCCACGCCTCTGATTCCCCTCCTCTGATACCCCGCCTCTGATTCCCCACCTCTGATTCCCCGCCTCTGATTCCCCGCGTCTGATTCCCCGCCTCTGATTCCCTGCCTCTGATTCCCCGCCTCTGATTCCGCGCCTCTGATTCCCCGCCTCTGATTCCACGCCTCTGATTCCCCACCTCTGATTCCCAACCTCTGATTCCACGCCTCTGATTCCCCTCCTCTGATACCCCGCCTCTGATTCCCCACCTCTGATTCCCCGCATCTGATTCCCCGCGTCTGATTCCCCGCCTCTGATTCCACGCCTCTGATTCCCCACCTCTGATTCCCTGCCTCAGATTCCCTGCCTCTGATTCCCTGCCTCTGATTCCCTGCCTCTGATTTCCTGCATCTGATTGCCTGCCTCTGATTCTCCGCCTCTGATTCCCCGCCTCTGATTCCCCGCCTCTGATTCCCCGCCTCTTGATTCCCCGCCTCTGATTCCCCACCTCTGATTCCCTGCCTCTGATAACCTGCCTCTGATTCCCTGCCTCTGATTCCCGGCCTCTGAATCCCCACCTCTGATTCCCCGTGTCCGATTCAGCACCCATGTTTCACCACCTCTGTTGCTCTGCTTCTGTTTTCCCGGCTCAGATTCACCGGCTCTGATTCCGCACCTCTGATTCCACGCCTCTCTTTCTGTGTCTCTGATTCCCCGCCTCTGATTCCACGCCTCTGATTACCCGCCTCTGATACCCTGCCTCTCTTTCCCTGCCTCTATATCCGTGCCTCTTTCTCTGCATCTCGTTTCCCACATCTCATTTCCCCCTTCTGATAACCCGCATCAGATTCCCTGCCACAGATTCCCTGCCTCAGATACCCTGCCTCAGATTCCCTGCATGAGATTCCCTTCATCTGATTCCCCGCCTCTGTTTACCCGCCTGTTTCCCCGCCTCTGATTCACCACCTCATATTCGCCACCTCAGGTTCCCTGCCTCTGATTCCCTGCCTCTGATTCCCTGCCTCTGATTCCCTGCATCTGATTCCCCGCCTCTGATTCCCCGCCTCTGATTTCCCACCTCTGATTCCCCACTTCTGATTCCCCGCCTCTGATTCCCCGTCTCTGATTCCACGCCTCTGATTACCCGCCTCTGATACCCTGCCTCTCTTTCCCTGCCTCTATATCCGTGCCTCTTTCTCTGCATCTCGTTTCCCACATCTCATTTCCCCCTTCTGATAACCCGCATCAGATTCCCTGCCACAGATTCCCTGCCTCAGATACCCTGCCTTAGATTCCCTGCATGAGATTCCCTTCATCTGATTCCCCGCCTCTGTTTACCCGCCTGTTTCCCCGCCTCTGATTCACCACCTCATATTCGCCACCTCAGGTTCCCTGCCTCTGATTCCCTGCCTCTGATTCCCTGCCTCTGATTCCCTGCATCTGATTCCCCGCCTCTGATTCCCCACCTCTGATTCCCCACTTCTGATTCCCCGCCTCTGATTCCCCGCCTCTGATTCCACGCCTCTGATTCCCCACCTCTGATTCCCAACCTCTGATTCCACGCCTCTGATTCCCCTCCTCTGATACCCCGCCTCTGATTCCCCACCTCTGATTCCCCGCATCTGATTCCCCGCGTCTGATTCCCCGCCTCTGATTCCCTGCCTCTGATTCCCCGCCTCTGATTCCGCGCCTCTGATTCCCCGCCTATGTTTACCCACCTCTGTTTACCCACCTGTTTCCCCGCCTCTGATTCCCCACCTCAGATTCCCTGCCTCAGATTCCCCGCCTCTGATTCTCCGCCTCTGATTCCCCGCCTCTGATTCCCCACCTCTGATTCCCCACTTCTGATTCCCCGCCTCTGATTCCCCGCCTCTGATTCCCCGCCTCTGATTCCCCGCCTCTGATTCCCCACCTCTGATTCACTGCCTCCCTTTCCGCTCAACTTTCCTGGCCTACATTTCCCCACATATCTTTCCCCGCCTCTGATTTCCCGCCTCTGATTCCACGCCTCTGATTCCCCGCCTATGTTTACCCGCCTCTGTTTACCCGCCTGTTTTCCCGCCTCTGATTCCCCACCACAGATTCCCTGCCTCAGATTCCCTGCCTCAGATTCCCTGCATCAGATTCCCTTCATTTGATTCCCTGCGTCTGATTCCCTGCCTCTGATTCCCTGCATCTGATTGCCCACCTCTGATTCCCCGCCTCTGATTCCCCGCCTCTGATTCCCCACCTCTGATTCCCCACTTCTGATTCCCCGCCTCTGATTCCCCACCTCTGATTCCCCGCCTCTGATTCACCGCCTCTGATTCCCCGCCTCTGATTCCCCGCCTCTGATTCCCCACTTCTGATTGCCCGCCTCTGATTCCACGCCTCTGATTCCCCGCCTCTGATTCCCCACCTCTGATTCCCCACTTCTGATTCCCCACCTCTGATTCCCCGCCTCTGATTCCACGCCTCTGATTCCCCACCTCTGATTCCCCACTTCTGATTCCCCACCTCTGATTCTCCACCTCTGATACCCTGCCTCTGATAACTTTTTACTGATTCCCTGCCTCAGATTCCCTGCCTCCGATTCCCTGCCTCAGATTCCCTGCCTCAGATTCCCTGCATCAGATTCCCTTCATCTGATTCCCTGCCTCTGATTCCCCGCCTCTGATTCCCCGCCTCTGATTCCCCACCTCTGTCTCTACGCCTCTATTTTGCCTGCACTCTTTCCCCTCCACTCTTTCTGTGCCTCTCTTTCCCTCCCTCAATTTCAACAACTCTGTTTGATCTGTTCTGTGTACCGAATTTTCAACACACAAGTTCCAACCACTATGTTTCGCCCATCTCTTTCGCTGCCTCTATTTATGCAGCTATGTTTACCCGCTTCTGTTTACCCGCCTGTTTCCCCACATCTCTTTCCCCACCTCTGATTCCAGGCCTCTGATTCCCCGCCTCTGATTCCCCGCCTCTGATTCCCCGCCTCTGATTCACCGCCTCCCTTTCCGCGCAACTTTCCTGGCCTACGTTTCCCCACATCTCTTTCCCCACCTCTGATTCCACGCCTCAGATTTGCCGCCTCTGATTTCCTGCCTCTGATTCCCTGCTTCTGATTCCCTGCCTCTGATTCCCCACCTCTGATTCCCCCCTCTGATTCCCCGCCTCTGATTCCCAGCCTCTGATTCCACACCTCTGATTCCCCGCCTCCGATTCCCTGCCTCTCTTTCCCTAGCTCTATTTCCGTGCCTCTTTCTCTGCATCTCGTTTCCCACATCTCATTTCCCCCTTCTGATAACCCGCATCAGATTCCCTGCCACAGATTCCCTGCCTCAGATTCCCTGCCTCAGATTCCCTGCATCAGATTCCCTTCATATGATTCCCTGCCTCTGATTCCACGCCTCTGATTCCCCACCTCTGATTCCCTGCCTCAGATTCCCTGCCTCTGATTCCCTGCCTCTGATTCCCTGCCTCTGATTTCCTGCATCTGATTGCCTGCCTCTGATTCTCCGCCTCTGATTCCCCGCCTCTGATTCCCCGCCTCTGATTCCCCGCCTCTTGATTCCCCGCCTCTGATTCCCCACCTCTGATTCCCTGCCTCTGATAACCTGCCTCTGATTCCCTGCCTCTGATTCCCGGCCTCTGAATCCCCACCTCTGATTCCCCGTGTCCGATTCAGCACCCATGTTTCACCACCTCTGTTGCTCTGCTTCTGTTTTCCCGGCTCAGATTCACCGGCTCTGATTCCGCACCTCTGATTCCACGCCTCTCTTTCTGTGTCTCTGATTCCCCGCCTCTGATTCCACGCCTCTGATTACCCGCCTCTGATAACCTGCCTCTCTTTCCCTGCCTCTATATCCGTGCCTCTTTCTCTGCATCTCGTTTCCCACATCTCATTTCCCCCTTCTGATAACCCGCATCAGATTCCCTGCCACAGATTCCCTGCCTCAGATACCCTGCCTCAGATTCCCTGCATGAGATTCCCTTCATCTGATTCCCCGCCTCTGTTTACCCGCCTGTTTCCCCGCCTCTGATTCACCACCTCATATTCGCCACCTCAGGTTCCCTGCCTCTGATTCCCTGCCTCTGATTCCCTGCCTCTGATTCCCAGCATCTGATTCCCCGCCCCTGATTCCCCGCCTCTGATTTCCCACCTCTGATTCCCCACTTCTGATTCCCCGCCTCTGATTCCCCGTCTCTGATTCCACGCCTCTGATTACCCGCCTCTGATACCCTGCCTCTCTTTCCCTGCCTCTATATCCGTGCCTCTTTCTCTGCATCTCGTTTCCCACATCTCATTTCCCCCTTCTGATAACCCGCATCAGATTCCCTGCCACAGATTCCCTGCCTCAGATACCCTGCCTCAGATTCCCTGCATGAGATTCCCTTCATCTGATTCCCCGCCTCTGTTTACCCGCCTGTTTCCCCGCCTCTGATTCACCACCTCATATTCGCCACCTCAGGTTCCCTGCCTCTGATTCCCTGCCTCTGATTCCCTGCCTCTGATTCCCCGCCTCTGATACCCCGCCTCTGATTCCCCGCCTCTGATTCCCTGCATCTGATTCCCCGCCTCAGATTCCCCGCCTCTGATTCCCCGACTCTGATTCCCCGCCTCTGATTCCCCGCCTCTGATTCCCCGCCTCTGTTTCCCCGCCTCTGATTCCCCGCCTATGTTTACCCGCCTCTGTTTACCTGCCTGTTTTCCCGCCTCTGATTGCCCACCTCAGATTCCCTGCCTCAGATTCCCTGCCTCAGATTCCCTGCCTCTGATTCCCTGCCTCTGATTCCCTGCATCTGATAACATTTTACTGATTCCCTGCCTCAGATTCCCTGCCTCCGATTCCCTGCCTCAGATTCCCTGCCTCAGATTCCCTGCCTCAGATTCCCTTCATCTGATTCCCTTCATCTGATTCCCTGCCTCTGATTCCCCACCTCTGATTCTCCGCCTCTGATACCCTGCATCTGATAACATTTTACTGATTCCCTGCCTCAGATTCCCTGCCTCCGATTCCCTGCCTCAGATTCCCTGCCTCAGATTCCCTGCCTCAGATTCCCTTCATCTGATTCCCTTCATCTGATTCCCTGCCTCTGATTCCCCGCCTCTGATTCCCCGCCTCTGATTCCCCACCTCTGTCTCTACGCCTCTATTTTGCCTGCACTCTTTCCCCTCCACTCTTTCTGTGCCTCTCTTTCCCTCCCTCAATTTCAACAACTCTGTTTGATCTGTTCTGTGTACCTAATTTTCAACACACAAGTTCCAACCACTATGTTTCGCCCATCTCTTTCGCTGCCTCTATTTATGCAGCTATGTTTACCCGCTTCTGTTTACCCGCCTGTTTCCCCACATCTCTTTCCCCACCTCTGATTCCAGGCCTCTGATTCCCCGCCTCTGATTCCCCGCCTCTGATTCCCCGCCTCTGATTCACCGCCTCCCTTTCTGCGCAACTTTCCTGGCCTACGTTTCCCCACATCTCTTTCCCCACCTCTTATTCCACGCCTCAGATTTGCCGCCTCTGATTTCCTGCCTCTGATTCCCTGCTTCTGATTCCCTGCCTCTGATTCCCCACCTCTGATTCCCCCCTCTGATTCCCCGCCTCTGATTCCCAGCCTCTGATTCCACGCCTCTGATTACCCGCCTCTGATACCCTGCCTCTCTTTCCCTGCCTCTATTTCCGTGCCTCTTTCTCTGCATCTCGTTTCCCACATCTCATTTCCCCCTTCTGATAACCCGCATCAGATTCCCTGCCACAGATTCCCTGCCTCAGATTCCCTGCCTCAGATTCCCTGCATCAGATTCCCTTCATCTGATTCCCTGCCTCTGATTCCCCGCCTCTGATTCCCTGCATCTGATTCCCAGCCTCTGTTTACCCGCCTGTTTCCCCGCCTCTGATTCACCACCTCATATTCGCCACCTCAGGTTCCCTGCCTCTGATTCCCTGCCTCTGATTCCCTGCCTCTGATTCCCTGCATCTGATTGCCCGCCTCTGATACCCTGCCTCTGATTCCCCGCCTCTGATTCCCCGCCTCTGATTCCCCGCCTCAGATTTCCCACCTCTGATTCCCCACTTCTGATTCCCCGCCTCTGATTCCCCGTCTGTGATTCCACGCCTCTGATTCCCCGCCTCTGATTCCGCGCCTCTGATTCCCCGCCTCTGATACCCCGCCTCTGATTCCCCGCCTCTAATTCCCTGCATCTGATTCCCCGCCTCAGATTCCCCGCCTCTGATTCCCCGACTCTGATTCCCCGCCTCTGATTCCCCGACTCTGATTCCCCGCCTCTGATTCCCCGCCTCTGATTCCCCGCCTATGTTTACCCGCCTCTGTTTACCCGCCTGTTTTCCCGCCTCTGATTGCCCACCTCAGATTCCCTGCCTCAGATTCCCTGCCTCAGATTCCCTGCCTCAGATTCCCTGCCTCAGATTCCCTGCCTCTGATTCCCTGCCTCTGATTCCCTGCATCTGATTGCCCGCCTCTGATTACCTGCCTCTGATTCCCCGCCTCTGATTCCCCACCTCTGATTCCCCACTTCTGATTCACCGCCTCTGATTCCCCGCGTCTGATTCCCCGCCTCTGATTCACCGCCTCTGATTCCCCGCCTCTGATTCCCCGCCTCTGATTCCCCACCTCTGATTGCCCCGCCTCTGATTCGCTGATTCTGATTCCCCGCCTCTGATTCCCCACCTCTGATTCCCCACTTCTGATTCCCCGCCTCTGATTCCCCGCCTCTGATTCCACGCCTCTGATTCCCCGCCTCTGATTCCCCGCCTCTGATTCCACGCCTCTGATTCCCCTCCTCTGATACCCCGCCTCTGATTCCCCACCTCTGATTCCCCGCATCTGATTCCCCGCCTCTGATTCCCCGCCTCTGATTCCCTGCCTCTGATTCCCCGCCTCTGATTCCGCGCCTCTGATTCCCCGCCTATGTTTACCCACCTCTGTTTACCCACCTGTTTCCCCGCCTCTGATTCCCCACCTCAGATTCCCTGCATCAGATTCCCTTCATTTGATTCCCTGCGTCTGATTCCCTGCCTCTGATTCCCTGCATCTGATTGCCTGCCTCTGATTCCCCGCCTCTGATTCCCCGCCTCTGATTCCCCACCTCTGATTCCCCACTTCTGATTCCCCACCTCTGATTCCCCACCTCTGATTCCCCGCCTCTGATTCACCGCCTCTGATTCCCCGCCTCTGATTCCCCGCCTCTGATTCCCCACTTCTGATAGCACGCCTCTGATTCCACGCCTCTGATTCCCCGCCTCTGATTCCCCACCTCTGATTCCCCACTTCTGATTCCCCACCTCTGATTCCCCGCCTCTGATTCCACGCCTCTGATTCCCCACCTCTGATTCCCCACTTCTGATTCCCTGCCTCAGATTCCCTGCCTCAGATTCCCTGCCTCTGATTCCCTGCCTCTGATTCCCTGCATCTGATTGCCCGCCTCTGATTACCTGCCTCTGATTCCCCGCCTCTGATTCCCCACCTCTGATTCCCCACTTCTGATTCCCTGCCTCTGATTCCCCGCGTCTGATTCCCCGCCTCTGATTCACCGCCTCTGATTCCCCGCCTCTGATTCCCCATCTCTGATTCCCCACCTCTGATTGCCCCGCCTCTGATTCGCTGATTCTGATTCCCCGCCTCTGATTCCCCACCTCTGATTCCCCACTTCTGATTCCCCGCCTCTGATTCCCCGCCTCTGATTCCACGCCTCTGATTCCCCACCTCTGATTCCCAACCTCTGATTCCACGCCTCTGATTCCCCTCCT
Organism: Narcine bancroftii; assembly: GCF_036971445.1. NCBI lineage: Eukaryota > Metazoa > Chordata > Chondrichthyes > Torpediniformes > Narcinidae > Narcine > Narcine bancroftii. The sequence continues at coordinate 268,283,886 of NC_091470.1, forward strand.
CTGATACCCCGCCTCTGATTCCCCACCTCTGATTCCCCGCATCTGATTCCCCGCGTCTGATTCCCCGCCTCTGATTCCCTGCCTCTGATTCCCCGCCTCTGATTCCGCGCCTCTGATTCCCCGCCTCTGATTCCACGCCTCTGATTCCCCACCTCTGATTCCCAACCTCTGATTCCACGCCTCTGATTCCCCTCCTCTGATACCCCGCCTCTGATTCCCCACCTCTGATTCCCCGCATCTGATTCCCCGCGTCTGATTCCCCGCCTCTGATTCCACGCCTCTGATTCCCCACCTCTGATTCCCTGCCTCAGATTCCCTGCCTCTGATTCCCTGCCTCTGATTCCCTGCCTCTGATTTCCTGCATCTGATTGCCTGCCTCTGATTCTCCGCCTCTGATTCCCCGCCTCTGATTCCCCGCCTCTGATTCCCCGCCTCTTGATTCCCCGCCTCTGATTCCCCACCTCTGATTCCCTGCCTCTGATAACCTGCCTCTGATTCCCTGCCTCTGATTCCCGGCCTCTGAATCCCCACCTCTGATTCCCCGTGTCCGATTCAGCACCCATGTTTCACCACCTCTGTTGCTCTGCTTCTGTTTTCCCGGCTCAGATTCACCGGCTCTGATTCCGCACCTCTGATTCCACGCCTCTCTTTCTGTGTCTCTGATTCCCCGCCTCTGATTCCACGCCTCTGATTACCCGCCTCTGATACCCTGCCTCTCTTTCCCTGCCTCTATATCCGTGCCTCTTTCTCTGCATCTCGTTTCCCACATCTCATTTCCCCCTTCTGATAACCCGCATCAGATTCCCTGCCACAGATTCCCTGCCTCAGATACCCTGCCTCAGATTCCCTGCATGAGATTCCCTTCATCTGATTCCCCGCCTCTGTTTACCCGCCTGTTTCCCCGCCTCTGATTCACCACCTCATATTCGCCACCTCAGGTTCCCTGCCTCTGATTCCCTGCCTCTGATTCCCTGCCTCTGATTCCCTGCATCTGATTCCCCGCCTCTGATTCCCCGCCTCTGATTTCCCACCTCTGATTCCCCACTTCTGATTCCCCGCCTCTGATTCCCCGTCTCTGATTCCACGCCTCTGATTACCCGCCTCTGATACCCTGCCTCTCTTTCCCTGCCTCTATATCCGTGCCTCTTTCTCTGCATCTCGTTTCCCACATCTCATTTCCCCCTTCTGATAACCCGCATCAGATTCCCTGCCACAGATTCCCTGCCTCAGATACCCTGCCTTAGATTCCCTGCATGAGATTCCCTTCATCTGATTCCCCGCCTCTGTTTACCCGCCTGTTTCCCCGCCTCTGATTCACCACCTCATATTCGCCACCTCAGGTTCCCTGCCTCTGATTCCCTGCCTCTGATTCCCTGCCTCTGATTCCCTGCATCTGATTCCCCGCCTCTGATTCCCCGCCTCTGATTTCCCACCTCTGATTCCCCACTTCTGATTCCCCGCCTCTGATTCCCCGTCTCTGATTCCACGCCTCTGATTCCCCGCCTCTGATTCAGCGCCTCTGATTCCCCGCCTCTGATACCCCGCCTCTGATTCCCCGCCTCTGATTCCCTGCATCTGATTCCCCGCCTCAGATTCCCCGCCTCTGATTCCCCGACTCTGATTCCCCGCCTCTGATTCCCCGCCTCTGATTCCCCGCCTCTGTTTCCCCGCCTCTGATTCCCCGCCTATGTTTACCCGCCTCTGTTTACCCGCCTGTTTTCCCGCCTCTGATTGCCCACCTCAGATTCCCTGCCTCAGATTCCCTGCCTCAGATTCCCTGCCTCTGAATCCCTGCCTCTGATTCCCTGCATCTGATTGCCCGCCTCCGATTACCTGCCTCTGATTCCCCGCCTCTGATTCCCCACCTCTGATTCCCCACTTCTGATTCCCCGCCTCTGATTCCCCGCGTCTGATTCCCCGCCTCTGATTCACCGCCTCTGATTCCCCGCCTCTGATTCCCCGCCTCTGATTCCCCACCTCTGATTGCCCCGCCTCTGATTCGCTGATTCTGATTCCCCGCCTCTGATTCCCCACCTCTGATTCCCCACTTCTGATTCCCCGCCTCTGATTCCGCGCCTCTGATTCCCCGCCTATGTTTACCCACCTCTGTTTACCCACCTGTTTCCCCGCCTCTGATTCCGCACCTCAGATTCCCTGCCTCAGATTCCCCGCCTCTGATTCTCTGCCTCTGAATCCCCGCCTCTGATTCCCCACCTCTGATTCCCCACTTCTGATTCCCCGCCTCTGATTCCCCACCTCTGATTCCCCGCCTCTGATTCCCCGCCTCTGATTCCCCACCTCTGATTCAGTGCCTCCCTTTCCGCTCAACTTTCCTGGCCTACTTTTCCCCACATATCTTTCCCCGCCTCTGATTTCCCGCCTCTGATTCCACGCCTCTGATTCCCCGCCTATGTTTACCCGCCTCTGTTTACTCGCCTGTTTTCCCTCCTCTGATTCCCCACCACAGATTCCCTGCCTCAGATTCCCTGCCTCAGATTCCCTGCATCAGATTCCCTTCATTTGATTCCCTGCGTCTGATTCCCTGCCTCTGATTCCCTGCATCTGATTGCCCGCCTCTGATTCCCCGCCTCTGATTCCCCGCCTCTGATTCCCCACCTCTGATTCCCCACTTCTGATTCCCCGCCTCTGATTCCCCGCCTCTGATTCCCCGCCTCTGATTCACCGCCTCTGATTCCCCGCCTCTGATTCCCCGCCTCTGATTCCCCACTTCTGATTGCCCGCCTCTGATTCCACGCCTCTGATTCCCAGCCTCTGATTTCCCACCTCTGATTCCCTGCCTCTGATAACCTGCCTCTGATTCCCTGCCTCTGATTCCCGGCCTCTGAGTCCCCACCTCTGATTCCCCGTGTCCGATTCCGCACCCATGTTTCACCACCTCTGTTGCTCTGCTTCTGATTTCCCGGCTCAGATTCACCGGCTCTGATTCCGCACCTCTGATTCCACGCCTCTCTTTCTGTGTCTCTGATTCCCCGCCTCTGATTCCACGCCTCTGATTACCCGCCTATGATACCCTGCCTCTCTTTCCCTGCCTCTATTTCCGTGCCTCTTTCTCTGCATCTCGTTTCCCACATCTCATTTCCCCCTTCTGATAACCCGCATCAGATTCCCTGCCACAGATTCCCTGCCTCAGATACCCTGCCTCAGATTCCCTGCATCAGATTCCCTTCATCTGATTCCCTGCCTCTGATTCCCCGCGGCTGATTCCCTGCCTCTGATTCCCCGCCTCTGTTTACCCGACTGTTTCCCCGCCTCTGATTCACCACCTCATATTCGCCATCTCAGGTTCCCTGCCTCTGATTCCCTGCCTCTGATTCCCTGCCTCTGATTCCCTGCATCTGATTGCCCGCCTCTGATACCCTGCCTCTGATTCCCCGCCTCTGATTCCCCGCCTCTGATTCCCAGCCTCTGATTTCCCACCTCTGATTCCCCACTTCTGATTCCCCGCCTCTGATTCCCCGTCTCTGATTCCACGCCTCTGATTCCCCGCCTCTGATTCCGCGCCTCTGATTCCCCGCCTCTGATACCCCGCCTCTGATTCCCCGCCTCTGATTCGCTGCATCTGATTCCCCGCCTCAGATTCCCGGCCTCTGATTCCCTGCATCTGATTCCCCGCCTCTGATTCCCCGCCTCTGATTTCCCACCTCTGATTCCCCACTTCTGATTCCCCGCCTCTGATTCCCCGTCTCTGATTCCACGCCTCTGATTCCCTGCATCTGATTCCCCGCCTCAGATTCCCCGCCTCTGATTCCCCGACTCTGATTCCCCGCCTCTGATTCCCCGCCTCTGATTCCCCGCCTCTGTTTCCCCGCCTCTGATTCCCCGCCTATGTTTACCCGCCTCTGTTTACCCGCCTGTTTTCCCGCCTCTGATTGCCCACCTCAGATTCCCTGCCTCAGATTCCCTGCCTCAGATTCCCTGCCTCTGACTCCCTGCCTCTGATTCCCTGCATCTGATTGCCCGCCTCCGATTACCTGCCTCTGATTCCCCGCCTCTGATTCCCCACCTCTGATTCCCCACTTCTGATTCCCCGCCTCTGATTCCCCGCGTCTGATTCCCCGCCTCTGATTCACCGCCTCTGATTCCCCGCCTCTGATTCCCTGCCTCTGATTCCCCACCTCTGATTGCCCCGCCTCTGATTCGCTGATTCTGATTCCCCGCCTCTGATTCCCCACCTCTGATTCCCCACTTCTGATTCCCCGCCTCTGATTCCGCGCCTCTGATTCCCCGCCTATGTTTACCCACCTCTGTTTACCCACCTCTGATTGCCCCGCCTCTGATTCGCTGATTCTGATTCCCCGCCTCTGATTCCACGCCTCTGATTCCCCTCCTCTGATACCCCGCCTCTGATTCCCCACCTCTGATTCCCCGCATCTGATTCCCCGCGTCTGATTCCCCGCCTCTGATTCCCTGCCTCTGATTCCCCGCCTCTGATTCCGCGCCTCTGATTCCCCGCCTATGTTTACCCACCTCTGTTTACCCACCTGTTTCCCCGCCTCTGATTCCCCACCTCAGATTCCCTGCCTCAGATTCCCCGCCTCTGATTCTCCGCCTCTGATTCCCCGCCTCTGATTCCCCACCTCTGATTCCCCACTTCTGATTCCCCGCCTCTGATTCCCCGCCTCTGATTCCCCGCCTCTGATTCCCCGCCTCTGATTCCCCACCTCTGATTCACTGCCTCCCTTTCCGCTCAACTTTCCTGGCCTACATTTCCCCACATATCTTTCCCCGCCTCTGATTTCCCGCCTCTGATTCCACGCCTCTGATTCCCCGCCTATGTTTACCCGCCTCTGTTTACCCGCCTGTTTTCCCGCCTCTGATTCCCCACCACAGATTCCCTGCCTCAGATTCCCTGCCTCAGATTCCCTGCATCAGATTCCCTTCATTTGATTCCCTGCGTCTGATTCCCTGCCTCTGATTCCCTGCATCTGATTGCCCGCCTCTGATTCCCCGCCTCTGATTCCCCGCCTCTGATTCCCCACCTCTGATTCCCCACTTCTGATTCCCCGCCTCTGATTCCCCACCTCTGATTCCCCGCCTCTGATTCACCGCCTCTGATTCCCCGCCTCTGATTCCCCGCCTCTGATTCCCCACTTCTGATTGCCCGCCTCTGATTCCACGCCTCTGATTCCCCGCCTCTGATTCCCCACCTCTGATTCCCCACTTCTGATTCCCCACCTCTGATTCCCCGCCTCTGATTCCACGCCTCTGATTCCCCACCTCTGATTCCCCACTTCTGATTCCCCACCTCTGATTCTCCGCCTCTGATACCCTGCCTCTGATAACTTTTTACTGATTCCCTGCCTCAGATTCCCTGCCTCCGATTCCCTGCCTCAGATTCCCTGCCTCAGATTCCCTGCATCAGATTCCCTTCATCTGATTCCCTGCCTCTGATTCCCCGCCTCTGATTCCCCGCCTCTGATTCCCCACCTCTGTCTCTACGCCTCTATTTTGCCTGCACTCTTTCCCCTCCACTCTTTCTGTGCCTCTCTTTCCCTCCCTCAATTTCAACAACTCTGTTTGATCTGTTCTGTGTACCGAATTTTCAACACACAAGTTCCAACCACTATGTTTCGCCCATCTCTTTCGCTGCCTCTATTTATGCAGCTATGTTTACCCGCTTCTGTTTACCCGCCTGTTTCCCCACATCTCTTTCCCCACCTCTGATTCCAGGCCTCTGATTCCCCGCCTCTGATTCCCCGCCTCTGATTCCCCGCCTCTGATTCACCGCCTCCCTTTCCGCGCAACTTTCCTGGCCTACGTTTCCCCACATCTCTTTCCCCACCTCTGATTCCACGCCTCAGATTTGCCGCCTCTGATTTCCTGCCTCTGATTCCCTGCTTCTGATTCCCTGCCTCTGATTCCCCACCTCTGATTCCCCCCTCTGATTCCCCGCCTCTGATTCCCAGCCTCTGATTCCCCACCTCTGATTCCCCGCCTCCGATTCCCTGCCTCTCTTTCCCTAGCTCTATTTCCGTGCCTCTTTCTCTGCATCTCGTTTCCCACATCTCATTTCCCCCTTCTGATAACCCGCATCAGATTCCCTGCCACAGATTCCCTGCCTCAGATTCCCTGCCTCAGATTCCCTGCATCAGATTCCCTTCATATGATTCCCTGCCTCTGATTCCACGCCTCTGATTCCCCACCTCTGATTCCCTGCCTCAGATTCCCTGCCTCTGATTCCCTGCCTCTGATTCCCTGCCTCTGATTTCCTGCATCTGATTGCCTGCCTCTGATTCTCCGCCTCTGATTCCCCGCCTCTGATTCCCCGCCTCTGATTCCCCGCCTCTTGATTCCCCGCCTCTGATTCCCCACCTCTGATTCCCTGCCTCTGATAACCTGCCTCTGATTCCCTGCCTCTGATTCCCGGCCTCTGAATCCCCACCTCTGATTCCCCGTGTCCGATTCAGCACCCATGTTTCACCACCTCTGTTGCTCTGCTTCTGTTTTCCCGGCTCAGATTCACCGGCTCTGATTCCGCACCTCTGATTCCACGCCTCTCTTTCTGTGTCTCTGATTCCCCGCCTCTGATTCCACGCCTCTGATTACCCGCCTCTGATAACCTGCCTCTCTTTCCATGCCTCTATATCCGTGCCTCTTTCTCTGCATCTCGTTTCCCACATCTCATTTCCCCCTTCTGATAACCCGCATCAGATTCCCTGCCACAGATTCCCTGCCTCAGATACCCTGCCTCAGATTCCCTGCATGAGATTCCCTTCATCTGATTCCCCGCCTCTGTTTACCCGCCTGTTTCCCCGCCTCTGATTCACCACCTCATATTCGCCACCTCAGGTTCCCTGCCTCTGATTCCCTGCCTCTGATTCCCTGCCTCTGATTCCCTGCATCTGATTCCCCGCCTCTGATTCCCCGCCTCTGATTTCCCACCTCTGATTCCCCACTTCTGATTCCCCGCCTCTGATTCCCCGTCTCTGATTCCACGCCTCTGATTACCCGCCTCTGATACCCTGCCTCTCTTTCCCTGCCTCTATATCCGTGCCTCTTTCTCTGCATCTCGTTTCCCACATCTCATTTCCCCCTTCTGATAACCCGCATCAGATTCCCTGCCACAGATTCCCTGCCTCAGATACCCTGCCTCAGATTCCCTGCATGAGATTCCCTTCATCTGATTCCCCGCCTCTGTTTACCCGCCTGTTTCCCCACCTCTGATTCACCACCTCATATTCGCCACCTCAGGTTCCCTGCCTCTGATTCCCTGCCTCTGATTCCCTGCCTCTGATTCCCTGCATCTGATTCCCCGCCTCTGATTCCCCGCCTCTGATTTCCCACCTCTGATTCCCCACTTCTGATTCCCCGCCTCTGATTCCCCGTCTCTGATTCCACGCCTCTGATTCCCCGCCTCTGATTCAGCGCCTCTGATTCCCCGCCTCTGATACCCCGCCTCTGATTCCCCGCCTCTGATTCCCTGCATCTGATTCCCCGCCTCAGATTCCCCGCCTCTGATTCCCCGAATCTGATTCCCCGCCTCTGATTCCCCGCCTCTGATTCCCCGCCTCTGTTTCCCCGCCTCTGATTCCCCGCCTATGTTTACCCGCCTCTGTTTACCCGCCTGTTTTCCCGCCTCTGATTGCCCACCTCAGATTCCCTGCCTCAGATTCCCTGCCTCAGATTCCCTGCCTCTGATTCCCTGCCTCTGATTCCCTGCATCTGATTGCCCGCCTCCGATTACCTGCCTCTGATTCCCCGCCTCTGATTCCCCACCTCTGATTCCCCACTTCTGATTCCCCGCCTCTGATTCCCCGCGTCTGATTCCCCGCCTCTGATTCACCGCCTCTGATTCCCCGCCTCTGATTCCCCGCCTCTGATTCCCCACCTCTGATTGCCCCGCCTCTGATTCGCTGATTCTGATTCCCCGCCTCTGATTCCCCACCTCTGATTCCCCACTTCTGATTCCCCGCCTCTGATTCCGCGCCTCTGATTACCCGCCTCTGATACCCTGCCTCTCTTTCCCTGCCTCTATTTCCGTGCCTCTTTCTCTGCATCTCGTTTCCCACATCTCATTTCCCCCTTCTGACAACCCGCATCAGATTCCCTGCCACAGATTCCCTGCCTCAGATTCCCTGCCTCAGATTCCCTGCATCAGATTCCCTTCATCTGATTCCCTGCCTCTGATTCCCCGCCTCTGATTCCCTGCATCTGATTCCCAGCCTCTGTTTACCCGCCTGTTTCCCCGCCTCTGATTCACCACCTCATATTCGCCACCTCAGGTTCCCTGCCTCTGATTCCCTGCCTCTGATTCCCTGCCTCTGATTCCCTGCATCTGATTGCCCGCCTCTGATACCCTGCCTCTGATTCCCCGCCTCTGATTCCCCGTCTCTGATTCCCCGCCTCTGATTTCCCACCTCTGATTCCCCACTTCTGATTCCCCGCCTCTGATTCCCCGTCTGTGATTCCACGCCTCTGATTCCCCGCCTCTGATTCCGCGCCTCTGATTCCCCGCCTCTGATACCCCGCCTCTGATTCCCCGCCTCTGATTCCCTGCATCTGATTCCCCGCCTCAGATTCCCCGCCTCTGATTCCCCGACTCTGATTCCCCGCCTCTGATTCCCCGACTCTGATTCCCCGCCTCTGATTCCCCGCCTCTGATTCCCCGCCTATGTTTACCCGCCTCTGTTTACCCGCCTGTTTTCCCGCCTCTGATTGCCCACCTCAGATTCCCTGCCTCAGATTCCCTGCCTCAGATTCCCTGCCTCTGATTCCCTGCTTCTGATTCCCTGCATCTGATTGCCCGCCTCTGATTACCTGCCTCTGATTCCCCGCCTCTGATTCCCCACCTCTGATTCCCCACTTCTGATTCCCCGCCTCTGATTCCCCGCGTCTGATTCCCCGCCTCTGATTCACCGCCTCTGATTCCCCGCCTCTGATTCCCCGCCTCTGATTCCCCACCTCTGATTGCCCCGCCTCTGATTCGCTGATTCTGATTCCCCGCCTCTGATTCCCCACCTCTGATTCCCCACTTCTGATTCCCCGCCTCTGATTCCCCGCCTCTGATTCCACGCCTCTGATTCCCCGCCTCTGATTCCCCGCCTCTGATTCCACGCCTCTGATTCCCCTCCTCTGATACCCCGCCTCTGATTCCCCACCTCTGATTCCCCGCATCTGATTCCCCGCCTCTGATTCCCCGCCTCTGATTCCCTGCCTCTGATTCCCCGCCTATGATTCCGCGCCTCTGATTCCCCGCCTATGTTTACCCACCTCTTTTTACCCACCTGTTTCCCCGCCTCTGATTCCCCACCTCAGATTCCCTGCCTCAGATTCCCCGCCTCTGATTCTCCGCCTCTGATTCCCCGCCTCTGATTCCCCACCTCTGATTCCCCACTTCTGATTCCCCGCCTCTGATTCCCCGCCTCTGATTCCCCGCCTCTGATTCCCCGCCTCTGATTCCCCACCTCTGATTCACTGCCTCCCTTTCCGCTCAACTTTCCTGGCCTACATTTCCCCACATATCTTTCCCCGCCTCTGATTTCCCGCCTCTGATTCCACACCTCTGATTCCCCGCCTATGTTTACCCGCCTCTGTTTACCCGCCTGTTTTCCCGCCTCTGATTCCCCACCACAGATTCCCTGCCTCAGATTCCCTGCCTCAGATTCCCTGCATCAGATTCCCTTCATTTGATTCCCTGCGTCTGATTCCCTGCCTCTGATTCCCTGCATCTGATTGCCCGCCTCTGATTCCCCGCCTCTGATTCCCCGCCTCTGATTCCCCACCTCTGATTCCCCACTTCTGATTCCCCGCCTCTGATTCCCCACCTCTGATTCCCCGCCTCTGATTCACCGCCTCTGATTCCCCGCCTCTGATTCCCCGCCTCTGATTCCCCACTTCTGATTGCCCGCCTCTGATTCCACGCCTCTGATTCCCCGCCTCTGATTCCCCACCTCTGATTCCCCACTTCTGATTCCCCACCTCTGATTCCCCGCCTCTGATTCCACGCCTCTGATTCCCCACCTCTGATTCCCCACTTCTGATTCCCCACCTCTGATTCTCCGCCTCTGATACCCTGCCTCTGATAACATTTTACTGATTCCCTGCCTCAGATTCCCTGCCTCCGATTCCCTGCCTCAGATTCCCTGCCTCAGATTCCCTGCCTCAGATTCCCTTCATCTGATTCCCTTCATCTGATTCCCTGCCTCTGATTCCCCGCCTCTGATTCCCCGCCTCTGATTCCCCACCTCTGTCTCTACGCCTCTATTTTGCCTGCACTCTTTCCCCTCCACTCTTTCTGTGCCTCTCTTTCCCTCCCTCAATTTCAACAACTCTGTTTGATCTGTTCTGTGTACCTAATTTTCAACACACAAGTTCCAACCACTATGTTTCGCCCATCTCTTTCGCTGCCTCTATTTATGCAGCTATGTTTACCCGCTTCTGTTTACCCGCCTGTTTCCCCACATCTCTTTCCCCACCTCTGATTCCAGGCCTCTGATTCCCCGCCTCTGATTCCCCGCCTCTGATTCCCCGCCTCTGATTCACCGCCTCCCTTTCTGCGCAACTTTCCTGGCCTACGTTTCCCCACATCTCTTTCCCCACCTCTTATTCCACGCCTCAGATTTGCCGCCTCTGATTTCCTGCCTCTGATTCCCTGCTTCTGATTCCCTGCCTCTGATTCCCCACCTCTGATTCCCCCCTCTGATTCCCCGCCTCTGATTCCCAGCCTCTGATTCCACGCCTCTGATTACCCGCCTCTGATACCCTGCCTCTCTTTCCCTGCCTCTATTTCCGTGCCTCTTTCTCTGCATCTCGTTTCCCACATCTCATTTCCCCCTTCTGATAACCCGCATCAGATTCCCTGCCACAGATTCCCTGCCTCAGATTCCCTGCCTCAGATTCCCTGCATCAGATTCCCTTCATCTGATTCCCTGCCTCTGATTCCCCGCCTCTGATTCCCTGCATCTGATTCCCAGCCTCTGTTTACCCGCCTGTTTCCCCGCCTCTGATTCACCACCTCATATTCGCCTCCTCAGGTTCCCTGCCTCTGATTCCCTGCCTCTGATTCCCTACCTCTGTTTCCCTGCATCTGATTGCCCGCCTCTGATACCCTGCCTCTGATTCCCCGCCTCTGATTCCCCGCCTCTGATTCCCCGCCTCAGATTTCCCACCTCTGATTCCCCACTTCTGATTCCCCGCCTCTGATTCCCCGTCTGTGATTCCACGCCTCTGATTCCCCGCCTCTGATTCCGCGCCTCTGATTCCCCGCCTCTGATACCCCGCCTCTGATTCCCCGCCTCTAATTCCCTGCATCTGATTCCCCGCCTCAGATTCCCCGCCTCTGATTCCCCGACTCTGATTCCCCGCCTCTGATTCCCCGACTCTGATTCCCCGCCTCTGATTCCCCGCCTCTGATTCCCCGCCTATGTTTACCCGCCTCTGTTTACCCGCCTGTTTTCCCGCCTCTGATTGCCCACCTCAGATTCCCTGCCTCAGATTCCCTGCCTCAGATTCCCTGCCTCAGATTCCCTGCCTCAGATTCCCTGCCTCTGATTCCCTGCCTCTGATTCCCTGCATCTGATTGCCCGCCTCTGATTACCTGCCTCTGATTCCCCGCCTCTGATTCCCCACCTCTGATTCCCCACTTCTGATTCCCCGCCTCTGATTCCCCGCGTCTGATTCCCCGCCTCTGATTCACCGCCTCTGATTCCCCGCCTCTGATTCCCCGCCTCTGATTCCCCACCTCTGATTGCCCCGCCTCTGATTCGCTGATTCTGATTCCCCGCCTCTGATTCCCCACCTCTGATTCCCCACTTCTGATTCCCCGCCTCTGATTCCCCGCCTCTGATTCCACGCCTCTGATTCCCCGCCTCTGATTCCCCGCCTCTGATTCCACGCCTCTGATTCCCCTCCTCTGATACCCCGCCTCTGATTCCCCACCTCTGATTCCCCGCATCTGATTCCCCGCCTCTGATTCCCCGCCTCTGATTCCCTGCCTCTGATTCCCCGCCTCTGATTCCGCGCCTCTGATTCCCCGCCTATGTTTACCCACCTATGTTTACCCACCTGTTTCCCCGCCTCTGATTCCCCACCTCAGATTCCCTGCCTCAGATTCCCCGCCTCTGATTCTCCGCCTCTGATTCCCCGCCTCTGATTCCCCACCTCTGATTCCCCACTTCTGATTCCCCGCCTCTGACTCCCCGCCTCTGATTCCCCGCCTCTGATTCCCCGCCTCTGATTCCCCACCTCTGATTCACTGCCTCCCTTTCCGCTCAACTTTCCTGGCCTACATTTCCCCACATATCTTTCCCCGCATCTGATTTCCCGCCTCTGATTCCACGCCTCTGATTCCCAGCCTATGTTTACCCGCCTCTGTTTACCCACCTGTTTTCCCGCCTCTGATTCCCCACCACAGATTCCCTGCCTCAGATTCCCTGCCTCAGATTCCCTGCATCAGATTCCCTTCATTTGATTCCCTGCGTCTGATTCCCTGCCTCTGATTCCCTGCATCTGATTGCCCGCCTCTGATTCCCCGCCTCTGATTCCCCGCCTCTGATTCCCCACCTCTGATTCCCCACTTCTGATTCCCCGCCTCTGATTCCCCACCTCTGATTCCCCGCCTCTGATTCACCGCCTCTGATTCCCCGCCTCTGATTCCCCGCCTCTGATTCCCCACTTCTGATTGCACGCCTCTGATTCCACGCCTCTGATTCCCCGCCTCTGATTCCCCACCTCTGATTCCCCACTTCTGATTCCCCACCTCTGATTCCCCGCCTCTGATTCCACGCCTCTGATTCCCCACCTCTGATTCCCCACTTCTGATTCCCTGCCTCAGATTCCCTGCCTCAGATTCCCTGCCTCTGATTCCCTGCCTCTGATTCCCTGCATCTGATTGCCCGCCTCTGATTACCTGCCTCTGATTCCCCGCCTCTGATTCCCCACCTCTGATTCCCCACTTCTGATTCCCTGCCTCTGATTCCCCGCGTCTGATTCCCCGCCTCTGATTCACCGCCTCTGATTCCCCGCCTCTGATTCCCCATCTCTGATTCCCCACCTCTGATTGCCCCGCCTCTGATTCGCTGATTCTGATTCCCCGCCTCTGATTCCCCACCTCTGATTCCCCACTTCTGATTCCCCGCCTCTGATTCCCCGCCTCTGATTCCACGCCTCTGATTCCCCACCTCTGATTCCCAACCTCTGATTCCACGCCTCTGATTCCCCTCCTCTGATACCCCGCCTCTGATTCCCCACCTCTGATTCCCCGCATCTGATTCCCCGCGTCTGATTCCCCGCCTCTGATTCCCTGCCTCTGATTCCCCGCCTCTGATTCCGCGCCTCTGATTCCCCGCCTCTGATTCCACGCCTCTGATTCCCCACCTCTGATTCCCAACCTCTGATTCCACGCCTCTGATTCCCCTCCTCTGATACCCCGCCTCTGATTCCCCACCTCTGATTCCCCGCATCTGATTCCCCGCGTCTGATTCCCCGCCTCTGATTCCACGCCTCTGATTCCCCACCTCTGATTCCCTGCCTCAGATTCCCTGCCTCTGATTCCCTGCCTCTGATTCCCTGCCTCTGATTTCCTGCATCTGATTGCCTGCCTCTGATTCTCCGCCTCTGATTCCCCGCCTCTGATTCCCCGCCTCTGATTCCCCGCCTCTTGATTCCCCGCCTCTGATTCCCCACCTCTGATTCCCTGCCTCTGATAACCTGCCTCTGATTCCCTGCCTCTGATTCCCGGCCTCTGAATCCCCACCTCTGATTCCCCGTGTCCGATTCAGCACCCATGTTTCACCACCTCTGTTGCTCTGCTTCTGTTTTCCCGGCTCAGATTCACCGGCTCTGATTCCGCACCTCTGATTCCACGCCTCTCTTTCTGTGTCTCTGATTCCCCGCCTCTGATTCCACGCCTCTGATTACCCGCCTCTGATACCCTGCCTCTCTTTCCCTGCCTCTATATCCGTGCCTCTTTCTCTGCATCTCGTTTCCCACATCTCATTTCCCCCTTCTGATAACCCGCATCAGATTCCCTGCCACAGATTCCCTGCCTCAGATACCCTGCCTCAGATTCCCTGCATGAGATTCCCTTCATCTGATTCCCCGCCTCTGTTTACCCGCCTGTTTCCCCGCCTCTGATTCACCACCTCATATTCGCCACCTCAGGTTCCCTGCCTCTGATTCCCTGCCTCTGATTCCCTGCCTCTGATTCCCTGCATCTGATTCCCCGCCTCTGATTCCCCGCCTCTGATTTCCCACCTCTGATTCCCCACTTCTGATTCCCCGCCTCTGATTCCCCGTCTCTGATTCCACGCCTCTGATTACCCGCCTCTGATACCCTGCCTCTCTTTCCCTGCCTCTATATCCGTGCCTCTTTCTCTGCATCTCGTTTCCCACATCTCATTTCCCCCTTCTGATAACCCGCATCAGATTCCCTGCCACAGATTCCCTGCCTCAGATACCCTGCCTCAGATTCCCTGCATGAGATTCCCTTCATCTGATTCCCCGCCTCTGTTTACCCGCCTGTTTCCCCGCCTCTGATTCACCACCTCATATTCGCCACCTCAGGTTCCCTGCCTCTGATTCCCTGCCTCTGATTCCCTGCCTCTGATTCCCTGCATCTGATTCCCCGCCTCTGATTCCCCGCCTCTGATTTCCCACCTCTGATTCCCCACTTCTGATTCCCCGCCTCTGATTCCCCGTCTCTGATTCCACGCCTCTGATTCCCCGCCTCTGATTCAGCGCCTCTGATTCCCCGCCTCTGATACCCCGCCTCTGATTCCCCGCCTCTGATTCCCTGCATCTGATTCCCCGCCTCAGATTCCCCGCCTCTGATTCCCCGACTCTGATTCCCCGCCTCTGATTCCCCGCCTCTGATTCCCCGCCTCTGTTTCCCCGCCTCTGATTCCCCGCCTATGTTTACCCGCCTCTGTTTACCCGCCTGTTTTCCCGCCTCTGATTGCCCACCTCAGATTCCCTGCCTCAGATTCCCTGCCTCAGATTCCCTGCCTCTGAATCCCTGCCTCTGATTCCCTGCATCTGATTGCCCGCCTCCGATTACCTGCCTCTGATTCCCCGCCTCTGATTCCCCACCTCTGATTCCCCACTTCTGATTCCCCGCCTCTGATTCCCCGCATCTGATTCCCCGCCTCTGTTTCACCGCCTCTGATTCCCCGCCTCTGATTCCCCGCCTCTGATTCCCCACCTCTGATTGCCCCGCCTCTGATTCGCTGATTCTGATTCCCCGCCTCTGATTCCCCACCTCTGATTCCCCACTTCTGATTCCCCGCCTCTGATTCCGCGCCTCTGATTCCCCGCCTATGTTTACCCACCTCTGTTTACCCACCTGTTTCCCCGCCTCTGATTCCGCACCTCAGATTCCCTGCCTCAGATTCCCCGCCTCTGATTCTCTGCCTCTGAATCCCCGCCTCTGATTCCCCACCTCTGATTCCCCACTTCTGATTCCCCGCCTCTGATTCCCCACCTCTGATTCCCCGCCTCTGATTCCCCACCTCTGATTCCCCACCTCTGATTCAGTGCCTCCCTTTCCGCTCAACTTTCCTGGCCTACTTTTCCCCACATATCTTTCCCCGCCTCTTATTTCCCGCCTCTGATTCCACGCCTCTGATTCCCCGCCTATGTTTACCCGCCTCTGTTTACTCGCCTGTTTTCCCTCCTCTGATTCCCCACCACAGATTCCCTGCCTCAGATTCCCTGCCTCAGATTCCCTGCATCAGATTCCCTTCATTTGATTCCCTGCGTCTGATTCCCTGCCTCTGATTCCCTGCATCTGATTGCCCGCCTCTGATTCCCCGCCTCTGATTCCCCGCCTCTGATTCCCCACCTCTGATTCCCCACTTCTGATTCCCCGCCTCTGATTCCCCGCCTCTGATTCCCCGCCTCTGATTCACCGCCTCTGATTCCCCGCCTCTGATTCCCCGCCTCTGATTCCCCACTTCTGATTGCCCGCCTCTGATTCCACGCCTCTGATTCCCAGCCTCTGATTTCCCACCTCTGATTCCCTGCCTCTGATAACCTGCCTCTGATTCCCTGCCTCTGATTCCCGGCCTCTGAGTCCCCACCTCTGATTCCCCGTGTCCGATTCCGCACCCATGTTTCACCACCTCTGTTGCTCTGCTTTTGATTTCCCGGCTCAGATTCACCGGCTCTGATTCCGCACCTCTGATTCCACGCCTCTCTTTCTGTGTCTCTGATTCCCCGCCTCTGATTCCACGCCTCTGATTACCCGCCTATGATACCCTGCCTCTCTTTCCCTGCCTCTATTTCCGTGCCTCTTTCTCTGCATCTCGTTTCCCACATCTCATTTCCCCCTTCTGATAACCCGCATCAGATTCCGTGCCACAGATTCCCTGCCTCAGATACCCTGCCTCAGATTCCCTGCATCAGATTCCCTTCATCTGATTCCCTGCCTCTGATTCCCCGCGGCTGATTCCCTGCCTCTGATTCCCCGCCTCTGTTTACCCGACTGTTTCCCCGCCTCTGATTCACCACCTCATATTCGCCATCTCAGGTTCCCTGCCTCTGATTCCCTGCCTCTGATTCCCTGCCTCTGATTCCCTGCATCTGATTGCCCGCCTCTGATACCCTGCCTCTGATTCCCCGCCTCTGATTCCCCGCCTCTGATTCCCAGCCTCTGATTTCCCACCTCTGATTCCCCACTTCTGATTCCCCGCCTCTGATTCCCCGTCTCTGATTCCACGCCTCTGATTCCCCGCCTCTGATTCCGCGCCTCTGATTCCCCGCCTCTGATACCCCGCCTCTGATTCCCCGACTCTGATTCGCTGCATCTGATTCCCCGCCTCAGATTCCCGGCCTCTGATTCCCTGCATCTGATTCCCCGCCTCTGATTTCCTGCATCTGATTGCCTGCCACTGATTCTCCGCCTCTGATTCCCCGCCTCTGATTCCCCGCATCTGATTCCCCGCGTCTGATTCCCCGCCTCTGATTCCACGCCTCTGATTCCCCACCTCTGATTCCCTGCCTCAGATTCCCTGCCTCTGATTCCCTGCCTCTGATTCCCTGCCTCTGATTTCCTGCATCTGATTGCCTGTCTCTGATTCTCCGCCTCTGATTCCCCGCCTCTGATTCCCCGCCTCTGATTCCCCGCCTCTTGATTCCCCGCCTATGATTCCCCACCTCTGATTCCCTGCCTCTGATAACCTGCCTCTGATTCCCTGCCTCTGATTCCCGGCCTCTGAATCCCCACCTCTGATTCCCCGTGTCCGATTCAGCACCCATGTTTCACCACCTCTGTTGCTCTGCTTCTGTTTTCCCGGCTCAGATTCACCGGCTCTGATTCCGCACCTCTGATTCCACGCCTCTCTTTCTGTGTCTCTGATTCCCCGCCTCTGATTCCACGCCTCTGATTACCCGCCTCTGATACCCTGCCTCTCTTTCCCTGCCTCTATATCCGTGCCTCTTTCTCTGCATCTCGTTTCCCACATCTCATTTCCCCCTTCTGATAACCCGCATCAGATTCCCTGCCACAGATTCCCTGCCTCAGATACCCTGCCTCAGATTCCCTGCATGAGATTCCCTTCATCTGATTCCCCGCCTCTGTTTACCCGCCTGTTTCCCCGACTCTGATTCACCACCTCATATTCGCCACCTCAGGTTCCCTGCCTCTGATTCCCTGCCTCTGATTCCCTGCCTCTGATTCCCTGCATCTGATTCCCCACCTCTGATTCCCCGCCTCTGATTTCCCACCTCTGATTCCCCACTTCTGATTCCCCGCCTCTGATTCCCCGTCTCTGATCCCACGCCTCTGATTACCCGCCTCTGATACCCTGCCTCTCTTTCCCTGCCTCTATATCCGTGCCTCTTTCTCTGCATCTCGTTTCCCACATCTCATTTCCCCCTTCTGATAACCCGCATCAGATTCCCTGCCACAGATTCCCTGCCTCAGATACCCTGCCTCAGATTCCCTGCATGAGATTCCCTTCATCTGATTCCCCGCCTCTGTTTACCCGCCTGTTTCCCCGCCTCTGATTCACCACCTCATATTCGCCACCTCAGGTTCCCTGCCTCTGATTCCCTGCCTCTGATTCCCTGCCTCTGATTCCCTGCATCTGATTCCCCGCCTCTGATTCCCCGCCTCTGATTTCCCACCTCTGATTCCCCACTTCTGATTCCCCGCCTCTGATTCCCCGTCTCTGATTCCACGCCTCTGATTCCCCGCCTCTGATTCAGCGCCTCTGATTCCCCGCCTCTGATACCCCGCCTCTGATTCCCCGCCTCTGATTCCCTGCATCTGATTCCCCGCCTCAGATTCCCCGCCTCTGATTCCCCGACTCTGATTCCCCACCTCTGATTCAGTGCCTCCCTTTCCGCTCAACTTTCCTGGCCTACTTTTCCCCACATATCTTTCCCCGCCTCTGATTTCCCGCCTCTGATTCCACGCCTCTGATTCCCCGCCTATGTTTACCCGCCTCTGTTTACTCGCCTGTTTTCCCTCCTCTGATTCCCCACCACAGATTCCCTGCCTCAGATTCCCTGCCTCAGATTCCCTGCATCAGATTCCCTTCATTTGATTCCCTGCGTCTGATTCCCTGCCTCTGATTCCCTGCATCTGATTGCCCGCCTCTGATTCCCCGCCTCTGATTCCCCGCCTCTGATTCCCCACCTCTGATTCCCCACTTCTGATTCCCCGCCTCTGATTCCCCGCCTCTGATTCCCCGCCTCTGATTCACCGCCTCTGATTCCCCGCCTCTGATTCCCCGCCTCTGATTCCCCACTTCTGATTGCCCGCCTCTGATTCCACGCCTCTGATTCCCAGCCTCTGATTTCCCACCTCTGATTCCCTGCCTCTGATAACCTGCCTCTGATTCCCTGCCTCTGATTCCCGGCCTCTGAGTCCCCACCTCTGATTCCCCGTGTCCGATTCCGCACCCATGTTTCACCACCTCTGTTGCTCTGCTTCTGATTTCCCGGCTCAGATTCACCGGCTCTGATTCCGCACCTCTGATTCCACGCCTCTCTTTCTGTGTCTCTGATTCCCCGCCTCTGATTCCACGCCTCTGATTACCCGCCTATGATACCCTGCCTCTCTTTCCCTGCCTCTATTTCCGTGCCTCTTTCTCTGCATCTCGTTTCCCACATCTCATTTCCCCCTTCTGATAACCCGCATCAGATTCCGTGCCACAGATTCCCTGCCTCAGATACCCTGCCTCAGATTCCCTGCATCAGATTCCCTTCATCTGATTCCCTGCCTCTGATTCCCCGCGGCTGATTCCCTGCCTCTGATTCCCCGCCTCTGTTTACCCGACTGTTTCCCCGCCTCTGATTCACCACCTCATATTCGCCATCTCAGGTTCCCTGCCTCTGATTCCCTGCCTCTGATTCCCTGCCTCTGATTCCCTGCATCTGATTGCCCGCCTCTGATACCCTGCCTCTGATTCCCCGCCTCTGATTCCCCGCCTCTGATTCCCAGCCTCTGATTTCCCACCTCTGATTCCCCACTTCTGATTCCCCGCCTCTGATTCCCCGTCTCTGATTCCACGCCTCTGATTCCCCGCCTCTGATTCCGCGCCTCTGATTCCCCGCCTCTGATACCCCGCCTCTGATTCCCCGACTCTGATTCGCTGCATCTGATTCCCCGCCTCAGATTCCCGGCCTCTGATTCCCTGCATCTGATTCCCCGCCTCTGATTTCCTGCATCTGATTGCCTGCCACTGATTCTCCGCCTCTGATTCCCCGCCTCTGATTCCCCGCATCTGATTCCCCGCGTCTGATTCCCCGCCTCTGATTCCACGCCTCTGATTCCCCACCTCTGATTCCCTGCCTCAGATTCCCTGCCTCTGATTCCCTGCCTCTGATTCCCTGCCTCTGATTTCCTGCATCTGATTGCCTGTCTCTGATTCTCCGCCTCTGATTCCCCGCCTCTGATTCCCCGCCTCTGATTCCCCGCCTCTTGATTCCCCGCCTATGATTCCCCACCTCTGATTCCCTGCCTCTGATAACCTGCCTCTGATTCCCTGCCTCTGATTCCCGGCCTCTGAATCCCCACCTCTGATTCCCCGTGTCCGATTCAGCACCCATGTTTCACCACCTCTGTTGCTCTGCTTCTGTTTTCCCGGCTCAGATTCACCGGCTCTGATTCCGCACCTCTGATTCCACGCCTCTCTTTCTGTGTCTCTGATTCCCCGCCTCTGATTCCACGCCTCTGATTACCCGCCTCTGATACCCTGCCTCTCTTTCCCTGCCTCTATATCCGTGCCTCTTTCTCTGCATCTCGTTTCCCACATCTCATTTCCCCCTTCTGATAACCCGCATCAGATTCCCTGCCACAGATTCCCTGCCTCAGATACCCTGCCTCAGATTCCCTGCATGAGATTCCCTTCATCTGATTCCCCGCCTCTGTTTACCCGCCTGTTTCCCCGACTCTGATTCACCACCTCATATTCGCCACCTCAGGTTCCCTGCCTCTGATTCCCTGCCTCTGATTCCCTGCCTCTGATTCCCTGCATCTGATTCCCCACCTCTGATTCCCCGCCTCTGATTTCCCACCTCTGATTCCCCACTTCTGATTCCCCGCCTCTGATTCCCCGTCTCTGATCCCACGCCTCTGATTACCCGCCTCTGATACCCTGCCTCTCTTTCCCTGCCTCTATATCCGTGCCTCTTTCTCTGCATCTCGTTTCCCACATCTCATTTCCCCCTTCTGATAACCCGCATCAGATTCCCTGCCACAGATTCCCTGCCTCAGATACCCTGCCTCAGATTCCCTGCATGAGATTCCCTTCATCTGATTCCCCGCCTCTGTTTACCCGCCTGTTTCCCCGCCTCTGATTCACCACCTCATATTCGCCACCTCAGGTTCCCTGCCTCTGATTCCCTGCCTCTGATTCCCTGCCTCTGATTCCCTGCATCTGATTCCCCGCCTCTGATTCCCCGCCTCTGATTTCCCACCTCTGATTCCCCACTTCTGATTCCCCGCCTCTGATTCCCCGTCTCTGATTCCACGCCTCTGATTCCCCGCCTCTGATTCAGCGCCTCTGATTCCCCGCCTCTGATACCCCGCCTCTGATTCCCCGCCTCTGATTCCCTGCATCTGATTCCCCGCCTCAGATTCCCCGCCTCTGATTCCCCGACTCTGATTCCCCGCCTCTGATTCCCCGCCTCTGATTCCCCGCCTCTGTTTCCCCGCCTCTGATTCCCCGCCTATGTTTACCCGCCTCTGTTTACCCGCCTGTTTTCCCGCCTCTGATTGCCCACCTCAGATTCCCTGCCTCAGATTCCCTGCCTCAGATTCCCTGCCTCTGAATCCCTGCCTCTGATTCCCTGCATCTGATTGCCCGCCTCCGATTACCTGCCTCTGATTCCCCGCCTCTGATTCCCCATCTCTGATTCCCCACTTCTGATTCCCCGCCTCTGATTCCCCGCGTCTGATTCCCCGCCTCTGATTCACCGCCTCTGATTCCCCGCCTCTGATTCCCCGCCTCTGATTCCCCACCTCTGATTGCCCCGCCTCTGATTCGCTGATTCTGATTCCCCGCCTCTGATTCCCCACCTCTGATTCCCCACTTCTGATTCCCCGCCTCTGATTCCGCGCCTCTGATTCCCCGCCTATGTTTACCCACCTCTGTTTACCCACCTGTTTCCCCGCCTCTGATTCCGCACCTCAGATTCCCTGCCTCAGATTCCCCGCCTCTGATTCTCTGCCTCTGAATCCCCGCCTCTGATTCCCCACCTCTGATTCCCCACTTCTGATTCCCCGCCTCTGATTCCCCACCTCTGATTCCCCGCCTCTGATTCCCCGCCTCTGATTCCCCACCTCTGATTCAGTGCCTCCCTTTCCGCTCAACTTTCCTGGCCTACTTTTCCCCACATATCTTTCCCCGCCTCTGATTTCCCGCCTCTGATTCCACGCCTCTGATTCCCCGCCTATGTTTACCCGCCTCTGTTTACTCGCCTGTTTTCCCTCCTCTGATTCCCCACCACAGATTCCCTGCCTCAGATTCCCTGCCTCAGATACCCTGCCTCAGATTCCCTGCATCAGATTCCCTTCATCTGATTCCCTGCCTCTGATTCCCCGCGGCTGATTCCCTGCCTCTGATTCCCCGCCTCTGTTTACCCGACTGTTTCCCCGCCTCTGATTCACCACCTCATATTCGCCATCTCAGGTTCCCTGCCTCTGATTCCCTGCCTCTGATTCCCTGCCTCTGATTCCCTGCATCTGATTGCCCGCCTCTGATACCCTGCCTCTGATTCCCCGCCTCTGATACCCTGCCTCTGATTCCCCGACTCTTATTCCCCGCCTCTGATTCCCCGACTCTGATTCCCCGCCTCTGATTCCCCGCCTCTGATTCCCCGCCTATGTTTACCCGCCTCTGTTTACCCGCCTGTTTTCCCGCCTCTGATTGCCCACCTCAGATTCCCTGCCTCAGATTCCCTGCCTCAGATTCCCTGCCTCTGATTCCCTGCCTCTGATTCCCTGCATCTGATTGCCCGCCTCTGATTACCTGCCTCTGATTCCCCGCCTCTGATTCCCCACCTCTGATTCCCCACTTCTGATTCCCCGCCTCTGATTCCCCGCGTCTGATTCCCCGCCTCTGATTCACCGCCTCTGATTCCCCGCATCTGATTCCCCGCCTCTGATTCCCCACCTCTGATTGCCCCGCCTCTGATTCGCTGATTCTGATTCCCCGCCTCTGATTCCCCACCTCTGATTCCCCACTTCTGATTCCCCGCCTCTGATTCCCCGCCTCTGATTCCACGCCTCTGATTCCCCGCCTCTGATTCCCCGCCTCTGATTCCACGCCTCTGATTCCCCTCCTCTGATACCCCGCCTCTGATTCCCCACCTCTGATTCCCCGCATCTGATTCCCCGCCTCTGATTCCCCGCCTCTGATTCCCTGCCTCTGATTCCCCGCCTCTGATTCCGCGCCTCTGATTCCCCGCCTATGTTTACCCACCTCTTTTTACCCACCTGTTTCCCCGCCTCTGATTCCCCACCTCAGATTCCCTGCCTCAGATTCCCCGCCTCTGATTCTCCGCCTCTGATTCCCCGCCTCTGATTCCCCACCTCTGATTCCCCACTTCTGATTCCCCGCCTCTGATTCCCCGCCTCTGATTCCCCGCCTCTGATTCCCCGCCTCTGATTCCCCACCTCTGATTCACTGCCTCCCTTTCCGCTCAACTTTCCTGGCCTACATTTCCCCACATATCTTTCCCCGCCTCTGATTTCCCGCCTCTGATTCCACACCTCTGATTCCCCGCCTATGTTTACCCGCCTCTGTTTACCCGCCTGTTTTCCCGCCTCTGATTCCCCACCACAGATTCCCTGCCTCAGATTCCCTGCCTCAGATTCCCTGCATCAGATTCCCTTCATTTGATTCCCTGCGTCTGATTCCCTGCCTCTGATTCCCTGCATCTGATTGCCCGCCTCTGATTCCCCGCCTCTGATTCCCCGCCTCTGATTCCCCACCTCTGATTCCCCACTTCTGATTCCCCGCCTCTGATTCCCCACCTCTGATTCCCCGCCTCTGATTCACCGCCTCTGATTCCCCGCCTCTGATTCCCCGCCTCTGATTCCCCACTTCTGATTGCCCGCCTCTGATTCCACGCCTCTGATTCCCCGCCTCTGATTCCCCACCTCTGATTCCCCACTTCTGATTCCCCACCTCTGATTCCCCGCCTCTGATTCCACGCCTCTGATTCCCCACCTCTGATTCCCCACTTCTGATTCCCCACCTCTGATTCTCCGCCTCTGATACCCTGCCTCTGATAACATTTTACTGATTCCCTGCCTCAGATTCCCTGCCTCCGATTCCCTGCCTCAGATTCCCTGCCTCAGATTCCCTGCCTCAGATTCCCTTCATCTGATTCCTTTCATCTGATTCCCTGCCTCTGATTCCCCGCCTCTGATTCCCCGCCTCTGATTCCCCACCTCTGTCTCTACGCCTCTATTTTGCCTGCACTCTTTCCCCTCCACTCTTTCTGTGCCTCTCTTTCCCTCCCTCAATTTCAACAACTCTGTTTGATCTGTTCTGTGTACCTAATTTTCAACACACAAGTTCCAACCACTATGTTTCGCCCATCTCTTTCGCTGCCTCTATTTATGCAGCTATGTTTACCCGCTTCTGTTTACCCGCCTGTTTCCCCACATCTCTTTCCCCACCTCTGATTCCAGGCCTCTGATTCCCCGCCTCTGATTCCCCGCCTCTGATTCCCCGCCTCTGATTCACCGCCTCCCTTTCTGCGCAACTTTCCTGGCCTACGTTTCCCCACATCTCTTTCCCCACCTCTTATTCCACGCCTCAGATTTGCCGCCTCTGATTTCCTGCCTCTGATTCCCTGCTTCTGATTCCCTGCCTCTGATTCCCCACCTCTGATTCCCCCCTCTGATTCCCCGCCTCTGATTCCCAGCCTCTGATTCCACGCCTCTGATTACCCGCCTCTGATACCCTGCCTCTTTTTCCCTGCCTCTATTTCCGTGCCTCTTTCTCTGCATCTCGTTTCCCACATCTCATTTCCCCCTTCTGATAACCCGCATCAGATTCCCTGCCACAGATTCCCTGCCTCAGATTCCCTGCCTCAGATTCCCTGCATCAGATTCCCTTCATCTGATTCCCTGCCTCTGATTCCCCGCCTCTGATTCCCTGCATCTGATTCCCAGCCTCTGTTTACCCGCCTGTTTCCCCGCCTCTGATTCACCACCTCATATTCGCCACCTCAGGTTCCCTGCCTCTGATTCCCTGCCTCTGATCCCCTGCCTCTGATTCCCTGCATCTGATTGCCCGCCTCTGATACCCTGCCTCTGATTCCCCGCCTCTGATTCCCCGCCTCTGATTCCCCGCCTCAGATTTCCCACCTCTGATTCCCCACTTCTGATTCCCCGCCTCTGATTCCCCGTCTGTGATTCCACGCCTCTGATTCCCCGCCTCTGATTCCGCGCCTCTGATTCCCCGCCTCTGATACCCCGCCTCTGATTCCCCGCCTCTAATTCCCTGCATCTGATTCCCCGCCTCAGATTCCCCGCCTCTGATTCCCCGACTCTGATTCCCCGCCTCTGATTCCCCGACTCTGATTCCCCGCCTCTGATTCCCCGCCTCTGATTCCCCGCCTATGTTTACCCGCCTCTGTTTACCCGCCTGTTTTCCCGCCTCTGATTGCCCACCTCAGATTCCCTGCCTCAGATTCCCTGCCTCAGATTCCCTGCCTCAGATTCCCTGCCTCAGATTCCCTGCCTCTGATTCCCTGCCTCTGATTCCCTGCATCTGATTGCCCGCCTCTGATTACCTGCCTCTGATTCCCCGCCTCTGATTCCCCACCTCTGATTCCCCACTTCTGATTCCCCGCCTCTGATTCCCCGCGTCTGATTCCCCGCCTCTGATTCACCGCCTCTGATTCCCCGCCTCTGATTCCCCGCCTCTGATTCCCCACCTCTGATTGCCCCGCCTCTGATTCGCTGATTCTGATTCCCCGCCTCTGATTCCCCACCTCTGATTCCCCACTTCTGATTCCCCGCCTCTGATTCCCCGCCTCTGATTCCACGCCTCTGATTCCCCGCCTCTGATTCCCCGCCTCTGATTCCACGCCTCTGATTCCCCTCCTCTGATACCCCGCCTCTGATTCCCCACCTCTGATTCCCCGCATCTGATTCCCCGCCTCTGATTCCCTGCCTCTGATTCCCTGCCTCTGATTCCCCGCCTCTGATTCCGCGCCTCTGATTCCCCGCCTATGTTTACCCACCTCTGTTTACCCACCTGTTTCCCCGCCTCTGATTCCCCACCTCAGATTCCCTGCCTCAGATTCCCCGCCTCTGATTCTCCGCCTCTGATTCCCCGCCTCTGATTCCCCACCTCTGATTCCCCACTTCTGATTCCCCGCCTCTGACTCCCCGCCTCTGATTCCCCGCCTCTGATTCCCCGCCTCTGATTCCCCACCTCTGATTCACTGCCTCCCTTTCCGCTCAACTTTCCTGGCCTACATTTCCCCACATATCTTTCCCCGCCTCTGATTTCCCGCCTCTGATTCCACGCCTCTGATTCCCAGCCTATGTTTACCCGCCTCTGTTTACCCACCTGTTTTCCCGCCTCTGATTCCCCACCACAGATTCCCTGCCTCAGATTCCCTGCCTCAGATTCCCTGCATCAGATTCCCTTCATTTGATTCCCTGCGTCTGATTCCCTGCCTCTGATTCCCTGCATCTGATTGCCCGCCTCTGATTCCCCGCCTCTGATTCCCCGCCTCTGATTCCCCACCTCTGATTCCCCACTTCTGATTCCCCGCCTCTGATTCCCCACCTCTGATTCCCCGCCTCTGATTCACCGCCTCTGATTCCCCGCCTCTGATTCCCCGCCTCTGATTCCCCACTTCTGATTGCACGCCTCTGATTCCACGCCTCTGATTCCCCGCCTCTGATTCCCCACCTCTGATTCCCCACTTCTGATTCCCCACCTCTGATTCCCCGCCTCTGATTCCACGCCTCTGATTCCCCACCTCTGATTCCCCACTTCTGATTCCCTGCCTCAGATTCCCTGCCTTAGATTCCCTGCCTCTGATTCCCTGCCTCTGATTCCCTGCATCTGATTGCCCGCCTCTGATTACCTGCCTCTGATTCCCCGCCTCTGATTCCCCACCTCTGATTCCCCACTTCTGATTCCCTGCCTCTGATTCCCCGCGTCTGATTCCCCGCCTCTGATTCACCGCCTCTGATTCCCCGCCTCTGATTCCCCGCCTCTGATTCCCCACCTCTGATTGCCCCGCCTCTGATTCGCTGATTCTGATTCCCCGCCTCTGATTCCCCACCTCTGATTCCCCACTTCTGATTCCCCGCCTCTGATTCCCCGCCTCTGATTCCACGCCTCTGATTCCCCACCTCTGATTCCCAACCTCTGATTCCACGCCTCTGATTCCCCTCCTCTGATACCCCGCCTCTGATTCCCCACCTCTGATTCCCCGCATCTGATTCCCCGCGTCTGATTCCCCGCCTCTGATTCCCTGCCTCTGATTCCCCGCCTCTGATTCCGCGCCTCTGATTCCCCGCCTATGTTTACCCACCTCTGTTTAGCCACCTTTTTCCCCGCCTCTGATTCCCCACCTCAGATTCCCTGCCTCAGATTCCCCGCCTCTGATTCTCTGCCTCTGATTCCCCGCCTCTGATTCCCCACCTCTGATTCCCCACTTCTGATTCCCCGCCTCTGATTCCCCGCCTCTGATTCCCCGCCTCTGATTCCCCGCCTCTGATTCCCCACCTCTGATTCACTGCCTCCCTTTCCGCTCAACTTTCCTGGCCTACATTTCCCCACATATCTTTCCCCGCCTCTGATTTCCCGCCTCTGATTCCACGCCTCTGATTCCCCGCCTATGTTTACCCGCCTCTGTTTACCCGCCTGTTTTCCCGCCTCTGATTCCCCACCACAGATTCCCTGCCTCAGATTCCCTGCCTCAGATTCCCTGCATCAGATTCCCTTCATTTGATTCCCTGCGTCTGATTCCCTGCCTCTGATTCCCTGCATCTGATTGCCCGCCTCTGATTCCCCGCCTCTGATTCCCCGCCTCTGATTCCCCACCTCTGATTCCCCACTTCTGATTCCCCACCTCTGATTCCCCACCTCTGATTCCCCGCCTCTGATTCACCGCCTCTGATTCCCCGCCTCTGATTCCCCGCCTCTGATTCCCCACTTCTGATTGCCCGCCTCTGATTCCACGCCTCTGATTCCCCGCCTCTGATTCCCCACCTCTGATTCCCCACTTCTGATTCCCCACCTCTGATTCCCCGCCTCTGATTCCACGCCTCTGATTCCCCACCTCTGATTCCCCACTTCTGATTCCCCACCTCTGATTCTCCGCCTCTGATACCCTGCCTCTGATAACTTTTTACTGATTCCCTGCCTCAGATTCCCTGCCTCCGATTCCCTGCCTCAGATTCCCTGCCTCAGATTCCCTGCATCAGATTCCCTTCATCTGATTCCCTGCCTCTGATTCCCCGCCTCTGATTCCCCGCCTCTGATTCCCCACCTCTGTCTCTACGCCTCTATTTTGCCTGCACTCTTTCCCCTCCACTCTTTCTGTGCCTCTCTTTCCCTCCCTCAATTTCAACAACTCTGTTTGATCTGTTCTGTGTACCGAATTTTCAACACACAAGTTCCAACCACTATGTTTCGCCCATCTCTTTCGCTGCCTCTATTTATGCAGCTATGTTTACCCGCTTCTGTTTACCCGCCTGTTTCCCCACATCTCTTTCCCCACCTCTGATTCCAGGCCTCTGATTCCCCGCCTCTGATTCCCCGCCTCTGATTCCCCGCCTCTGATTCACCGCCTCCCTTTCCGCGCAACTTTCCTGGCCTACGTTTCCCCACATCTCTTTCCCCACCTCTGATTCCACGCCTCAGATTTGCCGCCTCTGATTTCCTGCCTCTGATTCCCTGCTTCTGATTCCCTGCCTCTGATTCCCCACCTCTGATTCCCCCCTCTGATTCCCCGCCTCTGATTCCCAGCCTCTGATTCCCCACCTCTGATTCCCCGCCTCCGATTCCCTGCCTCTCTTTCCCTAGCTCTATTTCCGTGCCTCTTTCTCTGCATCTCGTTTCCCACATCTCATTTCCCCCTTCTGATAACCCGCATCAGATTCCCTGCCACAGATTCCCTGCCTCAGATTCCCTGCCTCAGATTCCCTGCATCAGATTCCCTTCATATGATTCCCTGCCTCTGATTCCACGCCTCTGATTCCCCACCTCTGATTCCCTGCCTCAGATTCCCTGCCTCTGATTCCCTGCCTCTGATTCCCTGCCTCTGATTTCCTGCATCTGATTGCCTGCCTCTGATTCTCCGCCTCTGATTCCCCGCCTCTGATTCCCCGCCTCTGATTCCCCGCCTCTTGATTCCCCGCCTCTGATTCCCCACCTCTGATTCCCTGCCTCTGATAACCTGCATCTGATTCCCTGCCTCTGATTCCCGGCCTCTGAATCCCCACCTCTGATTCCCCGTGTCCGATTCAGCACCCATGTTTCACCACCTCTGTTGCTCTGCTTCTGTTTTCCCGGCTCAGATTCACCGGCTCTGATTCCGCACCTCTGATTCCACGCCTCTCTTTCTGTGTCTCTGATTCCCCGCCTCTGATTCCACGCCTCTGATTACCCGCCTCTGATACCCTGCCTCTCTTTCCCTGCCTCTATATCCGTGCCTCTTTCTCTGCATCTCGTTTCCCACATCTCATTTCCCCCTTCTGATAACCCGCATCAGATTCCCTGCCACAGATTCCCTGCCTCAGATACCCTGCCTCAGATTCCCTGCATGAGATTCCCTTCATCTGATTCCCCGCCTCTGTTTACCCGCCTGTTTCCCCGCCTCTGATTCACCACCTCATATTCGCCACCTCAGGTTCCCTGCCTCTGATTCCCTGCCTCTGATTCCCTGCCTCTGATTCCCTGCATCTGATTCCCCGCCTCTGATTCCCCGCCTCTGATTTCCCACCTCTGATTACCCACTTCTGATTCCCCGCCTCTGATTCCCCGTCTCTGATTCCACGCCTCTGATTACCCGCCTCTGATACCCTGCCTCTCTTTCCCTGCCTCTATATCCGTGCCTCTTTCTCTGCATCTCGTTTCCCACATCTCATTTCCCCCTTCTGATAACCCGCATCAGATTCCCTGCCACAGATTCCCTGCCTCAGATACCCTGCCTCAGATTCCCTGCATGAGATTCCCTTCATCTGATTCCCCGCCTCTGTTTACCCGCCTGTTTCCCCGCCTCTGATTCACCACCTCATATTCGCCACCTCAGGTTCCCTGCCTCTGATTCCCTGCCTCTGATTCCCTGCCTCTGATTCCCTGCATCTGATTCCCCGCCTCTGATTCCCCGCCTCTGATTTCCCACCTCTGATTCCCCACTTCTGATTCCCCGCCTCTGATTCCCCGTCTCTGATTCCACGCCTCTGATTCCCCGCCTCTGATTCAGCGCCTCTGATTCCCCGCCTCTGATACCCCGCCTCTGATTCCCCGCCTCTGATTCCCTGCATCTGATTCCCCGCCTCAGATTCCCCGCCTCTGATTCCCCGACTCTGATTCCCCGCCTCTGATTCCCCGCCTCTGATTCCCCGCCTCTGTTTCCCCGCCTCTGATTCCCCGCCTATGTTTACCCGCCTCTGTTTACCCGCCTGTTTTCCCGCATCTGATTGCCCACCTCAGATTCCCTGCCTCAGATTCCCTGCCTCAGATTCCCTGCCTCTGAATCCCTGCCTCTGATTCCCTGCATCTGATTGCCCGCCTCCGATTACCTGCCTCTGATTCCCCGCCTCTGATTCCCCACCTCTGATTCCCCACTTCTGATTCCCCGCCTCTGATTCCCCGCGTCTGATTCCCCGCCTCTGATTCACCGCCTCTGATTCCCCGCCTCTGATTCCCCGCCTCTGATTCCCCACCTCTGATTGCCCCGCCTCTGATTCGCTGATTCTGATTCCCCGCCTCTGATTCCCCACCTCTGATTCCCCACTTCTGATTCCCCGCCTCTGATTCCGCGCCTCTGATTCCCCGCCTATGTTTACCCACCTCTGTTTACCCACCTGTTTCCCCGCCTCTGATTCCGCACCTCAGATTCCCTGCCTCAGATTCCCCGCCTCTGATTCTCTGCCTCTGAATCCCCGCCTCTGATTCCCCACCTCTGATTCCCCACTTCTGATTCCCCGACTCTGATTCCCCACCTCTGATTCCCCGCCTCTGATTCCCCGCCTCTGATTCCCCACCTCTGATTCAGTGCCTCCCTTTCCGCTCAACTTTCCTGGCCTACTTTTCCCCACATATCTTTCCCCGCCTCTGATTTCCCGCCTCTGATTCCACGCCTCTGATTCCCTGCCTATGTTTACCCGCCTCTGTTTACTCGCCTGTTTTCCCTCCTCTGATTCCCCACCACAGATTCCCTGCCTCAGATTCCCTGCCTCAGATTCCCTGCATCAGATTCCCTTCATTTGATTCCCTGCGTCTGATTCCCTGCCTCTGATTCCCTGCATCTGATTGCCCGCCTCTGATTCCCCGCCTCTGATTCCCCGCCTCTGATTCCCCACCTCTGATTCCCCACTTCTGATTCCCCGCCTCTGATTCCCCGCCTCTGATTCCCCGCCTCTGATTCACCGCCTCTGATTCCCCGCCTCTGATTCCCCGCCTCTGATTCCCCACTTCTGATTGCCCGCCTCTGATTCCACGCCTCTGATTCCCAGCCTCTGATTTCCCACCTCTGATTCCCTGCCTCTGATAACCTGCCTCTGATTCCCTGCCTCTGATTCCCGGCCTCTGAGTCCCCACCTCTGATTCCCTGTGTCGATTCCGCACCCATGTTTCACCACCTCTGTTGCTCTGCTTCTGATTTCCCGGCTCAGATTCACCGGCTCTGATTCCGCACCTCTGATTCCACGCCTCTCTTTCTGTGTCTCTGATTCCCCGCCTCTGATTCCACGCCTCTGATTACCCGCCTATGATACCCTGCCTCTCTTTCCCTGCCTCTATTTCCGTGCCTCTTTCTCTGCATCTCGTTTCCCACATCTCATTTCCCTCTTCTGATAACCCGCATCAGATTCCCTGCCACAGATTCCCTGCCTCAGATACCCTGCCTCAGATTCCCTGCATCAGATTCCCTTCATCTGATTCCCTGCCTCTGATTCCCCGCGGCTGATTCCCTGCCTCTGATTCCCCGCCTCTGTTTACCCGACTGTTTCCCCGCCTCTGATTCACCACCTCATATTCGCCATCTCAGGTTCCCTGCCTCTGATTCCCCGCCTCTGATTCCCCGCCTCTGATTCCCAGCCTCTGATTTCCCACCTCTGATTCCCCACTTCTGATTCCCCGCCTCTGATTCCCCGTCTCTGATTCCACGCCTCTGATTCCCCGCCTCTGATTCCGCGCCTCTGATTCCCCGCCTCTGATACCCCGCCTCTGATTCCCCGCCTCTGATTCGCTGCATCTGATTCCCCGCCTCAGATTCCCGGCCTCTGATTCCCTGCATCTGATTCCCCGCCTCTGATTCCCCGCCTCTGATTTCCCACCTCTGATTCCCCACTTCTGATTCCCCGCCTCTGATTCCCCGTCTCTGATTCCACGCCTCTGATTCCCCTCCTCTGATTCAGCGCCTCTGATTCCCCGCCTCTGATACCCCGCCTCTGATTCCCCGCCTCTGATTCCCTGCATCTGATTCCCCGCCTCAGATTCCCCGCCTCTGATTCCCCGACTCTGATTCCCCGCCTCTGATTCCCCGCCTCTGATTCCCCGCCTCTGTTTCCCCGCCTCTGATTCCCCGCCTATGTTTACCCGCCTCTGTTTACCCGCCTGTTTTCCCGCCTCTGATTGCCCACCTCAGATTCCCTGCCTCAGATTCCCTGCCTCAGATTCCCTGCCTCTGATTCCCTGCCTCTGATTCCCTGCATCTGATTGCCCGCCTCCGATTACCTGCCTCTGATTCCCCGCCTCTGATTCCCCACCTCTGATTCCCCACTTCTGATTCCCCGCCTCTGATTCCCCGCGTCTGATTCCCCGCCTCTGATTCACCGCCTCTGATTCCCCGCCTCTGATTCCCCGCCTCTGATTCCCCACCTCTGATTGCCCCGCCTCTGATTCGCTGATTCTGATTCCCCGCCTCTGATTCCCCACCTCTGATTCCCCACTTCTGATTCCCCGCCTCTGATTCCGCGCCTCTGATTCCCCGCCTATGTTTACCCACCTCTGTTTACCCACCTGTTTCCCCGCCTCTGATTCCGCACCTCAGATTCCCTGCCTCAGATTCCCCGCCTCTGATTCTCTGCCTCTGGATCCCCGCCTCTGATTCCCCACCTCTGATTCCCCACTTCTGATTCCCCGCCTCTGATTCCCCACCTCTGATTCCCCGCCTCTGATTCCCCGCCTCTGATTCCCCACCTCTGATTCAGTGCCTCCCTTTCCGCTCAACTTTCCTGGCCTACTTTTCCCCACATATCTTTCCCCGCCTCTGATTTCCCGCCTCTGATTCCACGCCTCTGATTCCCCGCCTATGTTTACCCGCCTCTGTTTACTCGCCTGTTTTCCCTCCTCTGATTCCCCACCACAGATTCCCTGCCTCAGATTCCCTGCCTCAGATTCCCTGCATCAGATTCCCTTCATTTGATTCCCTGCGTCTGATTCCCTGCCTCTGATTCCCTGCATCTGATTGCCCGCCTCTGATTCCCCGCCTCTGATTCCCCGCCTCTGATTCCCCACCTCTGATTCCCCACTTCTGAATCCCCGCCTCTGATTCCCCGCCTCTGATTCCCCGCCTCTGATTCACCGCCTCTGATTCCCCGCCTCTGATTCCCCGCCTCTGATTCCCCACTTCTGATTGCCCGCCTCTGATTCCACGCCTCTGATTCCCAGCCTCTGATTTCCCACCTCTGATTCCCTGCCTCTGATAACCTGCCTCTGATTCCCTGCCTCTGATTCCCGGCCTCTGAGTCCCCACCTCTGATTCCCCGTGTCCGATTCCGCACCCATGTTTCACCACCTCTGTTGCTCTGCTTCTGATTTCCCGGCTCACATTCACCGGCTCTGATTCCGCACCTCTGATTCCACGCCTCTCTTTCTGTGTCTCTGATTCCCCGCCTCTGATTCCACGCCTCTGATTACCCGCCTATGATACCCTGCCTCTCTTTCCCTGCCTCTATTTCCGTGCCTCTTTCTTTGCATCTCGTTTCCCACATCTCATTTCCCCCTTCTGATAACCCGCATCAGATTCCCTGCCACAGATTCCCTGCCTCAGATACCCTGCCTCAGATTCCCTGCATCAGATTCCCTTCATCTGATTCCCTGCCTCTGATTCCCCGCGGCTGATTCCCTGCCTCTGATTCCCCGCCTCTGTTTACCCGACTGTTTCCCCGCCTCTGATTCACCACCTCATATTCGCCATCTCAGGTTCCCTGCCTCTGATTCCCTGCCTCTGATTCCCTGCCTCTGATTCCCTGCATCTGATTGCCCGCCTCTGATACCCTGCCTCTGATTCCCCGCCTCTGATTCCCCGCCTCTGATTCCCAGCCTCTGATTTCCCACCTCTGATTCCCCACTTCTGATTCCCCGCCTCTGATTCCCCGTCTCTGATTCCACGCCTCTGATTCCCCGCCTCTGATTCCGCGCCTCTGATTCCCCGCCTCTGATACCCCGCCTCTGATTCCCCGCCTCTGATTCGCTGCATCTGATTCCCCGCCTCAGATTCCCGGCCTCTGATTCCCCGACTCTGATTCCCCGCCTCTGATTCCCCGCCTCTGATTCCCCGCCTCTGATTCCCCGCCTATGTTTACCCGCCTCTGTTTACCCGCCTGTTTTCCCGCCTCTGATTGCCCACCTCAGATTCCCTGCCTCAGATTCCCTGCCTCAGATTCCCTGCCTCTGATTACCTGCCTCTGATTCCCTGCATCTGATTGCCCGCCTCTGATTACCTGCCTCTGATTCCCCGCTCTGATTCCCCACCTCTGATTCCCCACTTCTGATTCCCCGCCTCTGATTCCCTGCGTCTGATTCCCCGCCTCTGATTCACCTCCTCTGATTCACCGCCTCTGATTCCCCGCCTCTGATTCCCCACCTCTGATTGCCCCGCCTCTGATTCGCTGATTCTGATTCCCCGGCTCTGATTCCCCACCTCTGATTCCCCACTTCTGATTCCCCACCTCTGATTCCCCGCCTCTGATTGCACGCCTCTGATTCCCCGCCTCTGATTCCCCGCCTCTGATTCCCCGCCTCTGATTCCCCGCATCTGATTCCCCGCCTCTGATTCCCCGCCTCAGATTCCCTGCCTCTGATTCCCCACCTCTGATTTCGCGCCTCTGATTCCCCGCCTATGTTTACCCGCCTCTGTTTACCCACCTGTTTCCCCGCCACTGATTCCCCACCTCAGATTCCCTGCCTCAGATTCCCTGCCTCTGATTCCCTGCCTCTGATTCCCTGCCTCTGATTCCCTGCATCTGATTGCCCGCCTCTGATTCTCCGCCTCTGATTCCCCGCCTCTGATTCCCAACCTCTGATTCCCCGCTTCTGATTGCCTGCCTCTGATTCCCCGCCTCTGATTCCCCGCCTCTGATTCCCCGCCTCTGATTCCCCACCTCTGATTCAATGCCTCCCTTTCCGCTCAACTTTCCTGGCCTACTTTTCCCCACATATCTTTCCCCGCCTCTGATTTCCCGCCTCTGATTCCACGCCTCTGAATCCCCGCCTATGTTTACCCGCCTCTGTTTAACCGCCTGTTTTCCCGCCTCTGATTCCCCACCACAGATTCCCTGCCTCAGATTCCCTGCCTCAGATTCCCTGCATCAGATTCCCCGACTCTGATTCCCCGCCTCTGATTACCCGCCTCTGATTCCCCGCCTCTGATTCACCACCTCATATTCGCCATCTCAGGTTCCCTGCCTCTGATTCCCTGCCTCTGATTCCCTGCCTCTGAATCGCTGCATCTGATTCCCCGCCTCAGATTCCCGGCCTCTGATTCCCCGACTCTGATTCCCCGCCTCTGATTCCCCGCCTCTGATTCCCCGCCTCTGATTCCCCGCCTATGTTTACCCGCCTCTGTTTACCCGCCTGTTTTCCCGCCTCTGATTGCCCACCTCAGATTCCCTGCCTCAGATTCCCTGCCTCAGATTCCCTGCCTCTGATTACCTGCCTCTGATTCCCTGCATCTGATTGCCCGCCTCTGATTACCTGCCTCTGATTCCCCGCTCTGATTCCCCACCTCTGATTCCCCACTTCTGATTCCCCGCCTCTGATTCCCTGCGTCTGATTCCCCGCCTCTGATTCACCTCCTCTGATTCACCGCCTCTGATTCCCCGCCTCTGATTCCCCACCTCTGATTGCCCCGCCTCTGATTCGCTGATTCTGATTCCCCGGCTCTGATTCCCCACCTCTGATTCCCCACTTCTGATTCCCCACCTCTGATTCCCCGCCTCTGATTGCACGCCTCTGATTCCCCGCCTCTGATTCCCCGCCTCTGATTCCCCGCCTCTGATTCCCCGCATCTGATTCCCCGCCTCTGATTCCCCGCCTCTGATTCCCTGCCTCTGATTCCCCACCTCTGATTTCGCGCCTCTGATTCCCCGCCTATGTTTACCCGCCTCTGTTTACCCACCTGTTTCCCCGCCTCTGATTCCCCACCTCAGATTCCCTGCCTCAGATTCCCTGCCTCTGATTCCCTGCCTCTGATTCCCTGCCTCTGATTCCCTGCATCTGATTGCCCGCCTCTGATTCTCCGCCTCTGATTCCCCGCCTCTGATTCCCAACCTCTGATTCCCCGCTTCTGATTCCCTGCCTCTGATTCCCCGCCTCTGATTCCCCGCCTCTGATTCCCCGCCTCTGATTCCCCACCTCTGATTCAATGCCTCCCTTTCCGCTCAACTTTCCTGGCCTACTTTTCCCCACATATCTTTCCCCGCCTCTGATTTCCCGCCTCTGATTCCACGCCTCTGAATCCCCGCCTATGTTTACCCGCCTCTGTTTAACCGCCTGTTTTCCCGCCTCTGATTCCCCACCACAGATTCCCTGCCTCAGATTCCCTGCCTCAGATTCCCTGCATCAGATTCCCTTCATTTGATTCCCTGCGTCTGGTTCCCTGCCTCTTATTCCCTGCCTCTGATTCCCTGCATCTGATTGCCCGCCTCTGATTCCCCGCCTCTGATTCCCCACCTCTGATTCCCCACTTCTGATTGCCCCGCCTCTGATTCGCTGATTCTGATTCCCCGCCTCTGATTCCCCACCTCTGATTCCCCACTTCTGATTCCCCGCCTCTGATTCCGCGCCTCTGATTACCCGCCTCTGATACCCTGCCTCTCTTTCCCTGCCTCTATTTCCGTGCCTCTTTCTCTGCATCTCGTTTCCCACATCTCATTTCCCCCTTCTGATAACCCGCATCAGATTCCCTGCCACAGATTCCCTGCCTCAGATTCCCTGCCTCAGATTCCCTGCATCAGATTCCCTTCATCTGATTCCCTGCCTCTGATTCCCCGCCTCTGATTCCCTGCATCTGATTCCCAGCCTCTGTTTACCCGCCTGTTTCCCCGCCTCTGATTCACCACCTCATATTCGCCACCTCAGGTTCCCTGCCTCTGATTCCCTGCCTCTGATTCCCTGCCTCTGATTCCCTGCATCTGATTGCCCGCCTCTGATACCCTGCCTCTGATTCCCCGCCTCTGATTCCCCGCCTCTGATTCCCCGCCTCTGATTTCCCACCTCTGATTCCCCACTTCTGATTCCCCGCCTCTGATTCCCTGTCTGTGATTCCACGCCTCTGATTCCCCGCCTCTGATTCCGCGCCTCTGATTCCCCGCCTCTGATACCCCGCCTCTGATTCCCCGCCTCTGATTCCATGCATCTGATTCCCCGCCTCAGATTCCCCGCCTCTGATTCCCCGACTCTGATTCCCCGCCTCTGATTCCCCGACTCTGATTCCCCGCCTCTGATTCCCCGCCTCTGATTCCCCGCCTATGTTTACCCGCCTCTGTTTACCCGCCTGTTTTCCCGCCTCTGATTGCCCACCTCAGATTCCCTGCCTCAGATTCCCTGCCTCAGATTCCCTGCCTCTGATTCCCTGCCTCTGATTCCCTGCATCTGATTGCCCGCCTCTGATTACCTCACTCTGATTCCCCGCCTCTGATTCCCCACCTCTGATTCCCCACTTCTGATTCCCCGCCTCTGATTCCCCGCGTCTGATTCCCCGCCTCTGATTCACCGCCTCTGATTCCCCGCCTCTGATTCCCCGCCTCTGATTCCCCACCTCTGATTGCCCCGCCTCTGATTCGCTGATTCTGATTCCCCGCCTCTGATTCCCCACCTCTGATTCCCCACTTCTGATTCCCCGCCTCTGATTCCCCGCCTCTGATTCCACGCCTCTGATTCCCCGCCTCTGATTCCCCGCCTCTGATTCCACGCCTCTGATTCCCCTCCTCTGATACCCCACCTCTGATTCCCCACCTCTGATTCCCCGCATCTGATTCCCCGCCTCTGATTCCCCGCCTCTGATTCCCTGCCTCTGATTCCCCGCCTCTGATTCCGCGCCTCTGATTCCCCGCCTATGTTTACCCACCTCTTTTTACCCACCTGTTTCCCCGCCTCTGATTCCCCACCTCAAATTCCCTGCCTCAGATTCCCCGCCTCTGATTCTCCGCCTCTGATTCCCCGCCTCTGATTCCCCACCTCTGATTCCCCACTTCTGATTCCCCGCCTCTGATTCCCCGCCTCTGATTCCCCGCCTCTGATTCCCCGCCTCTGATTCCCCACCTCTGATTCACTGCCTCCCTTTCCGCTCAACTTTCCTGGCCTACATTTCCCCACATATCTTTCCCCGCCTCTGATTTCCCGCCTCTGATTCCACACCACAGATTCCCTGCCTCAGATTCCCTGCCTCAGATTCCCTGCATCAGATTCCCTTCATTTGATTC
This sequence comes from Narcine bancroftii, assembly GCF_036971445.1. Lineage (NCBI taxonomy): Eukaryota > Metazoa > Chordata > Chondrichthyes > Torpediniformes > Narcinidae > Narcine > Narcine bancroftii. The sequence continues at coordinate 268,322,212 of NC_091470.1, forward strand.
CCTGCGTCTGATTCCCTGCCTCTGATTCCCTGCATCTGATTGCCCGCCTCTGATTCCCCGCCTCTGATTCCCCGCCTCTGATTCCCCACCTCTGATTCCCCACTTCTGATTCCCCGCCTCTGATTCCCCACCTCTGATTCCCCGCCTCTGATTCACCGCCTCTGATTCCCCGCCTCTGATTCCCCGCCTCTGATTCCCCACTTCTGATTGCCCGCCTCTGATTCCACGCCTCTGATTCCCCGCCTCTGATTCCCCACCTCTGATTCCCCACTTCTGATTCCCCACCTCTGATTCCCCGCCTCTGATTCCACGCCTCTGATTCCCCACCTCTGATTCCCCACTTCTGATTCCCCACCTCTGATTCTCCGCCTCTGATACCCTGCCTCTGATAACATTTTACTGATTCCCTGCCTCAGATTCCCTGCCTCCGATTCCCTGCCTCAGATTCCCTGCCTCAGATTCCCTGCCTCAGATTCCCTTCATCTGATTCCCTTCATCTGATTCCCTGCCTCTGATTCCCCGCCTCTGATTCCCCGCCTCTGATTCCCCACCTCTGTCTCTACGCCTCTATTTTGCCTGCACTCTTTCCCCTCCACTCTTTCTGTGCCTCTCTTTCCCTCCCTCAATTTCAACAACTCTGTTTGATCTGTTCTGTGTACCTAATTTTCAACACACAAGTTCCAACCACTATGTTTCGCCCATCTCTTTCGCTGCCTCTATTTATGCAGCTATGTTTACCCGCTTCTGTTTACCCGCCTGTTTCCCCACATCTCTTTCCCCACCTCTGATTCCAGGCCTCAGATTCCCCGCCTCTGATTCCCCGCCTCTGATTCCCCGCCTCTGATTCACCGCCTCCCTTTCTGCGCAACTTTCCTGGCCTACGTTTCCCCACATCTCTTTCCCCACCTCTGATTCCACGCCTCAGATTTGCCGCCTCTGATTTCCTGCCTCTGATTCCCTGCTTCTGATTCCCTGCCTCTGATTCCCCACCTCTGATTCCCCCCTCTGATTCCCCGCCTCTGATTCCCAGCCTCTGATTCCACGCCTCTGATTACCCGCCTCTGATACCCTGCCTCTCTTTCCCTGCCTCTATTTCCGTGCCTCTTTCTCTGCATCTCGTTTCCCACATCTCATTTCCCCCTTCTGATAACCCGCATCAGATTCCCTGCCACAGATTCCCTGCCTCAGATTCCCTGCCTCAGATTCCCTGCATCAGATTCCCTTCATCTGATTCCCTGCCTCTGATTCCCCGCCTCTGATTCCCTGCATCTGATTCCCAGCCTCTGTTTACCCGCCTGTTTCCCCGCCTCTGATTCACCACCTCATATTCGCCACCTCAGGTTCCCTGCCTCTGATTCCCTGCCTCTGATTCCCTGCCTCTGATTCCCTGCATCTGATTGCCCGCCTCTGATACCCTGCCTCTGATTCCCCGCCTCTGATTCCCCGCCTCTGATTCCCCGCCTCAGATTTCCCACCTCTGATTCCCCACTTCTGATTCCCCGCCTCTGATTCCCCGTCTGTGATTCCACGCCTCTGATTCCCCGCCTCTGATTCCGCGCTTCTGATTCCCCGCCTCTGATACCCCGCCTCTGATTCCCCGCCTCTAATTCCCTGCATCTGATTCCCCGCCTCAGATTCCCCGCCTCTGATTCCCCGACTCTGATTCCCCGCCTCTGATTCCCCGACTCTGATTCCCCGCCTCTGATTCCCCGCCTCTGATTCCCCGCCTATGTTTACCCGCCTCTGTTTACCCGCCTATTTTCCCGCCTCTAATTGCCCACCTCAGATTCCCTGCCTCAGATTCCCTGCCTCAGATTCCCTGCCTCAGATTCCCTGCCTCTGATTCCCTGCCTCTGATTCCCTGCATCTGATTGCCCGCCTCTGATTACCTGCCTCTGATTCCCCGCCTCTGATTCCCCACCTCTGATTCCCCACTTCTGATTCCCCGCCTCTGATTCCCCGCGTCTGATTCCCCGCCTCTGATTCACCGCCTCTGATTCCCCGCCTCTGATTCCCCGCCTCTGATTCCCCACCTCTGATTGCCCCGCCTCTGATTCGCTGATTCTGATTCCCCGCCTCTGATTCCCCACCTCTGATTCCCCACTTCTGATTCCCCGCATCTGATTCCCCGCCTCTGATTCCACGCCTCTGATTCCCCGCCTCTGATTCCCCGCCTCTGATTCCACGCCTCTGATTCCCCTCCTCTGATACCCCGCCTCTGATTCCCCACCTCTGATTCCCCGCATCTGATTCCCCGCCTCTGATTCCCCGCCTCTGATTCCCTGCCTCTGATTCCCCGCCTCTGATTCCGCGCCTCTGATTCCCCGCCTATGTTTACCCACCTCTGTTTACCCACCTGTTTCCCCGCCTCTGATTCCCCACCTCAGATTCCCTGCCTCAGATTCCCCGCCTCTGATTCTCCGCCTCTGATTCCCCGCCTCTGATTCCCCACCTCTGATTCCCCACTTCTGATTCCCCTCCTCTGACACCCCGCCTCTGATTCCCCGCCTCTGATTCCCCGCCTCTGATTCCCCACCTCTGATTCACTGCCTCCCTTTCCGCTCAACTTTCCTGGCCTACATTTCCCCACATATCTTTCCCCGCCTCTGATTTCCCGCCTCTGATTGCACGCCTCTGATTCCCAGCCTATGTTTACCCGCCTCTGTTTACCCGCCTGTTTTCCCGCCTCTGATTCCCCACCACAGATTCCCTGCCTCAGATTCCCTGCCTCAGATTCCCTGCATCAAATTCCCTTCATTTGATTCCCTGCGTCTGATTCCCTGCCTCTGATTCCCTGCATCTGATTGCCCGCCTCTGATTCCCCGCCTCTGATTCCCCGCCTCTGATTCCCCACCTCTGATACCCCACTTCTGATTCCCCGCCTCTGATTCCCCACCTCTGATTCCCCGCCTCTGATTCACCGCCTCTGATTCCCCGCCTCTGATTCCCCGCCTCTGATTCCCCACTTCTGATTGCACGCCTCTGATTCCACGCCTCTGATTCCCCGCCTCTGATTCCCCACCTCTGATTCCCCACTTCTGATTCCCCACCTCTGATTCCACGCCTCTGATTCCACGCCTCTGATTCCCCACCTCTGATTCCCCACTTCTGATTCCCCACCTCTGATTCTCCGCCTCTGATACCCTGCCTCTGATAACTTTTTACTGATTCCCTGCCTCTGATTCCCTGCCTCTGATTCCCTGCATCTGATTGCCCGCCTCTGATACCCTGCCTCTGATTCCCCGCCTCTGATTCCCCGCCTCTGATTCCCCGCCTCAGATTTCCCACCTCTGATTCCCCACTTCTGATTCCCCGCCTCTGATTCCCCGTCTGTGATTCCACGCCTCTGATTCCCCGCCTCTGATTCCGCTCCTCTGATTCCCCGCCTCTGATACCCCGCCTCTGATTCCCCGCCTCTGATTCCCTGCATCTGATTCCCCGCCTCAGATTCCCCGCCTCTGATTCCCCGACTCTGATTCCCCGCCTCTGATTCCCCGACTCTGATTCCCCGCCTCTGATTCCCCGCCTCTGATTCCCCGCCTATGTTTACCCGCCTCTGTTTACCCGCCTGTTTTCCCGCCTCTGATTGCCCACCTCAGATTCCCTGCCTCAGATTCCCTGCCTCAGATTCCCTGCCTCTGATTCCCTGCCTCTGATTCCCTGCATCTGATTGCCCGCCTCTGATTACCTGCCTCTGATTCCCCGCCTCTGATTCCCCACCTCTGATTCCCCACTTCTGATTCCCCGCCTCTGATTCCCCGCGTCTGATTCCCCGCCTCTGATTCACCGCCTCTGATTCCCCGCCTCTGATTCCCCGCCTCTGATTCCCCACCTCTGATTGCCCCGCCTCTGATTCGCTGATTCTGATTCCCCGCCTCTGATTCCCCACCTCTGATTCCCCACTTATGATTCCCCGCCTCTGATTCCCCGCCTCTGATTCCACGCCTCTGATTCCCCACCTCTGATTCCCAACCTCTGATTCCACGCCTCTGATTCCCCTCCTCTGATACCCCGCCTCTGATTCCCCACCTCTGATTCCCCGCATCTGATTCCCCGCGTCTGATTCCCCGCCTCTGATTCCCTGCCTCTGATTCCCCGCCTCTGATTCCGCGCCTCTGATTCCCCGCCTATGTTTACCCACCTCTGTTTACCCACCTGTTTCCCCGCCTCTGATTCCCCACCTCAGATTCCCTGCCTCAGATTCCCCGCCTCTGATTCTCCGCCTCTGATTCCCCACCTCTGATTCCCCACCTCTGATTCCCCACTTCTGATTCCCCGCCTCTGATTCCCCGCCTCTGATTCCCCGCCTCTGGTTCCCCGCCTCTGATTCCCCACCTCTGATTCACTGCCTCCCTTTCCGCTCAACTTTCCTGGCCTACATTTCCCCACATATCTTTCCCCGCCTCTGATTTCCCGCCTCTGATTTCCCGCCTCTGATTCCACGCCTCAGATTCCCCGCCTATGTTTACCCGCCTCTGTTTACCCGCCTGTTTTCCCTCCTCTGATTCCCCACCACAGATTCCCTGCCTCAGATTCCCTGCCTCAGATTCCCTGCATCAGATTCCCTTCATTTGATTCCCTGCGTCTGATTCCCTGCCTCTGATTCCCTGCATCTGATTGCCCGCCTCTGATTCCCCGCCTCTGATTCCCCGCCTCTGATTCCCCACCTCTGATTCCCCACTTCTGATTCCCCGCCTCTGATTCCCCACCTCTGATTCCCCGCCTCTGATTCACCGCCTCTGATTCCCCGCCTCTGATTCCCCGCCTCTGATTCCCCACTTCTGATTGCCCGCCTCTGATTCCACGCCTCTGATTCCCCGCCTCTGATTCCCCACCTCTGATTCCCCACTTCTGATTCCCCACCTCTGATTCCCCGCCTCTGATTCCACGCCTCTGATTCCCCACCTCTGATTCCCCACTTCTGATTCCCCACCTCTGATTCTCCGCCTCTGATACCCTGCCTCTGATAACTTTTTACTGATTCCCTGCCTCAGATTCCCTGCCTCCGATTCCCTGCCTCAGATTCCCTGCCTCAGATTCCCTGCATCAGATTCCCTTCATCTGATTCCCTGCCTCTGATTCCCCGCCTCTGATTCCCCGCCTCTGATTCCCCACCTCTGTCTCTACGCCTCTATTTTGCCTGCACTCTTTCCCCTCCACTCTTTCTGTGCCTCTCTTTCCCTCCCTCAATTTCAACAACTCTGTTTGATCTGTTCTGTGTACCGAATTTTCAACACACAAGTTCCAACCACTATGTTTCGCCCATCTCTTTCGCTGCCTCTATTTATGCAGTTATGTTTACCCGCTTCTGTTTACCCGCCTGTTTCCCCACATCTCTTTCCCCACCTCTGATTCCAGGCCTCTGATTCCCCGCCTCTGATTCCCCGCCTCTGATTCCCCGCCTCTGATTCACCGCCTCATATTCGCCACCTCAGGTTCCCTGCCTCTGATTCCCTGCCTCAGATACCCTGCCTCAGATTCCCTGCATGAGATTCCCTTCATCTGATTCCCCGCCTCTGTTTACCCGCCTGTTTCCCCGCCTCTGATTCACCACCTCATATTCGCCACCTCAGGTTCCCTGCCTCTGATTCCCTGCCTCTGATTCCCTGCCTCTGATTCCCTGCATCTGATTCCCCGCCTCTGATTCCCCGCCTCTGATTTCCCACCTCTGATTCCCCACTTCTGATTCCCCGCCTCTGATTCCCCGTCTCTGATTCCACGCCTCTGATTACCCGCCTCTGATACCCTGCCTCTCTTTCCCTGCCTCTATATCCGTGCCTCTTTCTCTGCATCTCGTTTCCCACATCTCATTTCCCCCTTCTGATAACCCGCATCAGATTCCCTGCCACAGATTCCCTGCCTCAGATACCCTGCCTCAGATTCCCTGCATGAGATTCCCTTCATCTGATTCCCCGCCTCTGTTTACCCGCCTGTTTCCCCGCCTCTGATTCACCACCTCATATTCGCCACCTCAGGTTCCCTGCCTCTGATTCCCTGCCTCTGATTCCCTGCCTCTGATTCCCTGCATCTGATTCCCCGCCTCTGATTCCCCGCCTCTGATTTCCCACCTCTGATTCCCCACTTCTGATTCCCCGCCTCTGATTCCCCGTCTCTGATTCCACGCCTCTGATTCCCCGCCTCTGATTCAGCGCCTCTGATTCCCCGCCTCTGATACCCCGCCTCTGATTCCCCGCCTCTGATTCCCTGCATCTGATTCCCCGCCTCAGATTCCCCGCCTCTGATTCCCCGACTCTGATTCCCCGCCTCTGATTCCCCGCCTCTGATTCCCCGCCTCTGTTTCCCCGCCTCTGATTCCCCGCCTATGTTTACCCGCCTCTGTTTACCCGCCTGTTTTCCCGCCTCTGATTGCCCACCTCAGATTCCCTGCCTCAGATTCCCTGCCTCAGATTCCCTGCCTCTGATTCCCTGCCTCTGATTCCCTGCATCTGATTGCCCGCCTCCGATTACCTGCCTCTGATTCCCCGCCTCTGATTCCCCACCTCTGATTCCCCACTTCTGATTCCCCGCCTCTGATTCCCCGCGTCTGATTCCCCGCCTCTGATTCACCGCCTCTGATTCCCCGCCTCTGATTCCCCGCCTCTGATTCCCCACCTCTGATTGCCCCGCCTCTGATTCGCTGATTCTGATTCCCCGCCTCTGATTCCCCACCTCTGATTCCCCACTTCTGATTCCCCGCCTCTGATTCCGCGCCTCTGATTCCCCGCCTATGTTTACCCACCTCTGTTTACCCACCTGTTTCCCCGCCTCTGATTCCGCACCTCAGATTCCCTGCCTCAGATTCCCCGCCTCTGATTCTCTGCCTCTGAATCCCCGCCTCTGATTCCCCACCTCTGATTCCCCACTTCTGATTCCCCGCCTCTGATTCCCCACCTCTGATTCCCCGCCTCTGATTCCCCGCCTCTGATTCCCCACCTCTGATTCACTGCCTCCCTTTCCGCTCAACTTTCCTGGCCTACTTTTCCCCACATATCTTTCCCCGCCTCTGATTTCCCGCCTCTGATTCCACGCCTCTGATTCCCCGCCTATGTTTACCCGCCTCTGTTTACTCGCCTGTTTTCCCTCCTCTGATTCCCCACCACAGATTCCCTGCCTCAGATTCCCTGCCTCAGATTCCCTGCATCAGATTTCTTTCATTTGATTCCCTGCGTCTGATTCCCTGCCTCTGATTCCCTGCATCTGATTGCCCGCCTCTGATTCCCCGCCTCTGATTCCCCGCCTCTGATTCCCCACCTCTGATTCCCCACTTCTGATTCCCCGCCTCTGATTCCCCGCCTCTGATTCCCCGCCTCTGATTCACCGCCTCTGATTCCCCGCCTCTGATTCCCCGCCTCTGATTCCCCACTTCTGATTGCCCGCCTCTGATTCCACGCCTCTGATTCCCAGCCTCTGATTTCCCACTTCTGATTCCCTGCCTCTGATAACCTGCCTCTGATTCCCTGCCTCTGATTCCCGGCCTCTGAGTCCCCACCTCTGATTCCCCGTGTCCGATTCCGCACCCATGTTTCACCACCTCTGTTGCTCTGCTTCTGATTTCCCGGCTCAGATTCACCGGCTCTGATTCCGCACCTCTGATTCCACGCCTCTCTTTCTGTGTCTCTGATTCCCCGCCTCTGATTCCACGCCTCTGATTACCCGCCTATGATACCCTGCCTCTCTTTCCCTGCCTCTATTTCCGTGCCTCTTTCTCTGCATCTCGTTTCCCACATCTCATTTCCCCCTTCTGATAACCCGCATCAGATTCCCTGCCACAGATTCCCTGCCTCAGATACCCTGCCTCAGATTCCCTGCATCAGATTCCCTTCATCTGATTCCCTGCCTCTGATTCCCCGCGGCTGATTCCCTGCCTCTGATTCCCCGCCTCTGTTTACCCGACTGTTTCCCCGCCTCTGATTCACCACCTCATATTCGCCATCTCAGGTTCCCTGCCTCTGATTCCCTGCCTCTGATTCCCTGCCTCTGATTCCCTGCATCTGATTCCCCACTTCTGATTCCCCGCCTCTGATTCCCCGTCTCTGATTCCACGCCTCTGATTCCCCGCCTCTGATTCCGCGCCTCTGATTCCCCGCCTCTGATACCCCGCCTCTGAATCCCCACCTCTGATTCGCTGCATCTGATTCCCCGCCTCAGATTCCCGGCCTCTGATTCCCTGCATCTGATTCCCCGCCTCTGATTCCCCGCCTCTGATTTCCCACCTCTGATTCCCCACTTCTGATTCCCCGCCTCTGATTCCCCGTCTCTGATTCCACGCCTCTGATTCCCCGCCTCTGATTCAGCGCCTCTGATTCCCCGCCTCTGATACCCCGCCTCTGATTCCCCGCCTCTGATTCCCTGCATCTGATTCCCCGCCTCAGATTCCCCGCCTCTGATTCCCCGACTCTGATTCCCCGCCTCTGATTCCCCGCCTCTGATTCCCCGCCTCTGTTTCCCCGCCTCTGATTCCCCGCCTATGTTTACCCGCCTCTGTTTACCCGCCTGTTTTCCCGCCTCTGATTGCCCACCTCAGATTCCCTGCCTCAGATTCCCTGCCTCAGATTCCCTGCCTCTGATTCCCTGCCTCTGATTCCCCGCCTCTGATTCCCCACCTCTGATTCCCCACTTCTGATTCCCCGCCTCTGATTCCCCGCGTCTGATTCCCCACCTCTGATTCACCGCCTCTGATTCCCCGCCTCTGATTCCCCGCCTCTGATTCCCCACCTCTGATTGCCCCGCCTCTGATTCGCTGATTCTGATTCCCCGCCTCTGATTCCCCACCTCTGATTCCCCACTTCTGATTCCCCGCCTCTGATTCCGCGCCTCTGATTCCCCGCCTATGTTTACCCACCTCTGTTTACCCACCTGTTTCCCCGCCTCTGATTCCGCACCTCAGATTCCCTGCCTCAGATTCCCCGCCTCTGATTCTCTGCCTCTGAATCCCCGCCTCTGATTCCCCACCTCTGATTCCCCACTTCTGATTCCCCGCCTCTGATTCCCCACCTCTGATTCCCCGCCTCTGATTCCCCGCCTCTGATTCCCCACCTCTGATTCAGTGCCTCCCTTTCCGCTCAACTTTCCTGGCCTACTTTTCCCCACATATCTTTCCCCGCCTCTGATTTCCCGCCTCTGATTCCACGCCTCTGATTCCCCGCCTATGTTTACCCGCCTCTGTTTACTCGCCTGTTTTCCCTCCTCTGATTCCCCACCACAGATTCCCTGCCTCAGATTCCCTGCCTCAGATTCCCTGCATCAGATTCTCTTCATTTGATTCCCTGCGTCTGATTCCCTGCCTCTGATTCCCTGCATCTGATTGCCCGCCTCTGATTCCCCGCCTCTGATTCCCCGCCTCTGATTCCCCACCTCTGATTCCCCACTTCTGATTCCCCGCCTCTGATTCCCCGCCTCTGATTCCCCGCCTCTGATTCACCGCCTCTGATTCCCCGCCTCTGATTCCCCGCCTCTGATTCCCCGCCTCTGATTCCCCACCTCTGTCTCTACGCCTCTATTTTGCCTGCACTCTTTCCCCTCCACTCTTTCTGTGCCTCTCTTTCCCTCCCTCAATTTCAACAACTCTGTTTGATCTGTTCTGTGTACCGAATTTTCAACACACAAGTTCCAACCACTATGTTTCGCCCATCTCTTTCGCTGCCTCTATTTATGCAGTTATGTTTACCCGCTTCTGTTTACCCGCCTGTTTCCCCACATCTCTTTCCCCACCTCTGATTCCAGGCCTCTGATTCCCCGCCTCTGATTCCCCGCCTCTGATTCCCCGCCTCTGATTCACCGCCTCATATTCGCCACCTCAGGTTCCCTGCCTCTGATTCCCTGCCTCAGATACCCTGCCTCAGATTCCCTGCATGAGATTCCCTTCATCTGATTCCCCGCCTCTGTTTACCCGCCTGTTTCCCCGCCTCTGATTCACCACCTCATATTCGCCACCTCAGGTTCCCTGCCTCTGATTCCCTGCCTCTGATTCCCTGCCTCTGATTCCCTGCATCTGATTCCCCGCCTCTGATTCCCCGCCTCTGATTTCCCACCTCTGATTCCCCACTTCTGATTCCCCGCCTCTGATTCCCCGTCTCTGATTCCACGCCTCTGATTACCCGCCTCTGATACCCTGCCTCTCTTTCCCTGCCTCTATATCCGTGCCTCTTTCTCTGCATCTCGTTTCCCACATCTCATTTCCCCCTTCTGATAACCCGCATCAGATTCCCTGCCACAGATTCCCTGCCTCAGATACCCTGCCTCAGATTCCCTGCATGAGATTCCCTTCATCTGATTCCCCGCCTCTGTTTACCCGCCTGTTTCCCCGCCTCTGATTCACCACCTCATATTCGCCACCTCAGGTTCCCTGCCTCTGATTCCCTGCCTCTGATTCCCTGCCTCTGATTCCCTGCATCTGATTCCCCGCCTCTGATTCCCCGCCTCTGATTTCCCACCTCTGATTCCCCACTTCTGATTCCCCGCCTCTGATTCCCCGTCTCTGATTCCACGCCTCTGATTCCCCGCCTCTGATTCAGCGCCTCTGATTCCCCGCCTCTGATACCCCGCCTCTGATTCCCCGCCTCTGATTCCCTGCATCTGATTCCCCGCCTCAGATTCCCCGCCTCTGATTCCCCGACTCTGATTCCCCGCCTCTGATTCCCCGCCTCTGATTCCCCGCCTCTGTTTCCCCGCCTCTGATTCCCCGCCTATGTTTACCCGCCTCTGTTTACCCGCCTGTTTTCCCGCCTCTGATTGCCCACCTCAGATTCCCTGCCTCAGATTCCCTGCCTCAGATTCCCTGCCTCTGATTCCCTGCCTCTGATTCCCTGCATCTGATTGCCCGCCTCCGATTACCTGCCTCTGATTCCCCGCCTCTGATTCCCCACCTCTGATTCCCCACTTCTGATTCCCCGCCTCTGATTCCCCGCGTCTGATTCCCCGCCTCTGATTCACCGCCTCTGATTCCCCGCCTCTGATTCCCCGCCTCTGATTCCCCACCTCTGATTGCCCCGCCTCTGATTCGCTGATTCTGATTCCCCGCCTCTGATTCCCCACCTCTGATTCCCCACTTCTGATTCCCCGCCTCTGATTCCGCGCCTCTGATTCCCCGCCTATGTTTACCCACCTCTGTTTACCCACCTGTTTCCCCGCCTCTGATTCCGCACCTCAGATTCCCTGCCTCAGATTCCCCGCCTCTGATTCTCTGCCTCTGAATCCCCGCCTCTGATTCCCCACCTCTGATTCCCCACTTCTGATTCCCCGCCTCTGATTCCCCACCTCTGATTCCCCGCCTCTGATTCCCCGCCTCTGATTCCCCACCTCTGATTCAGTGCCTCCCTTTCCGCTCAACTTTCCTGGCCTACTTTTCCCCACATATCTTTCCCCGCCTCTGATTTCCCGCCTCTGATTCCACGCCTCTGATTCCCCGCCTATGTTTACCCGCCTCTGTTTACTCGCCTGTTTTCCCTCCTCTGATTCCCCACCACAGATTCCCTGCCTCAGATTCCCTGCCTCAGATTCCCTGCATCAGATTCCCTTCATTTGATTCCCTGCGTCTGATTCCCTGCCTCTGATTCCCTGCATCTGATTGCCCGCCTCTGATTCCCCGCCTCTGATTCCCCGCCTCTGATTCCCCACCTCTGATTCCCCACTTCTGATTCCCCGCCTCTGATTCCCCGCCTCTGATTCCCCGCCTCTGATTCACCGCCTCTGATTCCCCGCCTCTGATTCCCCGCCTCTGATTCCCCACTTCTGATTGCCCGCCTCTGATTCCACGCCTCTGATTCCCAGCCTCTGATTTCCCACCTCTGATTCCCTGCCTCTGATAACCTGCCTCTGATTCCCTGCCTCTGATTCCCGGCCTCTGAGTCCCCACCTCTGATTCCCCGTGTCCGATTCCGCACCCATGATTCACCACCTCTGTTGCTCTGCTTCTGATTTCCCGGCTCAGATTCACCGGCTCTGATTCCGCACCTCTGATTCCACGCCTCTCTTTCTGTGTCTCTGATTCCCCGCCTCTGATTCCACGCCTCTGATTACCCGCCTATGATACCCTGCCTCTCTTTCCCTGCCTCTATTTCCGTGCCTCTTTCTCTGCATCTCGTTTCCCACATCTCATTTCCCCCTTCTGATAACCCGCATCAGATTCCCTGCCACAGATTCCCTGCCTCAGATACCCTGCCTCAGATTCCCTGCATCAGATTCCCTTCATCTGATTCCCTGCCTCTGATTCCCCGCGGCTGATTCCCTGCCTCTGATTCCCCGCCTCTGTTTACCCGACTGTTTCCCCGCCTCTGATTCACCACCTCATATTCGCCATCTCAGGTTCCCTGCCTCTGATTCCCTGCCTCTGATTCCCTGCCTCTGATTCCCTGCATCTGATTCCCCACTTCTGATTCCCCGCCTCTGATTCCCCGTCTCTGATTCCACGCCTCTGATTCCCCGCCTCTGATTCCGCGCCTCTGATTCCCCGCCTCTGATACCCCGCCTCTGATTCCCCACCTCTGATTCGCTGCATCTGATTCCCCGCCTCAGATTCCCGGCCTCTGATTCCCTGCATCTGATTCCCCGCCTCTGATTCCCCGCCTCTGATTTCCCACCTCTGATTCCCCACTTCTGATTCCCCGCCTCTGATTCCCCGTCTCTGATTCCACGCCTCTGATTCCCCGCCTCTGATTCAGCGCCTCTGATTCCCCGCCTCTGATACCCCGCCTCTGATTCCCCGCCTCTGATTCCCTGCATCTGATTCCCCGCCTCAGATTCCCCGCCTCTGATTCCCCGACTCTGATTCCCCGCCTCTGATTCCCCGCCTCTGATTCCCCGCCTCTGTTTCCCCGCCTCTGATTCCCCGCCTATGTTTACCCGCCTCTGTTTACCCGCCTGTTTTCCCGCCTCTGATTGCCCACCTCAGATTCCCTGCCTCAGATTCCCTGCCTCAGATTCCCTGCCTCTGATTCCCTGCCTCTGATTCCCCGCCTCTGATTCCCCACCTCTGATTCCCCACTTCTGATTCCCCGCCTCTGATTCCCCGTGTCTGATTCCCCACCTCTGATTCACCGCCTCTGATTCCCCGCCTCTGATTCCCCGCCTCTGATTCCCCACCTCTGATTGCCCCGCCTCTGATTCGCTGATTCTGATTCCCCGCCTCTGATTCCCCACCTCTGATTCCCCACTTCTGATTCCCCGCCTCTGATTCCGCGCCTCTGATTCCCCGCCTATGTTTACCCACCTCTGTTTACCCACCTGTTTCCCCGCCTCTGATTCCGCACCTCAGATTCCCTGCCTCAGATTCCCCGCCTCTGATTCTCTGCCTCTGAATCCCCGCCTCTGATTCCCCACCTCTGATTCCCCACTTCTGATTCCCCGCCTCTGATTCCCCACCTCTGATTCCCCGCCTCTGATTCCCCGCCTCTGATTCCCCACCTCTGATTCAGTGCCTCCCTTTCCGCTCAACTTTCCTGGCCTACTTTTCCCCACATATCTTTCCCCGCCTCTGATTTCCCGCCTCTGATTCCACGCCTCTGATTCCCCGCCTATGTTTACCCGCCTCTGTTTACTCGCCTGTTTTCCCTCCTCTGATTCCCCACCACAGATTCCCTGCCTCAGATTCCCTGCCTCAGATTCCCTGCATCAGATTCCCTTCATTTGATTCCCTGCGTCTGATTCCCTGCCTCTGATTCCCTGCATCTGATTGCCCGCCTCTGATTCCCCGCCTCTGATTCCCCGCCTCTGATTCCCCACCTCTGATTCCCCACTTCTGATTCCCCGCCTCTGATTCCCCGCCTCTGATTCCCCGCCTCTGATTCACCGCCTCTGATTCCCCGCCTCTGATTCCCCGCCTCTGATTCCCCACTTCTGATTGCCCGCCTCTGATTCCACGCCTCTGATTCCCAGCCTCTGATTTCCCACCTCTGATTCCCTGCCTCTGATAACCTGCCTCTGATTCCCTGCCTCTGATTCCCGGCCTCTGAGTCCCCACCTCTGATTCCCCGTGTCCGATTCCGCACCCATGTTTCACCACCTCTGTTGCTCTGCTTCTGATTTCCCGGCTCAGATTCACCGGCTCTGATTCCGCACCTCTGATTCCACGCCTCTCTTTCTGTGTCTCTGATTCCCCGCCTCTGATTCCACGCCTCTGATTACCCGCCTATGATACCCTGCCTCTCTTTCCCTGCCTCTATTTCCGTGCCTCTTTCTCTGCATCTCGTTTCCCACATCTCATTTCCCCCTTCTGATAACCCGCATCAGATTCCCTGCCACAGATTCCCTGCCTCAGATACCCTGCCTCAGATTCCCTGCATCAGATTCCCTTCATCTGATTCCCTGCCTCTGATTCCCCGCGGCTGATTCCCTGCCTCTGATTCCCCGCCTCTGTTTACCCGACTGTTTCCCCGCCTCTGATTCACCACCTCATATTCGCCATCTCAGGTTCCCTGCCTCTGATTCCCTGCCTCTGATTCCCTGCCTCTGATTCCCTGCATCTGATTGCCCGCCTCTGATACCTTGCCTCTGATTCCCCGCCTCTGATTCCCCGCCTCTGATTCCCAGCCTCTGATTTCCCACCTCTGATTCCCCACTTCTGATTCCCCGCCTCTGATTCCCCGTCTCTGATTCCACGCCTCTGATTACCCGCCTCTGATTCCGCGCCTCTGATTCCCCGCCTCTGATACCCCGCCTCTGATTCCCCGCCTCTGATTCGCTGCATCTGATTCCCCGCCTCAGATTCCCGGCCTCTGATTCCCCGACTCTGATTCCCCGCCTCTGATTCCCCGCCTCTGATTCCCCGCCTCTGATTCCCCGCCTATGTTTACCCGCCTCTGTTTACCCGCCTGTTTTCCCGCCTCTGATTGCCCACATCAGATTCCCTGCCTCAGATTCCCTGCCTCAGATTCCCTGCCTCTGATTACCTGCCTCTGATTCCCTGCATCTGATTGCCCGCCTCTGATTACCTGCCTCTGATTCCCCGCTCTGATTCCCCACCTCTGATTCCCCACTTCTGATTCCCCGCCTCTGATTCCCTGCGTCTGATTCCCCGCCTCTGATTCACCTCCTCTGATTCACCGCCTCTGATTCCCCGCCTCTGATTCCCCACCTCTGATTGCCCCGCCTCTGATTCGCTGATTCTGATTCCCCGGCTCTGATTCCCCACCTCTGATTCCCCACTTCTGATTCCCCACCTCTGATTCCCCGCCTCTGATTGCACGCCTCTGATTCCCCGCCTCTGATTCCCCGCCTCTGATTCCCCGCCTCTGATTCCCCTCCTCTGATACCCCGCCTCTGATTCCCCACCTCTGATTCCCCGCATCTGATTCCCCGCCTCTGATTCCCCGCCTCTGATTCCCTGCCTCTGATTCCCCACCTCTGATTTCGCGCCTCTGATTCCCCGCCTATGTTTACCCGCCTCTGTTTACCCACCTGTTTCCCCGCCTCTGATTCCCCACCTCAGATTCCCTGCCTCAGATTCCCTGCCTCTGATTCCCTGCCTCTGATTCCCTGCCTCTGATTCCCTGCATCTGATTGCCCGCCTCTGATTCTCCGCCTCTGATTCCCCGCCTCTGATTCCCAACCTCTGATTCCCCGCTTCTGATTCCCTGCCTCTGATTACCCGCCTCTGATTCCCCGCCTCTGATTCCCCGCCTCTGATTCCCCACCTCTGATTCAATGCCTCCCTTTCCGCTCAACTTTCCTGGCCTACTTTTCCCCACATATCTTTCCCCACCTCTGATTCCACGCCTCTGATTACCCGCCTCTGATACCCTGCCTCTCTTTCCCTGCCTCTATTTCCGTGTCTCTTTCTCTGCATCTCGTTTCCCACATCTAATTTCCCCCTTCTGATAACCCGCATCAGATTCCCTGCCACAGATTCCCTGCCTCAGATTCCCTGCCTCAGATTCCATGCATCAGATTCCCTTCATCTGATTCCCTGCCTCTGATTCCCCGCCTCTGATTCCCTGCATCTGATTCCCAGCCTCTGTTTACCCGCCTGTTTCCCCGCCTCTATTTCACCACCTCATATTCGCCACCTCAGGTTCCCTGCCTCTGATTCCCTGCCTCTGATTCCCTGCCTCTGATTCCCTGCATCTGATTGCCCGCCTCTGATACCCTGCCTCTGATTCCCCGCCTCTGATTCCCCGCCTCTGATTCCCCGCCTCTGATTTCCCACCTCTGATTCCCCACTTCTGATTCCCCGCCTCTGATTCCCCGTCTGTGATTCCACGCCTCTGATTCCCCGCCTCTGATTCCGCGCCTCTGATTCCCTGCATCTGATTCCCCGCCTCAGATTCCCCGCCTCTGATTCCCCACCTCTGATTCAATGCCTCCCTTTCCGCTCAACTTTCCTGGCCTACTTTTCCCCACATATCTTTCCCCGCCTCTGATTTCCCGCCTCTGATTCCACGCCTCTGAATCCCCGCCTATGTTTACCCGCCTCTGTTTAACCGCCTGTTTTCCCGCCTCTGATTCCCCACCACAGATTCCCTGCCTCAGATTCCCTGCCTCAGATTCCCTGCATCAGATTCCCTTCATTTGATTCCCTGCGTCTGGTTCCCTGCCTCTTATTCCCTGCCTCTGATTCCCTGCATCTGATTGCCCGCCTCTGATTCCCCGCCTCTGATTCCCCACCTCTGATTCCCCACTTCTGATTCCCCGCCTCTGATTCCCCGCCTCTGATTCCCCGCCTCTGATTCACCACCTCTGATTCCCCGCCTCTGATTCCCCGCCTCTGATTCCCCACTTCTGATTGCCCGCCTCTGATTCCACGCCTCTGATTCCCCGCCTCTGATTCCCCACCTCTGATTCCCCACTTCTGATTCCCCACCTCTGATTCCCCGCCTCTGATTCCACGCCTCTGATTCCCCACCTCTGATTCCCCACTTCTGATTCCCCACCTCTGATTCTCCGCCTCTGATACCCTTCCTCTGATAACTTTTTACTGATTCCCTGCCTCAGATTCCCTGCCTCCGATTCCCTGCCTCAGATTCCCTGCCTCAGTTTCCCTGCATTAGATTCCCTTCATCTGATTCCCTGCCTCTGATTCCCCGCCTCTGATTCCCCGCATCTGATTCCCCACCTCTGTCTCTACACCTCTATTTTGCCTGCACTCTTTCCCCTCCACTCTTTCCGTGCCTCTCTTTCCCTCCCTCAATTTCAACAACTCTGTTTGATCTGTTCTGTGTAACTAATTTTCAACACAAAAGTTCCAACCACTATGTTTCGCCCATCTCTTTCGCTGCATCTATTGATGCAGCTATGTTTACCCGCTTCTGTTTACCCGCCTGTTTCCCCACATCTCTTTCCCCACCTCTGATTCCACGCCTCTGATTCCCCGCCTCTGATTCCCCGCCTCTGATTCCCCGCCTCTGATTCACCGCCTCCCTTTCCGAGCAACTTTCCTGGCCTACGTTTCCCCACATCTCTTTCCCCACCTCTGATTCCACGCCTCAGATTCGCCACCTCTGATTTCCTGCCTCTGATTCCCTGCCTCTGATTCCCCGCCTCAGATTCCCCACCTCTGATTCCACTCTCTGATTTCCCGCCTCTGATTCCCCACCTCTGATTCCACGCCTCTGATTACCCGCCTCTGATACCCTGCCTCTCTTTCCCTGCCTCTATTTCCGTGTCTCTTTCTCTGCATCTCGTTTCCCACATCTAATTTCCCCCTTCTGATAACCCGCATCAGATTCCCTGCCACAGATTCCCTGCCTCAGATTCCCTGCCTCAGATTCCATGCATCAGATTCCATTCATCTGATTCCCTGCCTCTGATTCCCCGCCTCTGATTCCCTGCATCTGATTCCCAGCCTCTGTTTACCCGCCTGTTTCCCCGCCTCTGATTCACCACCTCATATTCGCCACCTCAGGTTCCCTGCCTCTGATTCCCTGCCTCTGATTCCCTGCCTCTGATTCCCTGCATCTGATTGCCCGCCTCTGATACCCTGCCTCTGATTCCCCGCCTCTGATTCCCCGCCTCTGATTCCCCGCCTCTGATTTCCCACCTCTGATTCCCCACTTCTGATTCCCCGCCTCTGATTCCCCGTCTGTGATTCCACGCCTCTGATTCCCCGCCTCTGATTCCGCGCCTCTGATTCCCCGCCTCTGATACCCCGCCTCTGATTCCCCGCCTCTGATTCCCTGCATCTGATTCCCCGCCTCAGATTCCCCGCCTCTGATTCCCCGACTCTGATTCCCTGCCTCTGATTCCCCGACTCTGATTCCCCGCCTCTGATTCCCCGCCTCTGATTCCCCGCCTATGTTTACCCGCCTCTGTTTACCCGCCTGTTTTCCCGCCTCTGATTGCCCACCTCATATTCCCTGCCTCAGATTCCCTGTCTCAGATTCCCTGCCTCTGATTCCCTGCCTCTGATTCCCTGCATCTGATTGCCCGCCTCTGATTACCTGCCTCTGATTCCCCGCCTCTGATTCCCCACCTCTGATTCCCCACTTCTGATTCCCCTCCTCTGATTCCCCGCGTCTGATTCCACGCCTCTGATTCCCCGTCTCTGATTCCACGCCTCTGATTCCCCGCCTCTGATTCAGCGCCTCTGATTCCCCGCCTCTAATACCCCGCCTCTGATTCCCCGCCTCTGATTCCCTGCATCTGATTCCCTGCCTCAGATTCCCCGCCTCTGATTCCCCGACTCTGATTCCCCGCCTCTGATTCCCCGCCTCTGATTCCCCGCCTCTGATTCCCCGCCTCTGATTCCCCGCATATGTTTACCCGCCTCTGTTTACCCGCCTGTTTTCCCGCCTCTGATTGCCCACCTCAGATTCCCTGCCTCAGATTCCCTGCCTCAGATTCCCTGCCTCTGATTCCCTGCCTCTGATTCCCTGCATCTGATTGCCCGCCTCCGATTCCCTGCCTCTGATTCCCCGCCTCTGATTCCCCACCTCTGATTCCCCTCTCTGATTTCCCGCCTCTGATTCCCCGCCTCTGATTCCACGCCTCTGATTACCCGCCTCTGATACCCTGCCTCTCTTTCCCTGCCTCTATTTCCGTGCCTCTTTCTCTGCATCTCGTTTCCCACATCTCATTTCCCCCTTCTGATAACCCGCATCAGATTCCCTGCCACAGATTCCCTGCCTCAGATTCCCTGCCTCAGATTCCCTGCATCAGATTCCCTTCATCTGATTCCCTGCCTCTGATTCCCCGCCTCTGATTCCCTGCATCTGATTCCCAGCCTCTGTTTACCCGCCTGTTTCCCCGCCTCTGATTCACCACCTCATATTCGCCACCTCAGGTTCCCTGCCTCTGATTCCCTGCCTCTGATTCCCTGCCTCTGATTCCCTGCATCTGATTGCCCGCCTCTGATACCCTGCCTCTGATTCCCCGCCTCTGATTCCCCGCCTCTGATTCCCCGCCTCTGATTTCCCACCTCTGATTCCCCACTTCTGATTCCCCGCCTCTGATTCCCCGTCTGTGATTCCACGCCTCTGATTCCCCGCCTCTGATTCCCCGCCTCTGATACCCCGCCTCTGATTCCCCGCCTCTGATTCCCTGCATCTGATTCCCCGCCTCAGATTTCCCGCCTCTGATTCCCCGACTCTGATTCCCCGCCTCTGATTCCCCGCCTCTGATTCCCCGCCTATGTTTACCCGCCTCTGTTTACCCGCCTGTTTTCCCGCCTCTGATTGCCCACCTCAGATTCCCTGCCTCAGATTCCCTGCCTCAGATTCCCTACCTCTGATTCCCTGCCTCTGATTCCCTGCATCTGATTGCCCGCCTCTGATTACCTGCCTCTGATTCCCCGCCTCTGATTCCCCACCTCTGAATCCCCACTTCTGATTCCCCGCCTCTGATTCCCCGCCTCTGATTCCCCGCCTCTGATTCCCCGCCTATGTTTACCCGCCTCTGTTTACCCGCCTGTTTTCCCGCCTCTGATTGCCCACCTCAGATTCCCTGCCTCAGATTCCCTGCCTCAGATTCCCTGCCTCTGATTCCCTGCCTCTGATTCCCTGCATCTGATTGCCCGCCTCTGATTACCTGCCTCTGATTCCCCGCCTCTGATTCCCCACCTCTGAATCCCCACTTCTGATTCCCCGCCTCTGATTCCCCGCGTCTGATTCCCCGCCTCTGATTCACCGCCTCTGAATCCCCACCTCTGATTGCCCCGCCTCTGATTCGCTGATTCTGATTCCCCGCATCTGATTCCCCACCTCTGATTCCCCACTTCTGATTCCCCGCCTCTGATTCCCCGCCTCTGATTCCACGCCTCTGATTCCCCGCCTCTGATTCCCCGCTTCTGATTCCATGCCTCTGATTCCCCTCCTCTGATACCCCGCCTCTGATTCCCCACCTCTGATTCCCTGCATCTGATTCCCCGCCTCTGATTCCCCGCCTCTGATTCCCTGCCTCTGATTCCCCGCCTCTGATTCCGCGCCTCTGATTCCCCGCCTATGTTTACCCACCTCTGTTTACCCACCTGTTTCCCCGCCTCTGATTCCCCGCCTCTTATTCCCCGCCTCTGATTCCCCGCTTCTGATTCCCCGACTCTGATTCCCCGCCTCTGATTCCCCGCCTCTGATTCCCCGCCTCTGATTCCCCACCTCTGATTCACTGCCTCCCTTACCGCTCAACTTTCCTGGCCTACTTTTCCCCACATATCTTTCCCCGCCTCTGATTTCCCGCCTCTGATTCCACGCCTCTGATTCCCCGCCTATGTTTACCCGCCTCTGTTTACCCGCCTGTTTTCCCGCCTCTGATTCCCCACCACAGATTCCCTGCCTCAGATTCCCCGCCTCTGATTCCCCGCCACTGATTCGCCACCTCTGTCTCTACGCCTCTATTTTGCCTGCATTCTTTCCCCTCCACTCTTTCTGTGCCTCTCTTTCCCTCCCTCAATTTCAACAACTCTGTTTGATCTGTTCTGTGTACCTAATTTTCAACACACAAGTTCCAACCACTATGTTTCGCCCATCTCTTTCGCTGCCTCTATTTATGCAGCTATGTTTACCCGCTTCTGTTTACCCGCCTGTTTCCCCACATCTCTTTCCCCACCTCTGATTCCACGCCTCTGATTCCCCGCCTCTGATTCCCCACCTCTGATTCCCTGCCTCTGATTCACCGCCTCCCTTTCCGCGCAACTTTCCTGGCCTACGTTTCCCCACATCTCTTTCCCCACCTCTGATTCCACGCCTCAGATTCGCCGCCTCTGATTTCCCGCCTCTGATTCCCTGCCTCTGATTCCCTGCCTCTGATTCCCCACCTCTGATTCCCCCCTCTGATTCCCCGCCTCTGATTCCCAGCCTCTGATTCCCCACCTCTGATTCCCCGCCTCTGATTCACTGCCTGTCTTTCCCTGCCTCTATTTCCGTGCCTCTTTCTCTGCATCTCGTTTCCCACATCTCATTTCCCCCTTCTGATAACCCGCATCAGATTCCCTGCCACAGATTCCCTGCCTCAGATTCCCTGCCTTAGATTCCCTGCATCAGATTCCCTTCATCTGATTCCCTGCCTCTGATTCCCCGCCTCTGATTCCCCACCTCTGATTCCCTGCCTCAGATTCCCTGCCTCTGATTCCCTGCCTCTGATTCCCTGCCTCTGATTTCCTGCATCTGATTGCCCGCCTCTGATTCTCCGCCTCTGATTCCCCGCCTCTGATTCCCCGCCTCTGATTCGCCGCCTCTGATTCCCCGCCTCTGATTTCCCACCTCTGATTCCCTGCCTCTGATAACCTGCCTCTGATTCCCTGCCTCAGATTCCCGGCCTCTGAGTCCCCACCTCTGATTCTCCGTGTCCGATTCCGCACCCATGTTTCACCACCTCTGTTGCTCTGCTTCTGATTTCCCGGCTCAGATTCACCGGCTCTGATTCCGCACCTCTGATTCCACGCCTCTCTTTCTGTGTCTCTGATTCCCCGCCTCTGATTCCATGCCTCTGATTACCCGCCTCTGATACCCTGCCTCTCTTTCCCTGCCTCTATTTCCGTGCCTCTTTCTCTGCATCTCGTTTCCCACATCTCATTTCCCCCTTCTGATAACCCGCATCAGATTCCCTGCCACAGATTCCCTGCCTCAGATACCCTGCCTCAGATTCCCTGCATCAGATTCCCTTCATCTGATTCCCTGCCTCTGATTCCCCGCGGCTGATTCCCTGCCTCTGATTCCCCGCCTCTGTTTACCCGACTGTTTCCCCGCCTCTGATTCACCACCTCATATTCGCCATCTCAGGTTCCCTGCCTCTGATTCCCTGCCTCTGATTCCCTGCCTCTGATTCCCTGCATCAGATTGCCCGCCTCTGATACCCTGCCTCTGATTCCCCGCCTCTGATTCCCCGCCTCTGATTCCCAGCCTCTGATTTCACACCTCTGATTCCCCACTTCTGATTCCCCGCCTCTGATT
Organism: Narcine bancroftii; assembly: GCF_036971445.1. NCBI lineage: Eukaryota > Metazoa > Chordata > Chondrichthyes > Torpediniformes > Narcinidae > Narcine > Narcine bancroftii. Next base: position 268,344,525 of record NC_091470.1, read on the forward strand.
CCCCGTCTCTGATTCCACGCCTCTGATACCCCGCCTCTGATTCCGCGCCTCTGATTCCCCGCCTCTGATACCCCGCCTCTGATTCCCCGCCTCTGATTCCCTGCATCTGATTCCCCGCCTCAGATTCCCGCCTCTGATTCCCTGACTCTGATTCCCCGCCTCTGATTCCCCGCCTCTGATTCCCCGCCTCTGATTCCCCGCCTATGTTTACCCGCCTCTGTTTACCCGCCTGTTTTCCCGCCTCTGATTGCCCACCTCAGATTCCCTGCCTCAGATTCCCTGCCTCAGATTCCCTGCCTCTGATTCCCTGCCTCTGATTCCCTGCATCTGATTGCCCGCCTCTGATTACCTGCCTCTGATTCCCCGCCTCTGATTCCCCACCTCTGATTCCCCACTTCTGATTCCCCGCCTCTGATTCCCCGCGTCTGATTCCCCGCCTCTGATTCACCTCCTCTGATTCCCCGCCTCTGATTCCCCGCCTCTGATTCCCCACCTCTGATTGCCCCGCCTCTGATTCGCTGATTCTGATTCCCCGGCTCTGAATCCCCACCTCTGATTCCCCACTTCTGATTCCCCACCTCTGATTCCCCGCCTCTGATTGCACGCCTCTGATTCCCCGCCTCTGATTCCCCGCCTCTGATTCCCCTCCTCTGATACCCCGCCTCTGATTCCCCACCTCTGATTCGCCGCATCTGATTCCCCACCTCTGATTTCGTGCCTCTGATTAACCGCCTATGTTTACCCGCCTCTGTTTACCCACCTGTTTCCCCGCCGCTGATTCCCCACCTCAGATTCCCTGCCTCAGATTCCCTGCCTCTGATTCCCTGCCTCAGATTCCCTGCCTCTGATTCCCTGCATCTGATTGCCCGCCTCTGATTCTCCGCCTCTGATTCCCCGCCTCTGATTCCCAACCTCTGATTCCCCGCTTCTGATTCCCTGCCTCTGATTCCCTGCCTCTGATTCCCCGCCTCTGATTCCCCGCCTCTGATTCCCCGCCTCTGATTCCCCACTTCTGATTCCCCGCCTCTGATTCCCCGCGTCTGATTCCCCGCCTCTGATTCACCTCCTCTGATTCCCCGCCTCTGATTCCCCGCCTCTGATTCCCCACCTCTGATTGCCCCGCCTCTGATTCGCTGATTCTGATTCCCCGGCTCTGATTCCCCACCTCTGTTTCCCCACTTCTGATTCCCCACATCTGATTCCCCGCCTCTGATTGCACGCCTCTGATTCCCCGCCTCTGATTCCCCGCCTCTGATTCCCCTCCTCTGATACCCCGCCTCTGATTCCCCACCTCTGATTCCCCGCATCTGATTCCCCACCTCTGATTTCGTGCCTCTGATTAACCGCCTATGTTTACCCGCCTCTGTTTACCCACCTGTTTCCCCGCCGCTGATTCCCCACCTCAGATTCCCTGCCTCAGATTCCCTGCCTCTGATTCCCTGCCTCAGATTCCCTGCCTCTGATTCCCTGCATCTGATTGCCCGCCTCTGATTCTCCGCCTCTGATTCCCCGCCTCTGATTCCCAACCTCTGATTCCCCGCTTCTGATTCCCTGCCTCTGATTCCCCGCCTCTGATTCCCCGCCTCTGATTCCCCGCCTCTGATTCCCCACCTCTGATTCAATGCCTCCCTTTCCGCTCAACTTTCCTGGCCTACTTTTCCCCACATATCTTTCCCCGCCTCTGATTTCCCGCCTCTGATTCCACTCCTCTGAATCCCCGCCTATGTTTACCCGCCTCTGTTTAACCGCCTTTTTTCCCGCCTCTGATTCCCCGCCTCTGATTCCCCGCCTCTGATTCCCCGCATCTGATTCCCCACCTCTGATTTCGTGCCTCTGATTAACCGCCTATGTTTACCCGCCTCTGTTTACCCACCTGTTTCCCCGCCGCTGATTCCCCACCTCAGATTCCCTGCCTCAGATTCCCTGCCTCTGATTCCCTGCCTCAGATTCCCTGCCTCTGATTCCCTGCATCTGATTGCCCGCCTCTGATTCTCCGCCTCTGATTCCCCGCCTCTGATTCCCAACCTCTGATTCCCCGCTTCTGATTCCCTGCCTCTGATTCCCCACTTCTGATTCCCCGCCTCTGATTCCCCGCGTCTGATTCCCCGCCTCTGATTCACCTCCTCTGATTCCCCGCCTCTGATTCCCCGCCTCTGATTCCCCACCTCTGATTGCCCCGCCTCTGATTCGCTGATTCTGATTCCCCGGCTCTGATTCCCCACCTCTGATTCCCCACTTCTGATTCCCCACCTCTGATTCCCCGCCTCTGATTGCACGCCTCTGATTCCCCGCCTCTGATTCCCCGCCTCTGATTCCCCTCGTCTGATACCCCGCCTCTGATTCCCCACCTCTGATTCCCCGCATCTGATTCCCCGCCTCTGATTCCCCGCCTCTGATTCCCTGCCTCTGATTCCCCACCTCTGATTTCGTGCCTCTGATTAACCGCCTATGTTTACCCGCCTCTGTTTACCCACCTGTTTCCCCGCCGCTGATTCCCCACCTCAGATTCCCTGCCTCAGATTCCCTGCCTCTGATTCCCTGCCTCAGATTCCCTGCCTCTGATTCCCTGCATCTGATTGCCCGCCTCTGATTCTCCGCCTCTGATTCCCCGCCTCTGATTCCCAACCTCTGATTCCCCGCTTCTGATTCCCTGCCTCTGATTCCCCGCCTCTGATTCCCCGCCTCTGATTCCCCGCCTCTGATTCCCCACCTCTGATTCAATGCCTCCCTTTCCGCTCAACTTTCCTGGCCTACTTTTCCCCACATATCTTTCCCCGCCTCTGATTTCCCGCCTCTGATTCCACGCCTCTGAATCCCCGCCTATGTTTACCCGCCTCTGTTTAACCGCCTGTTTTCCCGCCTCTGATTCCCCACCACAGATTCCCTGCCTCAGATTCCCTGCCTCAGATTCCCTGCATCAGATTCCCTTCATTTGATTCCCTGCGTCTGGTTCCCTGCCTCTGATTCCCTGCCTCTGATTCCCTGCATCTGATTGCCCGCCTCTGATTCCCCGCCTCTGATTCCCCACCTCTGATTCCCCACTTCTGATTCCCCGCCTCTGATTCCCCGCCTCTGATTCCCCGCCTCTGATTCACCACCTCTGATTCCCCGCCTCTGATTCCCCGCCTCTGATTCCCCACTTCTGATTGCCCGCCTCTGATTCCACGCCTCTGATTCCCCGCCTCTGATTCCCCACCTCTGATTCCCCACTTCTGATTCCCCACCACTGATTCCCCGCCTCTGATTCCACGCCTCTGATTCCCCACCTCTGATTCCCCACTTCTGATTCCCCACCTCTGATTCTCTGCCTCTGATACCCTGCCTCTGATAACTTTTTACTGATTCCCTGCCTCAGATTCCCTGCCTCCGATTCCCTGCCTCAGATTCCCTGCCTCAGTTTCCCTGCATTAGATTCCCTTCATCTGATTCCCTGCCTCTGATTCCCCGCCTCTCATTCCCCGCATCTGATTCCCCACCTCTGTCTCTACGCCTCTATTTTGCCTGCACTCTTTCCCCTCCACTCTTTCTGTGCCTCTCTTTCCCTCCCTCAATTTCAACAACTCTGTTTGATCTGTTCTGTGTACCTAATTTTCAACACACAAGTTCCAACCACTATGTTTCGCCCATCTCTTTCGCTGCCTCTATTTATGCAGCTATGTTTACCCACTTCTGTTTACCCGCCTGTTTCCCCACATCTCTTTCCCCACCTCTGATTCCAGGCCTCTGATTCCCCGCCTCTCATTCCCCGCCTCTGATTCCCCGCCTCTGATTCACCGCCTCCCTTTCCGCGCAACTTTCCTGGCCTACGTTTCCCCACATCTCTTTCCCCACCTCTGATTCCACGCCTCAGATTTGCCGCCTCTGATTTCCTGCCTCTGATTCCCTGCTTCTGATTCCCTGCCTCTGATTCCCCACCTCTGATTCCCCCCTCTGATTCCCCGCCTCTGATTCCCAGCCTCTGATTCCCCACCTCTGATTCCCCGCCTCTGATTCCCTGCCTCTCTTTCCCTAGCTCTATTTCCGTGCCTCTTTCTCTGCATCTCGTTTCCCACATCTCATTTCCCCCTTCTGATAACCCGCATCAGATTCCCTGCCACAGATTCCCTGCCTCAGATTCCCTGCCTCAGATTCCCTGCATCAGATTCCCTTCATATGATTCCCTGCCTCTGATTCCACGCTTCTGATTCCCCACCTCTGATTCCCTGCCTCAGATTCCCTGCCTCTGATTCCCTGCCTCTGATTCCCTGCCTCTGATTTCCTGCATCTGATTGCCCGCCTCTGATTCTCCGCCTCTGATTCCCCGCCTCTGATTCCCCGCCTCTGATTCCCCGCCTCTTGATTCCCCGCCTCTGATTCCCCACCTCTGATTCCCTGCCTCTGATAACCTGCCTCGGATTCCCTGCCTCTGATTCCCGGCCTCTGAATCCCCACCTCTGATTCCCCGTGTCCGATTCAGCACCCATGTTTCACCACCTCTGTTGCTCTGCTTCTGATTTCCCGGCTCAGATTCACCGGCTCTGATTCCGCACCTCTGATTCCACGCCTCTCTTTCTGTGTCTCTGATTCCCCGCCTCTGATTCCACGCCTCTGATTACCCGCCTCTGATACTCTGCCTCTCTTTCCCTGCCTCTATATCCGTGCCTCTTTCTCTGCATCTCGTTTCCCACATCTCATTTCCCCCTTCTGATAACCCGCATCAGATTCCCTGCCACAGATTCCCTGCCTCAGATACCCTGCCTCAGATTCCCTGCATGAGATTCCCTTCATCTGATTCCCCGCCTCTGTTTACCCGCCTGTTTCCCCGCCTCTGATTCACCACCTCATATTCGCCACCTCAGGTTCCCTGCCTCTGATTCCCTGCTTCTGATTCCCTGCCTCTGATTCCCTGCATCTGATTGCCCGCCTCTGATACCCTGCCTCTGATTCCCCGCCTCTGATTCCCCGCCTCTGATTCCCCGCCTCTGATTTCCCACCTCTGATTCCCCACTTCTGATTCCCCGCCTCTGATTCCCCGTCTCTGATTCCACGCCTCTGATTCCCCGCCTCTGATTCAGCGCCTCTGATTCCCCGCCTCTGATACCCCGCCTCTGATTCCCCGCCTCTGATTCCCTGCATCTGATTCGCCGCCTCAGATTCCCCGCCTCTGATTCCCCGACTCTGATTCCCCGCCTCTGATTCCCCGCCTCTGATTCCCCGCCTCTGATTCCCCGCCTCTGATTCCCCGCCTATGTTTACCCGCCTCTGTTTACCCGCCTGTTTTCCCGCCTCTGATTGCCCACCTCAGATTCCCTGCCTCAGATTCCCTGCCTCAGATTCCCTGCCTCTGATTCCCTGCCTCTGATTCCCTGCATCTGATTGCCCACCTCCGATTACCTGCCTCTGATTCCCCGCCTCTGATACCCCACCTCTGATTCCCCACTTCTGATTCCCCGCCTCTGATTCCCCGCGTCTGATTCCCCGCCTCTGATTCACCGCCTCTGATTCCCCGCCTCTGATTCCCCGCCTCTGATTCCCCACCTCTGATTGCCCCGCCTCTGATTCGCTGATTCTGATTCCCCGCCTCTGATTCCCCACCTCTGATTCCCCACTTCTGATTCCCCGCCTCTGATTCCGCGCCTCTGATTCCCCGCCTATGTTTACCCACCTCTGTTTACCTACCTGTTTCCCCGCCTCTGATTACGCACCTCAGATTCCCTGCCTCAGATTCCCCGCCTCTGATTCTCTGCCTCTGAATCCCCGCCTCTGATTCCCCACCTCTGATTCCCCACTTCTGATTCCCCGCCTCTGATTCCCCACCTCTGATTCCCCGCCTCTGATTCCCCGCCTCTGATTCCCCACCTCTGATTCAGTGCCTCCCTTTCCGCTCAACTTTCCTGGCCTACTTTTCCCCACATATCTTTCCCCGCCTCTGATTTCCCGCCTCTGATTCCACGCCTCTGATTCCCCGCCTATGTTTACCCGCCTCTGTTTACTCGCCTGTTTTCCCTCCTCTGATTCCCCACCACAGATTCCCTGCCTCAGATTCCCTGCCTCAGATTCCCTGCTTCAGATTCCCTTCATTTGATTCCCTGCGTCTGATTCCCTGCCTCTGATTCCCTGCATCTGATTGCCCGCCTCTGATTCCCCGCCTCTGATTCCCCGCCTCTGATTCCCCACCTCTGATTCCCCACTTCTGATTCCCCGCCTCTGATTCCCCGCCTCTGATTCCCCGCCTCTGATTCACCGCCTCTGATTCCCCGCCTCTGATTCCCCGCCTCTGATTCCCCACTTCTGATTGCCCGCCTCTGATTCCACGCCTCTGATTCCCAGCCTCTGATTTCCCACCTCTGATTCCCTGCCTCTGATAACCTGCCTCTGATTCCCTGCCTCTGATTCCCGGCCTCTGAGTCCCCACCTCTGATTCCCCGTGTCCGATTCCGCACCCATGTTTCACCAACTCTGTTGCTCTGCTTCTGATTTCCCGGCTCAGATTCACCGGCTCTGATTCCGCACCTCTGATTCCACGCCTCTCTTTCTGTGTCTCTGATTCCCCGCCTCTGATTCCACGCCTCTGATTACCCGCCTCTGATACCCTGCCTCTCTTTCCCTGCCTCTATTTCTGTGCCTCTTTCTCTGCATCTCGTTTCCCACATCTCATTTCCCCCTTCTGATAACCCGCATCAGATTCCCTGCCACAGATTCCCTGCCTCAGATACCCTGCCTCAGATTCCCTGCATCAGATTCCCTTCATCTGATTCCCTGCCTCTGATTCCCCGCGGCTGATTCCCTGCCTCTGATTCCCCGCCTCTGTTTACCCGACTGTTTCCCCGCCTCTGATTCACCACCTCATATTCGCCATCTCAGGTTCCCTGCCTCTGATTCCCTGCCTCTGATTCCCTGCCTCTGATTCCCTGCATCTGATTGCCCGCCTCTGATACCCTGCCTCTGATTCCCCGCCTCTGATTCCCCGCCTCTGATTCCCAGCCTCTGATTTCCCACCTCTGATTCCCCACTTCTGATTCCCCGCCTCTGATTCCCCGTCTCTGATTCCACGCCTCTGATTCCCCGCCTCTGATTCCGCGCCTCTGATTCCCCGCCTCTGATACCCCGCCTCTGATTCCCCGCCTCTGATTCCCTGCATCTGATTCCCCGCCTCAGATTCCCCGCCTCTGATTCCCCGACTCTGATTCCCCGCCTCTGATTCCCCGCCTCTGATTCCCCGCCTCTGATTCCCCGCCTCTGATTCCCCGCCTCTGATTCCCCGCCTCTGATACCCTGCCTCTGATTCCCTGCCTCTGATTCCCTGCATCTGATTGCCTGCCTCTGATTACCTGCATCTGATTCCCCGCCTCTGATTCCCCACCTCTGATTCCCCACTTCTGATTCCCCGCCTCTGGTACCCCGCGTCTGATTCCCCGCCTCTGATTCACCTCCTCTGATTCCCCGCCTCTGATTCCCCGCCTCTGATTCCCCACCTCTGATTGCCCCGCCTCTGATTCGCTGATTCTGATTCCCCGGCTCTGATTCCCCACCTCTGATTCCCCACTTCTGATTCCCCACCTCTGATTCCCCGCCTCTGATTGCACGCCTCTGATTCCCCGCCTCTGATTCCCCGCCTCTGATTCCCCGCCTCTGATTCCCCTCCTCTGATACCCCGCCTCTGAATCCCCACCTCTGATTCCCCGCATCTGATTCCCCGCCCCTGATTCCCCGCCTCTGATTCCCTGCCTCTGATTCCCCACCTCTGATTTCGCGCTTCTGATTCCCCGCCTATGTTTACCCGCCTCTGTTTACCCACCTGTTTCCCCGCCTCTGATTCCCCACCTCAGATTCCCTGCCTCAGATTCCCTGCCTCTGATTCCCTGCCTCTGATTCCCTGCCTCTGATTCCCTGCATCTGATTGCCCGCCTCTGATTCTCCGCCTCTGATTCCCCGCCTCTGATTCCCAACCTCTGATTCCCCGCTTCTGATTCCCTGCCTCTGATTCCCCGCCTCTGATTCCCCGCCTCTGATTCCCCGCCTCTGATTCCCCACCTCTGATTCAATGCCTCCCTTTCCGCTCAACTTTCCTGGCCTACTTTTCCCCACATATCTTTCCCCGCCTCTGATTTCCCGCCTCTGATTCCACGCCTCTGAATCCCCGCCTATGTTTACCCGCCTCTGTTTAACCGCCTGTTTTCCCGCCTCTGATTCCCCACCACAGATTCCCTGCCTCAGATTCCCTGCCTCAGATTGCCTGCATCAGATTCCCTTCATTTGATTCCCTGCGTCTGGTTCCCTGTCTCTGATTCCCTGCCTCTGATTCCCTGCATCTGATTGCCCGCCTCTGATTCCCCGCCTCTGATTCCCCACCTCTGATTCCCCACTTCTGATTCCCCGCCTCTGATTCCCCGCCTCTGATTCCCCGCCTCTGATTCACCGCCTCTGAATCCCCGCCTCTGATTCCCCGCCTCTGATTCCCCACTTCTGATTGCCCGCCTCTGATTCCACGCCTCTGATTCCCCGCCTCTGATTCCCCACCTCTGATTCCCCACTTCTGATTCCCCACCTCTGATTCCCCGCCTCTGATTCCACGCCTCTGATTCCCCACCTCTGATTCCCCACTTCTGATTCCCCACCTCTGATTCTCCGCCTCTGATACCCTGCCTCTGATAACTTTTTACTGATTCCCTGCCTCAGATTCCCTGCCTCAGTTTCCCTGCATTAGATTCCCTTCATCTGATTCCCTGCCTCTGATTCCCCGCCTCTGATTCCCCGCATCTGATTCCCCACCTCTGCCTCTACGCCTCTATTTTGCCTGCACTCTTTCCCCTCCACTCTTTCCGTGCCTCTCTTTCCCTCCCTCAATTTCAACAACTCTGTTTGATCTGTTCTGTGTAACTAATTTTCAACACAAAAGTTCCAACCACTATGTTTTGCCCATCTCTTTCGCTGCATCTATTGATGCAGCTATGTTTACCCGCTTCTGTTTACCCGCCTGTTTCCCCACATCTCTTTCCCCACCTCTGATTCCACGCCTCTGATTCCCCGCCTCTGATTCCCCGCCTCTGATTCCCCGCCTCAGATTCACCGCCTCCCTTTCCGAGCAACTTTCCTGGCCTACGTTTCCCCACATCTCTTTCCCCACCTCTGATTCCATGCCTCAGATTCGCCGCCTCTGATTTCCTGCCTCTGATTCCCTGCCTCTGATTCCCCGCCTCTGATTCCCCACCTCTGATTCCACTCTCTGATTTCCCGCCTCTGATTCCCCGCCTCTGATTCCACGCCTCTGATTACCCGCCTCTGATACCCTGCCTCTCTTTCCCTGCCTCTATTTCCGTGCCTCTTTCTCTGCATCTCGTTTCCCACATCTCATTTCCCACTTCTGATAACCCGCATCAGATTCCCTGCCACAGATTCCCTGCCTCAGATTCCCTGCCTCAGATTCCCTGCATCAGATTCCCTTCATCTGATTCCCTGCCTCTGATTCCCCGCCTCTGATTCCCTGCATCTGATTCCCAGCCTCTGTTTACCCGCCTGTTTCCCCGCCTCCGATTCACCACCTCATATTCGCCACCTCAGGTTCCCTGCCTCTGATTCCCTGCCTCTGATTCCCTGCCTCTGATTCCCTGCATCTGATTGCCCGCCTCTGATACCCTGCCTCTGATTCCCCGCCTCTGATTCCCCGCCTCTGATTCCCCGCCTCTGATTTCCCACCTCTGATTCCCCACTTCTGATTCCCCGCCTCTGATTCCCCGTCTGTGATTCCACGCCTCTGATTCCCCGCCTCTGATTCCGCGCCTCTGATTCCCCGCCTCTGATACCCCGCCTCTGATTCCCCGCCTCTGATTCCCTGCATCTGATTCCCCGCCTCAGATTCCCCGCCTCTGATTCCCCGACTCTGATTCCCCGCCTCTGATTCCCCGACTCTGATTCCCCGCCTCTGATTCCCCGCCTCTGATTCCCCGCCTATGTTTACCCGCCTCTGTTTACCCGCCTGTTTTCCCGCCTCTGATTGCCCACCTCATATTCCCTGCCTCAGATTCCCTGCCTCAGATTCCCTGCCTCTGATTCCCTGCCTCTGATTCCCTGCATCTGATTGCCCGCCTCTGATTCCCTGCCTCTGATTCCCCGCCTCTGATTCCCCACCTCTGATTCCCCACTTCTGATTCCCCACCTCTGATTCCCCGCGTCTGATTCCACGCCTCTGATTCCCCGTCTCTGATTCCACGCCTCTGATTCCCCGTCTCTGATTCAGCGCCTCTGATTCCCCGCCTCTAATACCCCGCCTCTGATTCCCCGCCTCTGATTCCCTGCATCTGATTCCCCGCCTCAGATTCCCCGCCTCTGATTCCCCGACTCTGATTCCCCGCCTCTGATTCCCCGCCTCTGATTCCCCGCCTCTGATTCCCCGCCTCTGATTCCCCGCCTATGTTTACCCGCCTCTGTTTACCAGCCTGTTTTCCCGCCTATGATTGCCCACCTCAGATTCCCTGCCTCAGATTCCCTGCCTCAGATTCCCTGCCTCTGATTCCCTGCCTCTGATTCCCTGCATCTGATTGCCCGCCTCCGATTCCCTGCCTCTGATTCCCCGCCTCTGATTCCCCACCTCTGATTCCCCTCTCTGATTTCCCGCCTCTGATTCCCCTCCTCTGATACCCCGCCTCTGATTCCCCACCTCTGATTCCCCGCATCTGATTCCCCACCTCTGATTTCGTGCCTCTGATTAACCGCCTATGTTTACCCGCCTCTGTTTACCCACCTGTTTCCCCGCCGCTGATTCCCCACCTCAGATTCCCTGCCTCAGATTCCCTGCCTCTGATTCCCTGCCTCAGATTCCCTGCCTCTGATTCCCTGCATCTGATTGCCCGCCTCTGATTCTCCGCCTCTGATTCCCCGCCTCTGATTCCCAATCTCTGATTCCCCGCTTCTGATTCCCTGCCTCTGATTCCCCGCCTCTGATTCCCCGCCTCTGATTCCCCGCCTCTGATTCCCCACCTCTGATTCAATGCCTCCCTTTCCGCTCAACTTTCCTGGCCTACTTTTCCCCACATATCTTTCCCCGCCTCTGATTTCCCGCCTCTGATTCCACTCCTCTGAATCCCCGCCTATGTTTACCCGCCTCTGTTTAACCGCCTGTTTTCCCGCCTCTGATTCCCCGCCTCTGATTCCCCGCCTCTGATTCCCCGCATCTGATTCCCCACCTCTGATTTCGTGCCTCTGATTAACCGCCTATGTTTACCCGCCTCTGTTTACCCACCTGTTTCCCCGCCGCTGATTCCCCACCTCAGATTCACTGCCTCAGATTCCCTGCCTCTGATTCCCTGCCTCAGATTCCCTGCCTCTGATTCCCTGCATCTGATTGCCCGCCTCTGATTCTCCGCCTCTGATTCCCCGCCTCTGATTCCCAACCTCTGATTCCCCGCTTCTGATTCCCTGCCTCTGATTCCCCACTTCTGATTCCCCGCCTCTGATTCCCCGCGTCTGATTCCCCGCCTCTGATTCACCTCCTCTGATTCCCCGCCTCTGATTCCCCGCCTCTGATTCCCCACCTCTGATTGCCCCGCCTCTGATTCGCTGATTCTGATTCCCCGGCTCTGATTCCCCACCTCTGATTCCCCACTTCTGATTCCCCACCTCTGATTCCCCGCCTCTGATTGCACGCCTCTGATTCCCCGCCTCTGATTCCCCGCCTCTGATTCCCCTCGTCTGATACCCCGCCTCTGATTCCCCACCTCTGATTCCCCGCATCTGATTCCCCGCCTCTGATTCCCCGCCTCTGATTCCCTGCCTCTGATTCCCCACCTCTGATTTCGTGCCTCTGATTAACCGCCTATGTTTACCCGCCTCTGTTTACCCACCTGTTTCCCCGCCGCTGATTCCCCACCTCAGATTCCCTGCCTCAGATTCCCTGCCTCTGATTCCCTGCCTCAGATTCCCTGCCTCTGATTCCCTGCATCTGATTGCCCGCCTCTGATTCTCCGCCTCTGATACCCCGCCTCTGATTCCCAACCTCTGATTCCCCGCTTCTGATTCCCTGCCTCTGATTCCCCGCCTCTGATTCCCCGCCTCTGATTCCCCGCCTCTGATTCCCCACCTCTGATTCAATGCCTCCCTTTCCGCTCAACTTTCCTGGCCTACTTTTCCCCACATATCTTTCCCCGCCTCTGATTTCCCGCCTCTGATTCCACGCCTCTGAATCCCCGCCTATGTTTACCCGCCTCTGTTTAACCGCCTGTTTTCCCGCCTCTGATTCCCCACCACAGATTCCCTGCCTCAGATTCCCTGCCTCAGATTCCCTGCATCAGATTCCCTTCATTTGATTCCCTGCGTCTGGTTCCCTGCCTCTGATTCCCTGCCTCTGATTCCCTGCATCTGATTGCCCGCCTCTGATTCCCCGCCTCTGATTCCCCACCTCTGATTCCCCACTTCTGATTCCCCGCCTCTGATTCCCCGCCTCTGATTCCCCGCCTCTGATTCACCACCTCTGATTCCCCGCCTCTGATTCCCCGCCTCTGATTCCCCACTTCTGATTGCCCGCCTCTGATTCCACGCCTCTGATTCCCCGCCTCTGATTCCCCACCTCTGATTCCCCACTTCTGATTCCCCACCACTGATTCCCCGCCTCTGATTCCACGCCTCTGATTCCCCACCTCTGATTCCCCACTTCTGATTCCCCACCTCTGATTCTCTGCCTCTGATACCCTGCCTCTGATAACTTTTTACTGATTCCCTGCCTCAGATTCCCTGCCTCCGATTCCCTGCCTCAGATTCCCTGCCTCAGTTTCCCTGCATTAGATTCCCTTCATCTGATTCCCTGCCTCTGATTCCCCGCCTCTCATTCCCCGCATCTGATTCCCCACCTCTGTCTCTACGCCTCTATTTTGCCTGCACTCTTTCCCCTCCACTCTTTCTGTGCCTCTCTTTCCCTCCCTCAATTTCAACAACTCTGTTTGATCTGTTCTGTGTACCTAATTTTCAACACACAAGTTCCAACCACTATGTTTCGCCCATCTCTTTCGCTGCCTCTATTTATGCAGCTATGTTTACCCACTTCTGTTTACCCGCCTGTTTCCCCACATCTCTTTCCCCACCTCTGATTCCAGGCCTCTGATTCCCCGCCTCTCATTCCCCGCCTCTGATTCCCCGCCTCTGATTCACCGCCTCCCTTTCCGCGCAACTTTCCTGGCCTACGTTTCCCCACATCTCTTTCCCCACCTCTGATTCCACGCCTCAGATTTGCCGCCTCTGATTTCCTGCCTCTGATTCCCTGCTTCTGATTCCCTGCCTCTGATTCCCCACCTCTGATTCCCCCCTCTGATTCCCCGCCTCTGATTCCCAGCCTCTGATTCCCCACCTCTGATTCCCCGCCTCTGATTCCCTGCCTCTCTTTCCCTAGCTCTATTTCCGTGCCTCTTTCTCTGCATCTCGTTTCCCACATCTCATTTCCCCCTTCTGATAACCCGCATCAGATTCCCTGCCACAGATTCCCTGCCTCAGATTCCCTGCCTCAGATTCCCTGCATCAGATTCCCTTCATATGATTCCCTGCCTCTGATTCCACGCTTCTGATTCCCCACCTCTGATTCCCTGCCTCAGATTCCCTGCCTCTGATTCCCTGCCTCTGATTCCCTGCCTCTGATTTCCTGCATCTGATTGCCCGCCTCTGATTCTCCGCCTCTGATTCCCCGCCTCTGATTCCCCGCCTCTGATTCCCCGCCTCTTGATTCCCCGCCTCTGATTCCCCACCTCTGATTCCCTGCCTCTGATAACCTGCCTCGGATTCCCTGCCTCTGATTCCCGGCCTCTGAATCCCCACCTCTGATTCCCCGTGTCCGATTCAGCACCCATGTTTCACCACCTCTGTTGCTCTGCTTCTGATTTCCCGGCTCAGATTCACCGGCTCTGATTCCGCACCTCTGATTCCACGCCTCTCTTTCTGTGTCTCTGATTCCCCGCCTCTGATTCCACGCCTCTGATTACCCGCCTCTGATACTCTGCCTCTCTTTCCCTGCCTCTATATCCGTGCCTCTTTCTCTGCATCTCGTTTCCCACATCTCATTTCCCCCTTCTGATAACCCGCATCAGATTCCCTGCCACAGATTCCCTGCCTCAGATACCCTGCCTCAGATTCCCTGCATGAGATTCCCTTCATCTGATTCCCCGCCTCTGTTTACCCGCCTGTTTCCCCGCCTCTGATTCACCACCTCATATTCGCCACCTCAGGTTCCCTGCCTCTGATTCCCTGCCTCTGATTCCCTGCATCTGATTGCCCGCCTCTGATACCCTGCCTCTGATTCCCCGCCTCTGATTCCCCGCCTCTGATTCCCCGCCTCTGATTTCCCACCTCTGATTCCCCACTTCTGATTCCCCGCCTCTGATTCCCCGTCTCTGATTCCACGCCTCTGATTCCCCGCCTCTGATTCAGCGCCTCTGATTCCCCGCCTCTGATACCCCGCCTCTGATTCCCCGCCTCTGATTCCCTGCATCTGATTCCCCGCCTCAGATTCCCCGCCTCTGATTCCCCGACTCTGATTCCCCGCCTCTGATTCCCCGCCTCTGATTCCCCGCATCTGATTCCCCGCCTCTGATTCCCCGCCTATGTTTACCCGCCTCTGTTTACCCGCCTGTTTTCCCGCCTCTGATTGCCCACCTCAGATTCCCTGCCTCAGATTCCCTGCCTCAGATTCCCTGCCTCTGATTCCCTGCCTCTGATTCCCTGCATCTGATTGCCCTCCTCCGATTACCTGCCTCTGATTCCCCGCCTCTGATACCCCACCTCTGATTCCCCACTTCTGATTCCCCGCCTCTGATTCCCCGCGTCTGATTCCCCGCCTCTGATTCACCGCCTCTGATTCCCCGCCTCTGATTCCCCGCCTCTGATTCCCCACCTCTGATTGCCCCGCCTCTGATTCGCTGATTCTGATTCCCCGCCTCTGATTCCCCACCTCTGATTCCCCACTTCTGATTCCCCGCCTCTGATTCCGCGCCTCTGATTCCCCGCCTATGTTTACCCACCTCTGTTTACCTACCTGTTTCCCCGCCTCTGATTCCGCACCTCAGATTCCCTGCCTCAGATTCCCCGCCTCTGATTCTCTGCCTCTGAATCCCCGCCTCTGATTCCCCACCTCTGATTCCCCACTTCTGATTCCCCGCCTCTGATTCCCCACCTCTGATTCCCCGCCTCTGATTCCCCGCCTCTGATTCCCCACCTCTGATTCAGTGCCTCCCTTTCCGCTCAACTTTCCTGGCCTACTTTTCCCCACATATCTTTCCCCGCCTCTGATTTCCCGCCTCTGATTCCACGCCTCTGATTCCCCGCCTATGTTTACCCGCCTCTGTTTACTCGCCTGTTTTCCCTCCTCTGATTCCCCACCACAGATTCCCTGCCTCAGATTCCCTGCCTCAGATTCCCTGCTTCAGATTCCCTTCATTTGATTCCCTGCGTCTGATTCCCTGCCTCTGATTCCCTGCATCTGATTGCCCGCCTCTGATTCCCCGCCTCTGATTCCCCGCCTCTGATTCCCCACCTCTGATTCCCCACTTCTGATTCCCCGCCTCTGATTCCCCGCCTCTGATTCCCCGCCTCTGATTCACCGCCTCTGATTCTCCGCCTCTGATTCCCCGCCTCTGATTCCCCACTTCTGATTGCCCGCCTCTGATTCCACGCCTCTGATTCCCAGCCTCTGATTTCCCACCTCTGATTCCCTGCCTCTGATAACCTGCCTCTGATTCCCTGCCTCTGATTCCCGGCCTCTGAGTCCCCACCTCTGATTCCCCGTGTCCGATTCCGCACCCATGTTTCACCAACTCTGTTGCTCTGCTTCTGATTTCCCGGCTCAGATTCACCGGCTCTGATTCCGCACCTCTGATTCCACGCCTCTCTTTCTGTGTCTCTGATTCCCCGCCTCTGATTCCACGCCTCTGATTACCCGCCTCTGATACCCTGCCTCTCTTTCCCTGCCTCTATTTCTGTGCCTCTTTCTCTGCATCTCGTTTCCCACATCTCATTTCCCCCTTCTGATAACCCGCATCAGATTCCCTGCCACAGATTCCCTGCCTCAGATACCCTGCCTCAGATTCCCTGCATCAGATTCCCTTCATCTGATTCCCTGCCTCTGATTCCCCGCGGCTGATTCCCTGCCTCTGATTCCCCGCCTCTGTTTACCCGACTGTTTCCCCGCCTCTGATTCACCACCTCATATTCGCCATCTCAGGTTCCCTGCCTCTGATTCCCTGCCTCTGATTCCCTGCCTCTGATTCCCTGCATCTGATTGCCCGCCTCTGATACCCTGCCTCTGATTCCCCGCCTCTGATTCCCCGCCTCTGATTCCCAGCCTCTGATTTCCCACCTCTGATTCCCCACTTCTGATTCCCCGCCTCTGATTCCCCGTCTCTGATTCCACGCCTCTGATTCCCCGCCTCTGATTCCGCGCCTCTGATTCCCCGCCTCTGATACCCCGCCTCTGATTCCCCGCCTCTGATTCCCTGCATCTGATTCCCCGCCTCAGATTCCCCGCCTCTGATTCCCCGACTCTGATTCCCCGCCTCTGATTCCCCGCCTCTGATTCCCCGCCTCTGATTCCCCGCCTCTGATTCCCCGCCTCTGATTCCCCGCCTCTGATACCCTGCCTCTGATTCCCTGCCTCTGATTCCCTGCATCTGATTGCCTGCCTCTGATTACCTGCATCTGATTCCCCGCCTCTGATTCCCCACCTCTGATTCCCCACTTTTGATTCCCCGCCTCTGGTACCCAGCGTCTGATTCCCCGCCTCTGATTCACCTCCTCTGATTCCCCGCCTCTGATTCCCCGCCTCTGATTCCCCACCTCTGATTGCCCCGCCTCTGATTCGCTGATTCTGATTCCCCGGCTCTGATTCCCCACCTCTGATTCCCCACTTCTGATTCCCCACCTCTGATTCCCCGCCTCTGATTGCACGCCTCTGATTCCCCGCCTCTGATTCCCCGCCTCTGATTCCCCGCCTCTGATTCCCCTCCTCTGATACCCCGCCTCTGAATCCCCACCTCTGATTCCCCGCATCTGATTCCCCGCCCCTGATACCCCGCCTCTGATTCCCTGCCTCTGATTCCCCACCTCTGATTTCGCGCTTCTGATTCCCCGCCTATGTTTACCCGCCTCTGTTTACCCACCTGTTTCCCCGCCTCTGATTCCCCACCTCAGATTCCCTGCCTCAGATTCCCTGCCTCTGATTCCCTGCCTCTGATTCCCTGCCTCTGATTCCCTTCATCTGATTGCCCGCCTCTGATTCTCCGCCTCTGATTCCCCGCCTCTGATTCCCAACCTCTGATTCCCCGCTTCTGATTCCCTGCCTCTGATTCCCCGCCTCTGATTCCCCGCCTCTGATTCCCCGCCTCTGATTCCCCACCTCTGATTCAATGCCTCCCTTTCCGCTCAACTTTCCTGGCCTACTTTTCCCCACATATCTTTCCCCGCCTCTGATTTCCCGCCTCTGATTCCACGCCTCTGAATCCCCGCCTATGTTTACCCGCCTCTGTTTAACCGCCTGTTTTCCCGCCTCTGATTCCCCACCACAGATTCCCTGCCTCAGATTCCCTGCCTCAGATTGCCTGCATCAGATTCCCTTCATTTGATTCCCTGCGTCTGGTTCCCTGTCTCTGATTCCCTGCCTCTGATTCCCTGCATCTGATTGCCCGCCTCTGATTCCCCGCCTCTGATTCCCCACCTCTGATTCCCCACTTCTGATTCCCCGCCTCTGATTCCCCGCCTCTGATTCCCCGCCTCTGATTCACCGCCTCTGAATCCCCGCCTCTGATTCCCCGCCTCTGATTCCCCACTTCTGATTGCCCGCCTCTGATTCCACGCCTCTGATTCCCCGCCTCTGATTCCCCACCTCTGATTCCCCACTTCTGATTCCCCACCTCTGATTCCCCGCCTCTGATTCCACGCCTCTGATTCCCCACCTCTGATTCCCCACTTCTGATTCCCCACCTCTGATTCTCCGCCTCTGATACCCTGCCTCTGATAACTTTTTACTGATTCCCTGCCTCAGATTCCCTGCCTCAGTTTCCCTGCATTAGATTCCCTTCATCTGATTCCCTGCCTCTGATTCCCCGCCTCTGATTCCCCGCATCTGATTCCCCACCTCTGCCTCTACGCCTCTATTTTGCCTGCACTCTTTCCCCTCCACTCTTTCCGTGCCTCTCTTTCCCTCCCTCAATTTCAACAACTCTGTTTGATCTGTTCTGTGTAACTAATTTTCAACACAAAAGTTCCAACCACTATGTTTTGCCCATCTCTTTCGCTGCATCTATTGATGCAGCTATGTTTACCCGCTTCTGTTTACCCGCCTGTTTCCCCACATCTCTTTCCCCACCTCTGATTCCACGCCTCTGATTCCCCGCCTCTGATTCCCCGCCTCTGATTCCCCGCCTCAGATTCACCGCCTCCCTTTCCGAGCAACTTTCCAGGCCTACGTTTCCCCACATCTCTTTCCCCACCTCTGATTCCATGCCTCAGATTCGCCGCTTCTGATTTCCTGCCTCTGATTCCCTGCCTCTGATTCCCCGCCTCTGATTCCCCACCTCTGATT
Source organism: Narcine bancroftii (assembly GCF_036971445.1). NCBI lineage: Eukaryota > Metazoa > Chordata > Chondrichthyes > Torpediniformes > Narcinidae > Narcine > Narcine bancroftii. Next base: position 268,363,054 of record NC_091470.1, read on the forward strand.
CCACTCTCTGATTTCCCGCCTCTGATTCCCCGCCTCTGATTCCACGCCTCTGATTACCCGCCTCTGATACCCTGCCTCTCTTTCCCTGCCTCTATTTCCGTGCCTCTTTCTCTGCATCTCGTTTCCCACATCTCATTTCCCCCTTCTGATAACCCGCATCAGATTCCCTGCCACAGATTCCCTGCCTCAGATTCCCTGCCTCAGATTCCCTGCATCAGATTCCCTTCATCTGATTCCCTGCCTCTGATTCCCCGCCTCTGATTCCCTGCATCTGATTCCCAGCCTCTGTTTACCCGCCTGTTTCCCCGCCTCCGATTCACCACCTCATATTCGCCACCTCAGGTTCCCTGCCTCTGATTCCCTGCCTCTGATTCCCTGCCTCTGATTCCCTGCATCTGATTGCCCGCCTCTGATACCCTGCCTCTGATTCCCCGCCTCTGATTCCCCGCCTCTGATTCCCCGCCTCTGATTTCCCACCTCTGATTCCCCACTTCTGATTCCCCGCCTCTGATTCCCCGTCTGTGATTCCACGCCTCTGATTCCCCGCCTCTGATTCCGCGCCTCTGATTCCCCGCCTCTGATACCCCGCCTCTGATTCCCCGCCTCTGATTCCCTGCATCTGATTCCCCGCCTCAGATTCCCCGCCTCTGATTCCCCGACTCTGATTCCCCGCCTCTGATTCCCCGACTCTGATTCCCCGCCTCTGATTCCCCGCCTCTGATTCCCCGCCTATGTTTACCCGCCTCTGTTTACCCGCCTGTTTTCCCGCCTCTGATTGCCCACCTCATATTCCCTGCCTCAGATTCCCTGCCTCAGATTCCCTGCCTCTGATACCCTGCCTCTGATTCCCTGCATCTGATTGCCCGCCTCTGATTCCCTGCCTCTGATTCCCCGCCTCTGATTCCCCACCTCTGATTCCCCACTTCTGATTCCCCTCCTCTGATTCCCCGCGTCTGATTCCACGCCTCTGATTCCCCGTCTCTGATTCCACGCCTCTGATTCCCTGTCTCTGATTCAGCGCCTCTGATTCCCCGCCTCTAATACCCCGCCTCTGATTCCCCGCCTCTGATTCCCTGCATCTGATTCCCCGCCTCAGATTCCCCGCCTCTGATTCCCCGACTCTGATTCCCCGCCTCTGATTCCCCGCCTCTGATTCCCCGCCTCTGATTCCCCGCCTCTGATTCCCCGCCTATGTTTACCCGCCTCTGTTTACCAGCCTGTTTTCCCGCCTATGATTGCCCACCTCAGATTCCCTGCCTCAGATTCCCTGCCTCAGATTCCCTGCCTCTGATTCCCTGCCTCTGATTCCCTGCATCTGATTGCCCGCCTCCGATTCCCTGCCTCTGATTCCCCGCCTCTGATTCCCCACCTCTGATTCCCCTCTCTGATTTCCCGCCTCTGATTCCCCGCCTCTGATTCCACGCCTCTGATTACCCGCCTCTGATACCCTGCCTCTCTTTCCCTGCCTCTATTTCCGTGCCTCTTTCTCTGCATCTCGTTTCCCACATCTCATTTCCCCCTTCTGATAACCCGCATCAGATTCCCTGCCACAGATTCCCTGCCTCAGATTCCCTGCCTCAGATTCCCTGCATCAGATTCCCTTCATCTGATTCCCTGCCTCTGATTCCCCGCCTCTGATTCCCTGCATCTGATTCCCAGCCTCTGTTTACCCGCCTGTTTCCCCGCCTCTGATTCACCACCTCATATTCGCCACCTCAGGTTCCCTACCTCTGATTCCCTGCCTCTGATTCCCTGCCTCTGATTCCCTGCATCTGATTGCCCGCCTCTGATACCCTGCCTCTGATTCCCCGCCTCTGATTCCCCACCTCTGATTCCCCGCCTCTGATTTCCCACCTCTGATTCCCCACTTCTGATTCCCCGCCTCTGATTCCCCGTCTGTGATTCCACGCCTCTGATTCCCCGCCTCTGATTCCGCGCCTCTGATTCCCCGCCTCTGATACCCCGCCTCTGATTCCCCGCCTCTGATTCCCTGCATCTGATTCCCCGCCTCAGATTCCCCGCCTCTGATTCCCCGACTCTGATTCCCCGCCTCTGATTCCCCGCCTCTGATTCCCCGCCTATGTTTACCCGCCTCTGTTTACCCGCCTGTTTTCCCGCCTCTGATTGCCCACCTCAGATTCCCTGCCTCAGATTCCCTGCCTCAGATTCCCTACCTCTGATTCCCTGCCTCTGATTCCCTGCATCTGATTGCCCGCCTCTGATTACCTGCCTCTGATTCCCCGCCTCTGATTCCCCACCTCTGAATCCCCACTTCTGATTCCCCGCCTCTGTTTCCCCGCGTCTGAATCCCCGCCTCTGATTCACCGCCTCTGATTCCACGCCTCTGATTCCCCGCCTCTGAATCCCCACCTCTGATTGCCCCGCCTCTGATTCGCTGATTCTGATTCCCCGCCTCTGATTCCCCACCTCTGATTCCCCACTTCTGATTCCCCGCCTCTGATTCCCCGCCTGTGATTCCACGCCTCTGATTCCCCGCCTCTGATTCCGCGCCTCTGATTCCCCGCCTCTGATACCCCGCCTCTGATTCCCCGCCTCTGATTCCCTGCATCTGATTCCCCGCCTCAGATTCCCCGCCTCTGATTCCCCGACTCTGATTCCCCGCCTCTGATTCCCCGACTCTGATTCCCCGCCTCTGGTTCCCCGCCTCTGATTCCCCGCCTATGTTTACCCGCCTCTGTTTACCCGCCTGTTTTCCCGCCTCTGATTGCCCACCTCATATTCCCTGCCTCAGATTCCCTGCCTCAGATTCCCTGCCTCTGATTCCCTGCTTCTGATTCCCTGCATCTGATTGCCCGCCTCTGATTACCTGCCTCTGATTCCCCGCCTCTGATTCCCCACCTCTGATTCCCCACTTCTGATTCCCGTCCTCTGATTCCCCGCGTCTGATTCCACGCCTCTGATTCCCCGTCTCTGATTCCACGCCTCTGATTCCCCGTCTCTGATTCAGCGCCTCTGATTCCCCGCCTCTAATACCCCGCCTCTGATTCCCCGCCTCTGATTCCCTGCATCTGATTCCCCGCCTCAGATTCCCCGCCTCTGATTCCCCGACTCTGATTCCCCGCCTCTGATTCCCCGCCTCTGATTCCCCGCCTCTGATTCCCCGCCTCTGATTCCCCGCCTATGTTTACCCGCCTCTGTTTACCCGCCTGTTTTCCCGCCTCTGATTGCCCACCTCAGATTCCCTGCCTCAGATTCCCTGCCTCAGATTCCCTGCCTCTGATTCCCTGCCTCTGATTCCCTGCATCTGATTGCCCGCCTCCGATTCCCTGCCTCTGATTCCCCGCCTCTGATTGCACGCCTCTGATTCCCCGCCTCTGATTCCCCGCCTCTGATTCCCCGCCTCTGATTCCCCTCCTCTGATACCCCGCCTCTGAATCCCCACCTCTGATTCCCCGCATCTGATTCCCCGCCCCTGATTCCCCGCCTCTGATTCCCTGCCTCTGATTCCCCACCTCTGATTTCGCGCTTCTGATTCCCCGCCTATGTTTACCCGCCTCTGTTTACCCACCTGTTTCCCCGCCTCTGATTCCCCACCTCAGATTCCCTGCCTCAGATTCCCTGCCTCTGATTCCCTGCCTCTGATTCCCTGCCTCTGATTCCCTGCATCTGATTGCCCGCCTCTGATTCTCCGCCTCTGATTCCCCGCCTCTGATTCCCAACCTCTGATTCCCCGCTTCTGATTCCCTGCCTCTGATTCCCCGCCTCTGATTCCCCGCCTCTGATTCCCCGCCTCTGATTCCCCACCTCTGATTCAATGCCTCCCTTTCCGCTCAACTTTCCTGGCCTACTTTTCCCCACATATCTTTTCCCGCCTCTGATTTCCCGCCTCTGATTCCACGCCTCTGAATCCCCGCCTATGTTTACCCGCCTCTGTTTAACCGCCTGTTTTCCCGCCTCTGATTCCCCACCACAGATTCCCTGCCTCAGATTCCCTGCCTCAGATTGCCTGCATCAGATTCCCTTCATTTGATACCCTGCGTCTGGTTCCCTGCCTCTGATTCCCTGCCTCTGATTCCCTGCATCTGATTGCCCGCCTCTGATTCCCCGCCTCTGATTCCCCACCTGATTCCCCACTTCCTATTCCCCGCCTCTGATTCCCCGCCTCTGATTCCCCGCCTCTGATTCACCGCCTCTGAATCCCCGCCTCTGATTCCCAGCCTCTGATTCCCCACTTCTGATTGCCCGCCTCTGATTCCACGCCTCTGATTCCCCGCCTCTGATTCCCCACCTCTGATTCCCCACTTCTGATTCCCCACCTCTGATTCCCCGCCTCTGATTCCACGCCTCTGATTCCCCACCTCTGATTCCCCACTTCTGATTCCCCACCTCTGATTCTCCGCCTCTGATACCCTGCCTCTGATAACTTTTTACTGATTCCCTGCCTCAGATTCCCTGCCTCAGTTTCCCTGCATTAGATTCCCTTCATCTGATTCCCTGCCTCTGATTCCCCGCCTTTGATTCCCCGCATCTGATTCCCCAACTCTGCCTCTACGCCTCTATTTTGCCTGCACTCTTTCCCCTCCACTCTTTCCGTGCCTCTCTTTCCCTCCCTCAATTTCAACAACTCTGTTTGATCTGTTCTGTGTAACTAATTTTCAACACAAAAGTTCCAACCACTATGTTTTGCCCATCTCTTTCGCTGCATCTATTGATGCAGCTATGTTTACCCGCTTCTGTTTACCCGCCTGTTTCCCCACATCTCTTTCCCCACCTCTGATTCCACGCCTCTGATTCCCCGCCTCTGATTCCCCGCCTCTGATTCCCCGCCTCTGATTCACCGCCTCCCTTTCCGAGCAACTTTCCTGGCCTACGTTTCCCCACATCTCTTTCCCCACCTCTGATTCCATGCCTCAGATTCGCCGCCTCTGATTTCCTGCCTCTGATTCCCTGCCTCTGATTCCCCGCCTCTGATTCCCCACCTCTGATTCCACTCTCTGATTTCCTGCCTCTGATTCCCCGCCTCTGATTCCACGCCTCTGATTACCCGCCTCTGATACCCTGCCTCTCTTTCCCTGCCTCTATTTCCGTGCCTCTTTCTCTGCATCTCGTTTCCCACATCTCATTTCCCCCTTCTGATAACCCGCATCAGATTCCCTGCCACAGATTCCCTGCCTCAGATTCCCTGCCTCAGATTCCCTGCATCAGATTCCCTTCATCTGATTCCCTGCCTCTGATTCCCCGCCTCTGATTCCCTGCATCTGATTCCCAGCCTCTGTTTACCCGCCTGTTTCCCCGCCTCCGATTCACCACCTCATATTCGCCACCTCAGGTTCCCTGCCTCTGATTCCCTGCCTCTGATTCCCTGCCTCTGATTCCCTGCATCTGATTGCCCGCCTCTGATACCCTGCCTCTGATTCCCCGCCTCTGATTCCCCGCCTCTGATTCCCCGCCTCTGAATTCCCACCTCTGATTCCCCACTTCTGATACCCCGCCTCTGATTCCCCGTCTATGATTCCACGCCTCTGATTCCCCGCCTCTGATTCCGCGCCTCTGATTCCCCGCCTCTGATACCCCGCCTCTGATTCCCCGCCTCTGATTCCCTGCATCTGATTCCCCGCCTCAGATTCCCCGCCTCTGATTCCCCGACTCTGATTCCCCGCCTCTGATTCCCCGACTCTGATTCCCCGCCTCTGATTCCCCGCCTATGTTTACCCGCCTCTGTTTACCCGCCTGTTTTCCCGCCTCTGATTGCCCACCTCATATTCCCTGCCTCAGATTCCCTGCCTCAGATTCCCTGCCTCTGATTCCCTGCCTCTGATTCCCTGCATCTGATTGCCCGCCTCTGATTCCCTGCCTCTGATTCCCCGCCTCTGATTCCCCACCTCTGATTCCCCACTTCTGATTCCCCTCCTCTGATTCCCCGCGTCTGATTCCACGCCTCTGATTCCCCGTCTCTGATTCCACGCCTCTGATTCCCCGTCTCTGATTCAGCGCCTCTGATTCCCCGCCTCTAATACCCCGCCTCTGATTCCCCGCCTCTGATTCCCTGCATCTGATTCCCCGCCTCAGATTCCCCGCCTCTGATTCCCCGACTCTGATTCCCCGCCTCTGATTCCCCGCCTCTGATTCCCCGCCTCTGATTCCCCGCCTCTGATTCCCCGCCTATGTTTACCCGCCTCTGTTTACCCGCCTGTTTTCCCGCCTATGATTGCCCACCTCAGATTCCCTGCCTCAGATTCCCTGCCTCAGATTCCCTGCCTCTGATTCCCTGCCTCTGATTCCCTGCATCTGATTGCCCGCCTCCGATTCCCTGCCTCTGATTCCCCGCCTCTGATTCCCCACCTCTGATTCCCCTCTCTGATTTCCCGCCTCTGATTCCCCGCCTCTGATTCCACGCCTCTGATTACCCGCCTCTGATACCCTGCCTCTCTTTCCCTGCCTCTATTTCCGTGCCTCTTTCTCTGCATCTCGTTTCCCACATCTCATTTCCCCCTTCTGATAACCCGCATCAGATTCCCTGCCACAGATTCCCTGCCTCAGATTCCCTGCCTCAGATTCCCTGCATCAGATTCCCTTCATCTGATTCCCTGCCTCTGATTCCCCGCCTCTGATTCCCTGCATCTGATTCCCAGCCTCTGTTTACCCGCCTGTTTCCCCGCCTCTGATTCACCACCTCATATTCGCCACCTCAGGTTCCCTACCTCTGATTCCCTGCCTCTGATTCCCTGCCTCTGATTCCCTGCATCTGATTGCCCGCCTCTGATACCCTGCCTCTGATTCCCTGCCTCTGATTCCCTGCATCTGATTGCCCGCCTCTGATTCCCTGCCTCTGATTCCCCGCCTCTGATTCCCCACCTCTGATTCCCCACTTCTGATTCCCCTCCTCTGATTCCCCGCGTCTGATTCCACGCCTCTGATTCCCCGTCTCTGATTCCACGCCTCTGATTCCCCGTCTCTGATTCAGCGCCTCTGATTCCCCGCCTCTAATACCCCGCCTCTGATTCCCCGCCTCTGATTCCCTGCATCTGATTCCCCGCCTCAGATTCCCCGCCTCTGATTCCCCGACTCTGATTCCCCGCCTCTGATTCCCCGCCTCTGATTCCCCGCCTCTGATTCCCCGCCTCTGATTCCCCGCCTATGTTTACCCGCCTCTGTTTACCCGCCTGTTTTCCCGCCTATGATTGCCCACCTCAGATTCCCTGCCTCAGATTCCCTGCCTCAGATTCCCTGCCTCTGATTCCCTGCCTCTGATTCCCTGCATCTGATTGCCCGCCTCCGATTCCCTGCCTCTGATTCCCCGCCTCTGATTCCCCAACTCTGATTCCCCTCTCTGATTTCCCGCCTCTGATTCCCCGCCTCTGATTCCACGCCTCTGATTACCCGCCTCTGATACCCTGCCTCTCTTTCCCTGCCTCTATTTCCGTGCCTCTTTCTCTGCATCTCGTTTCCCACATCTCATTTCCCCCTTCTGATAACCCGCATCAGATTCCCTGCCACAGATTCCCTGCCTCAGATTCCCTGCCTCAGATTCCCTGCATCAGATTCCCTTCATCTGATTCCCTGCCTCTGATTCCCCGCCTCTGATTCCCTGCATCTGATTCCCAGCCTCTGTTTACCCGCCTGTTTCCCCGCCTCTGATTCACCACCTCATATTCGCCACCTCAGGTTCCCTACCTCTGATTCCCTGCCTCTGATTCCCTGCCTCTGATTCCCTGCATCTGATTGCCCGCCTCTGATACCCTGCCTCTGATTCCCCGCCTCTGATTCCCCGCCTCTGATTCCCCGCCTCTGATTTCCCACCTCTGATTCCCCACTTCTGATTCCCCGCCTCTGATTCCCCGTCTGTGATTCCACGCCTCTGATTCCCCGCCTCTGATTCCGCGCCTCTGATTCCCCGCCTCTGATACCCCGCCTCTGATTCCCTGCCTCTGATTCCCCGCCTCTGATTCCCTGCATCTGATTCCCAGCCTCTGTTTACCCGCCTGTTTCCCCGCCTCCGATTCACCACCTCATATTCGCCACCTCAGGTTCCCTGCCTCTGATTCCCTGCCTCTGATTCCCTGCCTCTGATTCCCTGCATCTGATTGCCCGCCTCTGATACCCTGCCTCTGATTCCCCGCCTCTGATTCCCCGCCTCTGATTCCCCGCCTCTGATTTCCCACCTCTGATTCCCCACTTCTGATTCCCCGCCTCTGATTCCCCGTCTGTGATTCCACGCCTCTGATTCCCCGCCTCTGATTCCGCGCCTCTGATTCCCCGCCTCTGATACCCCGCCTCTGATTCCCCGCCTCTGATTCCCTGCATCTGATTCCCCGCCTCAGATTCCCCGCCTCTGATTCCCCGACTCTGATTCCCCGCCTCTGATTCCCCGACTCTGATTCCCCGCCTCTGATTCCCCGCCTCTGATTCCCCGCCTATGTTTACCCGCCTCTGTTTACCCGCCTGTTTTCCCGCCTCTGATTGCCCACCTCATATTCCCTGCCTCAGATTCCCTGCCTCAGATTCCCTGCCTCTGATTCCCTGCCTCTGATTCCCTGCATCTGATTGCCCGCCTCTGATTCCCTGCCTCTGATTCCCCGCCTCTGATTCCCCACCTCTGATTCCCCACTTCTGATTCCCCACCTCTGATTCCCCGCGTCTGATTCCACGCCTCTGATTCCCCGTCTCTGATTCCACGCCTCTGATTCCCCGTCTCTGATTCAGCGCCTCTGATTCCCCGCCTCTAATACCCCGCCTCTGATTCCCCGCCTCTGATTCCCTGCATCTGATTCCCCGCCTCAGATTCCCCGCCTCTGATTCCCCGACTCTGATTCCCCGCCTCTGATTCCCCGCCTCTGATTCCCCGCCTCTGATTCCCCGCCTCTGATTCCCCGCCTATGTTTACCCGCCTCTGTTTACCAGCCTGTTTTCCCGCCTATGATTGCCCACCTCAGATTCCCTGCCTCAGATTCCCTGCCTCAGATTCCCTGCCTCTGATTCCCTGCCTCTGATTCCCTGCATCTGATTGCCCGCCTCCGATTCCCTGCCTCTGATTCCCCGCCTCTGATTCCCCACCTCTGATTCCCCTCTCTGATTTCCCGCCTCTGATTCCCCTCCTCTGATACCCCGCCTCTGATTCCCCACCTCTGATTCCCCGCATCTGATTCCCCACCTCTGATTTCGTGCCTCTGATTAACCGCCTATGTTTACCCGCCTCTGTTTACCCACCTGTTTCCCCGCCGCTGATTCCCCACCTCAGATTCCCTGCCTCAGATTCCCTGCCTCTGATTCCCTGCCTCAGATTCCCTGCCTCTGATTCCCTGCATCTGATTGCCCGCCTCTGATTCTCCGCCTCTGATTCCCCGCCTCTGATTCCCAATCTCTGATTCCCCGCTTCTGATTCCCTGCCTCTGATTCCCCGCCTCTGATTCCCCGCCTCTGATTCCCCGCCTCTGATTCCCCACCTCTGATTCAATGCCTCCCTTTCCGCTCAACTTTCCTGGCCTACTTTTCCCCACATATCTTTCCCCGCCTCTGATTTCCCGCCTCTGATTCCACTCCTCTGAATCCCCGCCTATGTTTACCCGCCTCTGTTTAACCGCCTGTTTTCCCGCCTCTGATTCCCCGCCTCTGATTCCCCGCCTCTGATTCCCCGCATCTGATTCCCCACCTCTGATTTCGTGCCTCTGATTAACCGCCTATGTTTACCCGCCTCTGTTTACCCACCTGTTTCCCCGCCGCTGATTCCCCACCTCAGATTCCCTGCCTCAGATTCCCTGCCTCTGATTCCCTGCCTCAGATTCCCTGCCTCTGATTCCCTGCATCTGATTGCCCGCCTCTGATTCTCCGCCTCTGATTCCCCGCCTCTGATTCCCAACCTCTGATTCCCCGCTTCTGATTCCCTGCCTCTGATTCCCCACTTCTGATTCCCCGCCTCTGATTCCCCGCGTCTGATTCCCCGCCTCTGATTCACCTCCTCTGATTCCCCGCCTCTGATTCCCCGCCTCTGATTCCCCACCTCTGATTGCCCCGCCTCTGATTCGCTGATTCTGATTCCCCGGCTCTGATTCCCCACCTCTGATTCCCCACTTCTGATTCCCCACCTCTGATTCCCCGCCTCTGATTGCACGCCTCTGATTCCCCGCCTCTGATTCCCCGCCTCTGATTCCCCTCGTCTGATACCCCGCCTCTGATTCCCCACCTCTGATTCCCCGCATCTGATTCCCCGCCTCTGATTCCCCGCCTCTGATTCCCTGCCTCTGATTCCCCACCTCTGATTTCGTGCCTCTGATTAACCGCCTATGTTTACCCGCCTCTGTTTACCCACCTGTTTCCCCGCCGCTGATTCCCCACCTCAGATTCCCTGCCTCAGATTCCCTGCCTCTGATTCCCTGCCTCAGATTCCCTGCCTCTGATTCCCTGCATCTGATTGCCCGCCTCTGATTCTCCGCCTCTGATACCCCGCCTCTGATTCCCAACCTCTGATTCCCCGCTTCTGATTCCCTGCCTCTGATTCCCCGCCTCTGATTCCCCGCCTCTGATTCCCCGCCTCTGATTCCCCACCTCTGATTCAATGCCTCCCTTTCCGCTCAACTTTCCTGGCCTACTTTTCCCCACATATCTTTCCCCGCCTCTGATTTCCCGCCTCTGATTCCACGCCTCTGAATCCCCGCCTATGTTTACCCGCCTCTGTTTAACCGCCTGTTTTCCCGCCTCTGATTCCCCACCACAGATTCCCTGCCTCAGATTCCCTGCCTCAGATTCCCTGCATCAGATTCCCTTCATTTGATTCCCTGCGTCTGGTTCCCTGCCTCTGATTCCCTGCCTCTGATTCCCTGCATCTGATTGCCCGCCTCTGATTCCCCGCCTCTGATTCCCCACCTCTGATTCCCCACTTCTGATTCCCCGCCTCTGATTCCCCGCCTCTGATTCCCCGCCTCTGATTCACCACCTCTGATTCCCCGCCTCTGATTCCCCGCCTCTGATTCCCCACTTCTGATTGCCCGCCTCTGATTCCACGCCTCTGATTCCCCGCCTCTGATTCCCCACCTCTGATTCCCCACTTCTGATTCCCCACCACTGATTCCCCGCCTCTGATTCCACGCCTCTGATTCCCCACCTCTGATTCCCCACTTCTGATTCCCCACCTCTGATTCTCTGCCTCTGATACCCTGCCTCTGATAACTTTTTACTGATTCCCTGCCTCAGATTCCCTGCCTCCGATTCCCTGCCTCAGATTCCCTGCCTCAGTTTCCCTGCATTAGATTCCCTTCATCTGATTCCCTGCCTCTGATTCCCCGCCTCTCATTCCCCGCATCTGATTCCCCACCTCTGTCTCTACGCCTCTATTTTGCCTGCACTCTTTCCCCTCCACTCTTTCTGTGCCTCTCTTTCCCTCCCTCAATTTCAACAACTCTGTTTGATCTGTTCTGTGTACCTAATTTTCAACACACAAGTTCCAACCACTATGTTTCGCCCATCTCTTTCGCTGCCTCTATTTATGCAGCTATGTTTACCCACTTCTGTTTACCCGCCTGTTTCCCCACATCTCTTTCCCCACCTCTGATTCCAGGCCTCTGATTCCCCGCCTCTCATTCCCCGCCTCTGATTCCCCGCCTCTGATTCACCGCCTCCCTTTCCGCGCAACTTTCCTGGCCTACGTTTCCCCACATCTCTTTCCCCACCTCTGATTCCACGCCTCAGATTTGCCGCCTCTGATTTCCTGCCTCTGATTCCCTGCTTCTGATTCCCTGCCTCTGATTCCCCACCTCTGATTCCCCCCTCTGATTCCCCGCCTCTGATTCCCAGCCTCTGATTCCCCACCTCTGATTCCCCGCCTCTGATTCCCTGCCTCTCTTTCCCTAGCTCTATTTCCGTGCCTCTTTCTCTGCATCTCGTTTCCCACATCTCATTTCCCCCTTCTGATAACCCGCATCAGATTCCCTGCCACAGATTCCCTGCCTCAGATTCCCTGCCTCAGATTCCCTGCATCAGATTCCCTTCATATGATTCCCTGCCTCTGATTCCACGCTTCTGATTCCCCACCTCTGATTCCCTGCCTCAGATTCCCTGCCTCTGATTCCCTGCCTCTGATTCCCTGCCTCTGATTTCCTGCATCTGATTGCCCGCCTCTGATTCTCCGCCTCTGATTCCCCGCCTCTGATTCCCCGCCTCTGATTCCCCGCCTCTTGATTCCCCGCCTCTGATTCCCCACCTCTGATTCCCTGCCTCTGATAACCTGCCTCGGATTCCCTGCCTCTGATTCCCGGCCTCTGAATCCCCACCTCTGATTCCCCGTGTCCGATTCAGCACCCATGTTTCACCACCTCTGTTGCTCTGCTTCTGATTTCCCGGCTCAGATTCACCGGCTCTGATTCCGCACCTCTGATTCCACGCCTCTCTTTCTGTGTCTCTGATTCCCCGCCTCTGATTCCACGCCTCTGATTACCCGCCTCTGATACTCTGCCTCTCTTTCCCTGCCTCTATATCCGTGCCTCTTTCTCTGCATCTCGTTTCCCACATCTCATTTCCCCCTTCTGATAACCCGCATCAGATTCCCTACCACAGATTCCCTGCCTCAGATACCCTGCCTCAGATTCCCTGCATGAGATTCCCTTCATCTGATTCCCCGCCTCTGTTTACCCGCCTGTTTCCCCGCCTCTGATTCACCACCTCATATTCGCCACCTCAGGTTCCCTGCCTCTGATTCCCTGCCTCTGATTCCCTGCATCTGATTGCCCGCCTCTGATACCCTGCCTCTGATTCCCCGCCTCTGATTCCCCGCCTCTGATTCCCCGCCTCTGATTTCCCACCTCTGATTCCCCACTTCTGATTCCCCGCCTCTGATTCCCCGTCTCTGATTCCACGCCTCTGATTCCCCGCCTCTGATTCAGCGCCTCTGATTCCCCGCCTCTGATACCCCGCCTCTGATTCCCCGCCTCTGATTCCCTGCATCTGATTCCCCGCCTCAGATTCCCCGCCTCTGATTCCCCGACTCTGATTCCCCGCCTCTGATTCCCCGCCTCTGATTCCCCGCCTCTGATTCCCCGCCTCTGATTCCCCGCCTATGTTTACCCGCCTCTGTTTACCCGCCTGTTTTCCCGCCTCTGATTGCCCACCTCAGATTCCCTGCCTCAGATTCCCTGCCTCAGATTCCCTGCCTCTGATTCCCTGCCTCTGATTCCCTGCATCTGATTGCCCTCCTCCGATTACCTGCCTCTGATTCCCCGCCTCTGATACCCCACCTCTGATTCCCCACTTCTGATTCCCCGCCTCTGATTCCCCGCGTCTGATTCCCCGCCTCTGATTCACCGCCTCTGATTCCCCGCCTCTGATTCCCCGCCTCTGATTCCCCACCTCTGATTGCCCCGCCTCTGATTCGCTGATTCTGATTCCCCGCCTCTGATTCCCCACCTCTGATTCCCCACTTCTGATTCCCCGCCTCTGATTCCGCGCCTCTGATTCCCCGCCTATGTTTACCCACCTCTGTTTACCTACCTGTTTCCCCGCCTCTGATTCCGCACCTCAGATTCCCTGCCTCAGATTCCCCGCCTCTGATTCTCTGCCTCTGAATCCCCGCCTCTGATTCCCCACCTCTGATTCCCCACTTCTGATTCCCCGCCTCTGATTCCCCACCTCTGATTCCCCGCCTCTGATTCCCCGCCTCTGATTCCCCACCTCTGATTCAGTGCCTCCCTTTCCGCTCAACTTTCCTGGCCTACTTTTCCCCACATATCTTTCCCCGCCTCTGATTTCCCGCCTCTGATTCCACGCCTCTGATTCCCCGCCTATGTTTACCCGCCTCTGTTTACTCGCCTGTTTTCCCTCCTCTGATTCCCCACCACAGATTCCCTGCCTCAGATTCCCTGCCTCAGATTCCCTGCTTCAGATTCCCTTCATTTGATTCCCTGCGTCTGATTCCCTGCCTCTGATTCCCTGCATCTGATTGCCCGCCTCTGATTCCCCGCCTCTGATTCCCCGCCTCTGATTCCCCACCTCTGATTCCCCACTTCTGATTCCCCGCCTCTGATTCCCCGCCTCTGATTCCCCGCCTCTGATTCACCGCCTCTGATTCTCCGCCTCTGATTCCCCGCCTCTGATTCCCCACTTCTGATTGCCCGCCTCTGATTCCACGCCTCTGATTCCCAGCCTCTGATTTCCCACCTCTGATTCCCTGCCTCTGATAACCTGCCTCTGATTCCCTGCCTCTGATTCCCGGCCTCTGAGTCCCCACCTCTGATTCCCCGTGTCCGATTCCGCACCCATGTTTCACCAACTCTGTTGCTCTGCTTCTGATTTCCCGGCTCAGATTCACCGGCTCTGATTCCGCACCTCTGATTCCACGCCTCTCTTTCTGTGTCTCTGATTCCCCGCCTCTGATTCCACGCCTCTGATTACCCGCCTCTGATACCCTGCCTCTCTTTCCCTGCCTCTATTTCTGTGCCTCTTTCTCTGCATCTCGTTTCCCACATCTCATTTCCCCCTTCTGATAACCCGCATCAGATTCCCTGCCACAGATTCCCTGCCTCAGATACCCTGCCTCAGATTCCCTGCATCAGATTCCCTTCATCTGATTCCCTGCCTCTGATTCCCCGCGGCTGATTCCCTGCCTCTGATTCCCCGCCTCTGTTTACCCGACTGTTTCCCCGCCTCTGATTCACCACCTCATATTCGCCATCTCAGGTTCCCTGCCTCTGATTCCCTGCCTCTGATTCCCTGCCTCTGATTCCCTGCATCTGATTGCCCGCCTCTGATACCCTGCCTCTGATTCCCCGCCTCTGATTCCCCGCCTCTGATTCCCAGCCTCTGATTTCCCACCTCTGATTCCCCACTTCTGATTCCCCGCCTCTGATTCCCCGTCTCTGATTCCACGCCTCTGATTCCCCGCCTCTGATTCCGCGCCTCTGATTCCCCGCCTCTGATACCCCGCCTCTGATTCCCCGCCTCTGATTCCCTGCATCTGATTCCCCGCCTCAGATTCCCCGCCTCTGATTCCCCGACTCTGATTCCCCGCCTCTGATTCCCCGCCTCTGATTCCCCGCCTCTGATTCCCCGCCTCTGATTCCCCGCCTCTGATTCCCCGCCTCTGATACCCTGCCTCTGATTCCCTGCCTCTGATTCCCTGCATCTGATTGCCTGCCTCTGATTACCTGCATCTGATTCCCCGCCTCTGATTCCCCACCTCTGATTCCCCACTTTTGATTCCCCGCCTCTGGTACCCCGCGTCTGATTCCCCGCCTCTGATTCACCTCCTCTGATTCCCCGCCTCTGATTCCCCGCCTCTGATTCCCCACCTCTGATTGCCCCGCCTCTGATTCGCTGATTCTGATTCCCCGGCTCTGATTCCCCACCTCTGATTCCCCACTTCTGATTCCCCACCTCTGATTCCCCGCCTCTGATTGCACGCCTCTGATTCCCCGCCTCTGATTCCCCGCCTCTGATTCCCCGCCTCTGATTCCCCTCCTCTGATACCCCGCCTCTGAATCCCCACCTCTGATTCCCCGCATCTGATTCCCCGCCCCTGATACCCCGCCTCTGATTCCCTGCCTCTGATTCCCCACCTCTGATTTCGCGCTTCTGATTCCCCGCCTATGTTTACCCGCCTCTGTTTACCCACCTGTTTCCCCGCCTCTGATTCACCACCTCAGATTCCCTGCCTCAGATTCCCTGCCTCTGATTCCCTGCCTCTGATTCCCTGCCTCTGATTCCCTTCATCTGATTGCCCGCCTCTGATTCTCCGCCTCTGATTCCCCGCCTCTGATTCCCAACCTCTGATTCCCCGCTTCTGATTCCCTGCCTCTGATTCCCCGCCTCTGATTCCCCGCCTCTGATTCCCCGCCTCTGATTCCCCACCTCTGATTCAATGCCTCCCTTTCCGCTCAACTTTCCTGGCCTACTTTTCCCCACATATCTTTCCCCGCCTCTGATTTCCCGCCTCTGATTCCACGCCTCTGAATCCCCGCCTATGTTTACCCGCCTCTGTTTAACCGCCTGTTTTCCCGCCTCTGATTCCCCACCACAGATTCCCTGCCTCAGATTCCCTGCCTCAGATTGCCTGCATCAGATTCCCTTCATTTGATTCCCTGCGTCTGGTTCCCTGTCTCTGATTCCCTGCCTCTGATTCCCTGCATCTGATTGCCCGCCTCTGATTCCCCGCCTCTGATTCCCCACCTCTGATTCCCCACTTCTGATTCCCCGCCTCTGATTCCCCGCCTCTGATTCCCCGCCTCTGATTCACCGCCTCTGAATCCCCGCCTCTGATTCCCCGCCTCTGATTCCCCACTTCTGATTGCCCGCCTCTGATTCCACGCCTCTGATTCCCCGCCTCTGATTCCCCACCTCTGATTCCCCACTTCTGATTCCCCACCTCTGATTCCCCGCCTCTGATTCCACGCCTCTGATTCCCCACCTCTGATTCCCCACTTCTGATTCCCCACCTCTGATTCTCCGCCTCTGATACCCTGCCTCTGATAACTTTTTACTGATTCCCTGCCTCAGATTCCCTGCCTCAGTTTCCCTGCATTAGATTCCCTTCATCTGATTCCCTGCCTCTGATTCCCCGCCTCTGATTCCCCGCATCTGATTCCCCACCTCTGCCTCTATGCCTCTATTTTGCCTGCACTCTTTCCCCTCCACTCTTTCCGTGCCTCTCTTTCCCTCCCTCAATTTCAACAACTCTGTTTGATCTGTTCTGTGTAACTAATTTTCAACACAAAAGTTCCAACCACTATGTTTTGCCCATCTCTTTCGCTGCATCTATTGATGCAGCTATGTTTACCCGCTTCTGTTTACCCGCCTGTTTCCCCACATCTCTTTCCCCACCTCTGATTCCACGCCTCTGATTCCCCGCCTCTGATTCCCCGCCTCTGATTCCCCGCCTCAGATTCACCGCCTCCCTTTCCGAGCAACTTTCCAGGCCTACGTTTCCCCACATCTCTTTCCCCACCTCTGATTCCATGCCTCAGATTCGCCGCTTCTGATTTCCTGCCTCTGATTCCCTGCCTCTGATTCCCCGCCTCTGATTCCCCACCTCTGATTCCACTCTCTGATTTCCCGCCTCTGATTCCCCGCCTCTGATTCCACGCCTCTGATTACCCGCCTCTGATACCCTGCCTCTCTTTCCCTGCCTCTATTTCCGTGCCTCTTTCTCTGCATCTCGTTTCCCACATCTCATTTCCCCCTTCTGATAACCCGCATCAGATTCCCTGCCACAGATTCCCTGCCTCAGATTCCCTGCCTCAGATTCCCTGCATCAGATTCCCTTCATCTGATTCCCTGCCTCTGATTCCCCGCCTCTGATTCCCTGCATCTGATTCCCAGCCTCTGTTTACCCGCCTGTTTCCCCGCCTCCGATTCACCACCTCATATTCGCCACCTCAGGTTCCCTGCCTCTGATTCCCTGCCTCTGATTCCCTGCCTCTGATTCCCTGCATCTGATTGCCCGCCTCTGATACCCTGCCTCTGATTCCCCGCCTCTGATTCCCCGCCTCTGATTCCCGCCTCTGATTTCCCACCTCTGATTCCCCACTTCTGATTCCCCGCCTCTGATTCCCCGTCTGTGATTCCACGCCTCTGATTCCCCGCCTCTGATTCCGCGCCTCTGATTCCCCGCCTCTGATACCCCGCCTCTGATTCCCCGCCTCTGATTCCCTGCATCTGATTCCCCGCCTCAGATTCCCCGCCTCTGATTCCCCGACTCTGATTCCCCGCCTCTGATTCCCCGACTCTGATTCCCCGCCTCTGATTCCCCGCCTCTGATTCCCCGCCTATGTTTACCCGCCTCTGTTTACCCGCCTGTTTTCCCGCCTCTGATTGCCCACCTCATATTCCCTGCCTCAGATTCCCTGCCTCAGATTCCCTGCCTCTGATACCCTGCCTCTGATTCCCTGCATCTGATTGCCCGCCTCTGATTCCCTGCCTCTGATTCCCCGCCTCTGATTCCCCACCTCTGATTCCCCACTTCTGATTCCCCTCCTCTGATTCCCCGCGTCTGATTCCACGCCTCTGATTCCCCGTCTCTGATTCCACGCCTCTGATTCCCCGTCTCTGATTCAGCGCCTCTGATTCCCCGCCTCTAATACCCCGCCTCTGATTCCCCGCCTCTGATTCCCTGCATCTGATTCCCCGCCTCAGATTCCCCGCCTCTGATTCCCCGACTCTGATTCCCCGCCTCTGATTCCCCGCCTCTGATTCCCCGCCTCTGATTCCCCGCCTCTGATTCCCCGCCTATGTTTACCCGCCTCTGTTTACCAGCCTGTTTTCCCGCCTATGATTGCCCACCTCAGATTCCCTGCCTCAGATTCCCTGCCTCAGATTCCCTGCCTCTGATTCCCTGCCTCTGATTCCCTGCATCTGATTGCCCGCCTCCGATTCCCTGCCTCTGATTCCCCGCCTCTGATTCCCCACCTCTGATTCCCCTCTCTGATTTCCCGCCTCTGATTCCCCGCCTCTGATTCCACGCCTCTGATTACCCGCCTCTGATACCCTGCCTCTCTTTCCCTGCCTCTATTTCCGTGCCTCTTTCTCTGCATCTCGTTTCCCACATCTCATTTCCCCCTTCTGATAACCCGCATCAGATTCCCTGCCACAGATTCCCTGCCTCAGATTCCCTGCCTCAGATTCCCTGCATCAGATTCCCTTCATCTGATTCCCTGCCTCTGATTCCCCGCCTCTGATTCCCTGCATCTGATTCCCAGCCTCTGTTTACCCGCCTGTTTCCCCGCCTCTGATTCACCACCTCATATTCGCCACCTCAGGTTCACTACCTCTGATTCCCTGCCTCTGATTCCCTGCCTCTGATTCCCTGCATCTGATTGCCCGCCTCTGATACCCTGCCTCTGATTCCCCGCCTCTGATTCCCCACCTCTGATTCCCCGCCTCTGATTTCCCACCTCTGATTCCCCACTTCTGATTCCCCGCCTCTGATTCCCCGTCTGTGATTCCACGCCTCTGATTCCCCGCCTCTGATTCCGCGCCTCTGATTCCCCGCCTCTGATACCCCGCCTCTGATTCCCCGCCTCTGATTCCCTGCATCTGATTCCCCGCCTCAGATTCCCCGCCTCTGATTCCCCGACTCTGATTCCCCGCCTCTGATTCCCCGCCTCTGATTCCCCGCCTATGTTTACCCGCCTCTGTTTACCCGCCTGTTTTCCCGCCTCTGATTGCCCACCTCAGATTCCCTGCCTCAGATTCCCTGCCTCAGATTCCCTACCTCTGATTCCCTGCCTCTGATTCCCTGCATCTGATTGCCCGCCTCTGATTACCTGCCTCTGATTCCCCGCCTCTGATTCCCCACCTCTGAATCCCCACTTCTGATTCCCCGCCTCTGTTTCCCCGCGTCTGAATCCCCGCCTCTGATTCACCGCCTCTGATTCCACGCCTCTGATTCCCCGCCTCTGAATCCCCACCTCTGATTGCCCCGCCTCTGATTCGCTGATTCTGATTCCCCGCCTCTGATTCCCCACCTCTGATTCCCCACTTCTGATTCCCCGCCTCTGATTCCCCGCCTGTGATTCCACGCCTCTGATTCCCCGCCTCTGATTCCGCGCCTCTGATTCCCCGCCTCTGATACCCCGCCTCTGATTCCCCGCCTCTGATTCCCTGCATCTGATTCCCCGCCTCAGATTCCCCGCCTCTGATTCCCCGACTCTGATTCCCCGCCTCTGATTCCCCGACTCTGATTCCCCGCCTCTGGTTCCCCGCCTCTGATTCCCCGCCTATGTTTACCCGCCTCTGTTTACCCGCCTGTTTTCCCGCCTCTGATTGCCCACCTCATATTCCCTGCCTCAGATTCCCTGCCTCAGATTCCCTGCCTCTGATTCCCTGCTTCTGATTCCCTGCATCTGATTGCCCGCCTCTGATTACCTGCCTCTGATTCCCCGCCTCTGATTCCCCACCTCTGATTCCCCACTTCTGATTCCCCTCCTCTGATTCCCCGCGTCTGATTCCACGCCTCTGATTCCCCGTCTCTGATTCCACGCCTCTGATTCCCCGTCTCTGATTCAGCGCCTCTGATTCCCCGCCTCTAATACCCCGCCTCTGATTCCCCGCCTCTGATTCCCTGCATCTGATTCCCCGCCTCAGATTCCCCGCCTCTGATTCCCCGACTCTGATTCCCCGCCTCTGATTCCCCGCCTCTGATTCCCCGCCTCTGATTCCCCGCCTCTGATTCCCCGCCTATGTTTACCCGCCTCTGTTTACCCGCCTGTTTTCCCGCCTCTGATTGCCCACCTCAGATTCCCTGCCTCAGATTCCCTGCCTCAGATTCCCTGCCTCTGATTCCCTGCCTCTGATTCCCTGCATCTGATTGCCCGCCTCCGATTCCCTGCCTCTGATTCCCCGCCTCTGATTGCACGCCTCTGATTCCCCGCCTCTGATTCCCCGCCTCTGATTCCCCGCCTCTGATTCCCCTCCTCTGATACCCCGCCTCTGAATCCCCACCTCTGATTCCCCGCATCTGATTCCCCGCCCCTGATTCCCCGCCTCTGATTCCCTGCCTCTGATTCCCCACCTCTGATTTCGCGCTTCTGATTCCCCGCCTATGTTTACCCGCCTCTGTTTACCCACCTGTTTCCCCGCCTCTGATTCCCCACCTCAGATTCCCTGCCTCAGATTCCCTGCCTCTGATTCCCTGCCTCTGATTCCCTGCCTCTGATTCCCTGCATCTGATTGCCCGCCTCTGATTCTCCGCCTCTGATTCCCCGCCTCTGATTCCCAACCTCTGATTCCCCGCTTCTGATTCCCTGCCTCTGATTCCCCGCCTCTGATTCCCCGCCTCTGATTCCCCGCCTCTGATTCCCCACCTCTGATTCAATGCCTCCCTTTCCGCTCAACTTTCCTGGCCTACTTTTCCCCACATATCTTTTCCCGCCTCTGATTTCCCGCCTCTGATTCCACGCCTCTGAATCCCCGCCTATGTTTACCCGCCTCTGTTTAACCGCCTGTTTTCCCGCCTCTGATTCCCCACCACAGATTCCCTGCCTCAGATTCCCTGCCTCAGATTGCCTGCATCAGATTCCCTTCATTTGATACCCTGCGTCTGGTTCCCTGCCTCTGATTCCCTGCCTCTGATTCCCTGCATCTGATTGCCCGCCTCTGATTCCCCGCCTCTGATTCCCCACCTGATTCCCCACTTCCTATTCCCCGCCTCTGATTCCCCGCCTCTGATTCCCCGCCTCTGATTCACCGCCTCTGAATCCCCGCCTCTGATTCCCAGCCTCTGATTCCCCACTTCTGATTGCCCGCCTCTGATTCCACGCCTCTGATTCCCCGCCTCTGATTCCCCACCTCTGATTCCCCACTTCTGATTCCCCACCTCTGATTCCCCGCCTCTGATTCCACGCCTCTGATTCCCCACCTCTGATTCCCCACTTCTGATTCCCCACCTCTGATTCTCCGCCTCTGATACCCTGCCTCTGATAACTTTTTACTGATTCCCTGCCTCAGATTCCCTGCCTCAGTTTCCCTGCATTAGATTCCCTTCATCTGATTCCCTGCCTCTGATTCCCCGCCTTTGATTCCCCGCATCTGATTCCCCAACTCTGCCTCTACGCCTCTATTTTGCCTGCACTCTTTCCCCTCCACTCTTTCCGTGCCTCTCTTTCCCTCCCTCAATTTCAACAACTCTGTTTGATCTGTTCTGTGTAACTAATTTTCAACACAAAAGTTCCAACCACTATGTTTTGCCCATCTCTTTCGCTGCATCTATTGATGCAGCTATGTTTACCCGCTTCTGTTTACCCGCCTGTTTCCCCACATCTCTTTCCCCACCTCTGATTCCACGCCTCTGATTCCCCGCCTCTGATTCCCCGCCTCTGATTCCCCGCCTCTGATTCACCGCCTCCCTTTCCGAGCAACTTTCCTGGCCTACGTTTCCCCACATCTCTTTCCCCACCTCTGATTCCATGCCTCAGATTCGCCGCCTCTGATTTCCTGCCTCTGATTCCCTGCCTCTGATTCCCCGCCTCTGATTCCCCACCTCTGATTCCACTCTCTGATTTCCTGCCTCTGATTCCCCGCCTCTGATTCCACGCCTCTGATTACCCGCCTCTGATACCCTGCCTCTCTTTCCCTGCCTCTATTTCCGTGCCTCTTTCTCTGCATCTCGTTTCCCACATCTCATTTCCCCCTTCTGATAACCCGCATCAGATTCCCTGCCACAGATTCCCTGCCTCAGATTCCCTGCCTCAGATTCCCTGCATCAGATTCCCTTCATCTGATTCCCTGCCTCTGATTCCCCGCCTCTGATTCCCTGCATCTGATTCCCAGCCTCTGTTTACCCGCCTGTTTCCCCGCCTCCGATTCACCACCTCATATTCGCCACCTCAGGTTCCCTGCCTCTGATTCCCTGCCTCTGATTCCCTGCCTCTGATTCCCTGCATCTGATTGCCCGCCTCTGATACCCTGCCTCTGATTCCCCGCCTCTGATTCCCCGCCTCTGATTCCCCGCCTCTGAATTCCCACCTCTGATTCCCCACTTCTGATACCCCGCCTCTGATTCCCCGTCTATGATTCCACGCCTCTGATTCCCCGCCTCTGATTCCGCGCCTCTGATTCCCCGCCTCTGATACCCCGCCTCTGATTCCCCGCCTCTGATTCCCTGCATCTGATTCCCCGCCTCAGATTCCCCGCCTCTGATTCCCCGACTCTGATTCCCCGCCTCTGATTCCCCGACTCTGATTCCCCGCCTCTGATTCCCCGCCTATGTTTACCCGCCTCTGTTTACCCGCCTGTTTTCCCGCCTCTGATTGCCCACCTCATATTCCCTGCCTCAGATTCCCTGCCTCAGATTCCCTGCCTCTGATTCCCTGCCTCTGATTCCCTGCATCTGATTGCCCGCCTCTGATTCCCTGCCTCTGATTCCCCGCCTCTGATTCCCCACCTCTGATTCCCCACTTCTGATTCCCCTCCTCTGATTCCCCGCGTCTGATTCCACGCCTCTGATTCCCCGTCTCTGATTCCACGCCTCTGATTCCCCGTCTCTGATTCAGCGCCTCTGATTCCCCGCCTCTAATACCCCGCCTCTGATTCCCCGCCTCTGATTCCCTGCATCTGATTCCCCGCCTCAGATTCCCCGCCTCTGATTCCCCGACTCTGATTCCCCGCCTCTGATTCCCCGCCTCTGATTCCCCGCCTCTGATTCCCCGCCTCTGATTCCCCGCCTATGTTTACCCGCCTCTGTTTACCCGCCTGTTTTCCCGCCTATGATTGCCCACCTCAGATTCCCTGCCTCAGATTCCCTGCCTCAGATTCCCTGCCTCTGATTCCCTGCCTCTGATTCCCTGCATCTGATTGCCCGCCTCCGATTCCCTGCCTCTGATTCCCCGCCTCTGATTCCCCACCTCTGATTCCCCTCTCTGATTTCCCGCCTCTGATTCCCCGCCTCTGATTCCACGCCTCTGATTACCCGCCTCTGATACCCTGCCTCTCTTTCCCTGCCTCTATTTCCGTGCCTCTTTCTCTGCATCTCGTTTCCCACATCTCATTTCCCCCTTCTGATAACCCGCATCAGATTCCCTGCCACAGATTCCCTGCCTCAGATTCCCTGCCTCAGATTCCCTGCATCAGATTCCCTTCATCTGATTCCCTGCCTCTGATTCCCCGCCTCTGATTCCCTGCATCTGATTCCCAGCCTCTGTTTACCCGCCTGTTTCCCCGCCTCTGATTCACCACCTCATATTCGCCACCTCAGGTTCCCTACCTCTGATTCCCTGCCTCTGATTCCCTGCCTCTGATTCCCTGCATCTGATTGCCCGCCTCTGATACCCTGCCTCTGATTCCCTGCCTCTGATTCCCTGCATCTGATTGCCCGCCTCTGATTCCCTGCCTCTGATTCCCCGCCTCTGATTCCCCACCTCTGATTCCCCACTTCTGATTCCCCTCCTCTGATTCCCCGCGTCTGATTCCACGCCTCTGATTCCCCGTCTCTGATTCCACGCCTCTGATTCCCCGTCTCTGATTCAGCGCCTCTGATTCCCCGCCTCTAATACCCCGCCTCTGATTCCCCGCCTCTGATTCCCTGCATCTGATTCCCCGCCTCAGATTCCCCGCCTCTGATTCCCCGACTCTGATTCCCCGCCTCTGATTCCCCGCCTCTGATTCCCCGCCTCTGATTCCCCGCCTCTGATTCCCCGCCTATGTTTACCCGCCTCTGTTTACCCGCCTGTTTTCCCGCCTATGATTGCCCACCTCAGATTCCCTGCCTCAGATTCCCTGCCTCAGATTCCCTGCCTCTGATTCCCTGCCTCTGATTCCCTGCATCTGATTGCCCGCCTCCGATTCCCTGCCTCTGATTCCCCGCCTCTGATTCCCCAACTCTGATTCCCCTCTCTGATTTCCCGCCTCTGATTCCCCGCCTCTGATTCCACGCCTCTGATTACCCGCCTCTGATACCCTGCCTCTCTTTCCCTGCCTCTATTTCCGTGCCTCTTTCTCTGCATCTCGTTTCCCACATCTCATTTCCCCCTTCTGATAACCCGCATCAGATTCCCTGCCACAGATTCCCTGCCTCAGATTCCCTGCCTCAGATTCCCTGCATCAGATTCCCTTCATCTGATTCCCTGCCTCTGATTCCCCGCCTCTGATTCCCTGCATCTGATTCCCAGCCTCTGTTTACCCGCCTGTTTCCCCGCCTCTGATTCACCACCTCATATTCGCCACCTCAGGTTCCCTACCTCTGATTCCCTGCCTCTGATTCCCTGCCTCTGATTCCCTGCATCTGATTGCCCGCCTCTGATACCCTGCCTCTGATTCCCCGCCTCTGATTCCCCGCCTCTGATTCCCCGCCTCTGATTTCCCACCTCTGATTCCCCACTTCTGATTCCCCGCCTCTGATTCCCCGTCTGTGATTCCACGCCTCTGATTCCCCGCCTCTGATTCCGCGCCTCTGATTCCCCGCCTCTGATACCCCGCCTCTGATTCCCCGCCTCTGATTCCCTGCATCTGATTCCCCGCCTCAGATTCCCCGCCTCTGATTCCCCGACTCTGATTCCCCGCCTCTGATTCCCCGCCTCTGATTCCCCGCCTATGTTTACCCGCCTCTGTTTACCCGCCTGTTTTCCCGCCTCTGATTGCCCACCTCAGATTCCCTGCCTCAGATTCCCTGCCTCAGATTCCCTACCTCTGATTCCCTGCCTCTGATTCCCTGCATCTGATTGCCCGCCTCTGATTACCTGCCTCTGATTCCCCGCCTCTGATTCCCCACCTCTGAATCCCCACTTCTGATTCCCCGCCTCTGTTTCCCCGCGTCTGAATCCCCGCCTCTGATTCACCGCCTCTGATTCCACGCCTCTGATTCCCCGCCTCTGAATCCCCACCTCTGATTGCCCCGCCTCTGATTCGCTGATTCTGATTCCCCGCCTCTGATTCCCCACCTCTGATTCCCCACTTCTGATTCCCCGCCTCTGATTCCCCGCCTGTGATTCCACGCCTCTGATTCCCCGGCTCTGATTCCGCGCCTCTGATTCCCCGCCTCTGATACCCCGCCTCTGATTCCCCGCCTCTGATTCCCTGCATCTGATTCCCCGCCTCAGATTCCCCGCCTCTGATTCCCCGACTCTGATTCCCCGCCTCTGATTCCCCGACTCTGATTCCCCGCCTCTGATTCCCCGCCTCTGATTCCCCGCCTATGTTTACCCGCCTCTGTTTACCCGCCTGTTTTCCCGCCTCTGATTGCCCACCTCATATTCCCTGCCTCAGATTCCCTGCCTCAGATTCCCTGCCTCTGATTCCCTGCTTCTGATTCCCTGCATCTGATTGCCCGCCTCTGATTACCTGCCTCTGATTCCCCGCCTCTGATTCCCCACCTCTGATTCCCCACTTCTGATTCCCCTCCTCTGATTCCCCGCGTCTGATTCCACGCCTCTGATTCCCCGTCTCTGATTCCACGCCTCTGATTCCCCGTCTCTGATTCAGCGCCTCTGATTCCCCGCCTCTAATACCCCGCCTCTGATTCCCCGCCTCTGATTCCCTGCATCTGATTCCCCGCCTCAGATTCCCCGCCTCTGATTCCCCGACTCTGATTCCCCGCCTCTGATTCCCCGCCTCTGATTCCCCGCCTCTGATTCCCCGCCTCTGATTCCCCGCCTATGTTTACCCGCCTCTGTTTACCCGCCTGTTTTCCCGCCTCTGATTGCCCACCTCAGATTCCCTGCCTCAGATTCCCTGCCTCAGATTCCCTGCCTCTGATTGCCCGCCTCCGATTCCCTGCCTCTGATTCCCCGCCTCTGATTCCCCACCTCTGATTCCCCTCTCTGATTTCCCGCCTCTGATTCCCCGCCTCTGATTCCACGCCTCTGATTACCCGCCTCTGATACCCTGCCTCTCTTTCCCTGCCTCTATTTCCGTGCCTCTTTCTCTGCATCTCGTTTCCCACATCTCATTTCCCCCTTCTGATAACCCGCATCAGATTCCCTGCCACAGATTCCCTGCCTCAGATTCCCTGCCTCAGATTCCCTGCATCAGATTCCCTTCATCTGATTCCCTGCCTCTGATTCCCCGCCTCTGATTCCCTGCATCTGATTCCCAGCCTCGGTTTACCCGCCTGTTTCCCCGCCTCTGATTCACCACCTCATATTCGCCACCTCAGGTTCCCTGCCTCTGATTCCCTGCCTCTGATTCCCTGCCTCTGATTCCCTGCATCTGATTGCCCGCCTCTGATACCCTGCCTCTGATTCCCCGCCTCTGATTCCCCGCCTCTGATTCCCCGCCTCTGATTTCCCACCTCTGATTCCCCACTTCTGATTCCCTGCATCAGATTCCCTTCATCTGATTCCCTGCCTCTGATTCCCCGCCTCTGATTCCCCACCTCTGATTCCCTGCCTCAGATTCCCTGCCTCTGATTCCCTGCCTCTGATTCCCTGCCTCTGATTTCCTGCATCTGATTGCCCGCCTCTGATTCTCCGCCTCTGATTCCCCGCCTCTGATTCCCCGCCTCTGATTCGCCGCCTCTGATTCCCCGCCTCTGATTTCCCACCTCTGATTCCCTGCCTCTGATAACCTGCCTCTGATTCCCTGCCTCTGATTCACGGCCTCTGAGTCCCCACCTCTGATTCTCCGTGTCCGATTCCGCACCCATGTTTCACCACCTCTGTTGCTCTGCTTCTGATTTCCCGGCTCAGATTCACCGGCTCTGATTCCGCACCTCTGATTCCACGCCTCTCTTTCTGTGTCTCTGATTCCCCGCCTCTGATTCCACGCCTCTGATTACCCGCCTCTGATACCCTGCCTCTCTTTCCCTGCCTCTATTTCCGTGCCTCTTTCTCTGCATCTCGTTCCCACATCTCATTTCCCCCTTCTGATAACCCGCATCGGATACCCTGCCACAGATTCCCTGCCTCAGATTCCCTGCCTCAGATTCCCTGCATCAGATTCCCTTCATCTGATTCCCTGCCTCTGATTCCCCGCGGCTGATTCCCTGCCTCTGATTCCCCGCCTCTGTTTACCCGACTGTCTCCCCGCCTCTGATTCCGCACCTCAGATTCCCTGCCTCAGATTCCCCGCCTCTGATTCTCTGCCTCTGAATCCCCGCCTCTGATTCCCCACCTCTGATTCCCCACTTCTGATTCCCCGCCTCTGATTCCCCACCTCTGATTCCCCGCCTCTGATTCCCCGCCTCTGATTCCCCACCTCTGATTCAGTGCCTCCCTTTCCGCTCAACTTTCCTGGCCTACTTTTCCCCACATATCTTTCCCCGCCTCTGATTTCCCGCCTCTGATTCCACGCCTCTGATTCCCCGCCTATGTTTACCCGCCTCTGTTTACTCGCCTGTTTTCCCTCGTCTGATTCCCCACCACAGATTCCCTGCCTCAGATTCCCTGCCTCAGATTCCCTGCTTCAGATTCCCTTCATTTGATTCCCTGCGTCTGATTCCCTGCCTCTGATTCCCTGCATCTGATTCCCTGCATCTGATTGCCCGCCTCTGATTCCCCGCCTCTGATTCCCCACCTCTGATTCCCCACTTCTGATTCCCCGCCTCTGATTCCCCGCCTCTGATTCCCCGCCTCTGATTCACCGCCTCTGATTCCCCGCCTCTGATTCCCCGCCTCTGATTCCCCACTTCTGATTGCCCGCCTCTGATTCCACGCCTCTGATTCCCAGCCTCTGATTTCCCACCTCTGATTCCCTGCCTCTGATAACCTGCCTCTGATTCCCTGCCTCTGATTCCCGGCCTCTGAGTCCCCACCTCTGATTCCCCGTGTCCGATTCCGCACCCATGTTTCACCAACTCTGTTGCTCTGCTTCTGATTTCCCGGCTCAGATTCACTGGCTCTGATTCCGCACCTCTGATTCCACGCCTCTCTTTCTGTGTCTCTGATTCCCCGCCTCTGATTCCACGCCTCTGATTACCCGCCTCTGATACCCTGCCTCTCTTTCCCTGCCTCTATTTCCGTGCCTCTTTCTCTGCATCTCGTTTCCCACATCTCATTTCCCCCTTCTGATAACCCGCATCAGATTCCCTGCCACAGATTCCCTGCCTCAGATACCCTGCCTCAGATTCCCTGCATCAGATTCCCTTCATCTGATTCCCTGCCTCTGATTCCCCGCGGCTGATTCCCTGCCTCTGATTCCCCGCCTCTGTTTACCCGACTGTTTCCCCGCCTCTGATTCACCACCTCATATTCGCCATCTCAGGTTCCCTGCCTCTGATTCCCTGCCTCTGATTCCCTGCCTCTGATTCCCTGCATCTGATTGCCCGCCTCTGATACCCTGCCTCGGATTCCCCGCCTCTGATTCCCCGCCTCTGATTCCCAGCCTCTGATTTCCCACCTCTGATTCCCCACTTCTGATTCCCCGCCTCTGATTCCCCGTCTCTGATTCCACGCCTCTGATTCCCCGCCTCTGATTCCGCGCCTCTGATTCCCCGCCTCTGATACCCCGCCTCTGATTCCCCGCCTCTGATTCCCTGCATCTGATTCCCCGCCTCAGATTCCCCGCCTCTGATTCCCCGACTCTGATTCCCCGCCTCTGATTCCCCGCCTCTGATTCCCCGCCTCTGATTCCCCGCCTCTGATTCCCCGCCTCTGATTCCCCGCCTCTGATACCCTGCCTCTGATTCCCTGCCTCTGATTCCCTGCATCTGATTGCCTGCCTCTGATTACCTGCATCTGATTCCCCGCCTCTGATTCCCCACCTCTGATTCCCCACTTCTGATTCCCCGCCTCTGATACCCCGCGTCTGATTCCCCGCCTCTGATTCACCTCCTCTGATTCCCCGCCTCTGATTCCCCGCCTCTGATTCCCCACCTCTGATTGCCCCGCCTCTGATTCGCTGATTCTGATTTCCCGGCTCTGATTCCCCACCTCTGATTCCCCACTTCTGATTCCCCACCTCTGATTCCCTGCCTCTGATTGCACGCCTCTGATTCCCCGCCTCTGATTCCCCGCCTCTGATTCCCCGCCTCTGATTCCCCTCCTCTGATACCCCGCCTCTGAATCCCCACCTCTGATTCCCCGCATCTGATTCCCCGCCTCTGATTCCCCGCCTCTGATTCCCTGCCTCTGATTCCCCACCTCTGATTTCGCGCTTCTGATTCCCCGCCTATGTTTACCCGCCTCTGTTTACCCACCTGTTTCCCCGCCTCTGATTCCCCACCTCAGATTCCCTGCCTCAGATTCCCTGCCTCTGATTCCCTGCCTCTGATTCCCTGCCTCTGATTCCCTGCATCTGATTGCCCGCCTCTGATTCTCCGCCTCTGATTCCCCGCCTCTGATTCCCAACCTCTGATTCCCCGCTTCTGATTCCCTGCCTCTGATTCCCCGCCTCTGATTCCCCGCCTCTGATTCCCCGCCTCTGATTCCCCACCTCTGATTCAATGCCTCCCTTTCCGCTCAACTTTCCTGGCCTACTTTTCCCCACATATCTTTCCCCGCCTCTGATTTCCCGCCTCTGATTCCACGCCTCTGAATCCCCGCCTATGTTTACCCGCCTCTGTTTAACCGCCTGTTTTCCCGCCTCTGATTCCCCACCACAGATTCCCTGCCTCAGATTCCCTGCCTCAGATTGCCTGCATCAGATTCCCTTCATTTGATTCCCTGCGTCTGGTTCCCTGCCTCTGATTCCCTGCCTCTGATTCCCTGCATCTGATTGCCCGCCTCTGATTCCCCGCCTCTGATTCCCCACCTCTGATTCCCCACTTCTGATTCCCCGCCTCTGATTCCCCGCCTCTGATTCCCCGCCTCTGATTCACCGCCTCTGAATCCCCGCCTCTGATTCCCCGCCTCTGATTCCCCACTTCTGATTGCCCGCCTCTGATTCCACGCCTCTGATTCCCCGCCTCTGATTCCCCACCTCTGATTCCCCACTTCTGATTCCCCACCTCTGATTCCCCGCCTCTGATTCCACGCCTCTGATTCCCCACCTCTGATTCCCCACTTCTGATTCCCCACCTCTGATTCTCCGCCTCTGATTCCCCGCATCTGATTCCCCACCTCTGCCTCTACGCCTCTATTTTGCCTGCACTCTTTCCCCTCCACTCTTTCCGTGCCTCTCTTTCCCTCCCTCAATTTCAACAACTCTGTTTGATCTGTTCTGTGTAACTAATTTTCAACACAAAAGTTCCAACCACTATGTTTTGCCCATCTCTTTCGCTGCATCTATTGATGCAGCTATGTTTACCCGCTTCTGTTTAACCGCCTGTTTCCCCACATCTCTTTCCCCACCTCTGATTCCACGCCTCTGATTCCCCGCCTCTGATTCCCCGCCTCTGATTCCCCGCCTCTGATTCACCGCCTCCCTTTCCGAGCAACTTTCCTGGCCTACGTTTCCCCACATCTCTTTCCCCACCTCTGATTCCACGCCTCAGATTCGCCGCCTCTGATTTCCTGCCTCTGATTCCCTGCCTCTGATTCCCCGCCTCTGATTCCCCACGTCTGATTCCACTCTCTGATTTCCCGCCTCTGATTCCCCGCCTCTGATTCCACGCCTCTGATTACCCGCCTCTGATACCCTGCCTCTCTTTCCCTGCCTCTATTTCCGTGCCTCTTTCTCTGCATCTCGTTTCCCACATCTCATTTCCCCCTTCTGATAACCCGCATCAGATTCCCTGCCACAGATTCCCTGCCTCAGATTCCCTGCCTCAGATTCCCTGCATCAGATTCCCTTCATCTGATTCCCTGCCTCTGATTCCCCGCCTCTGATTCCCTGCATCTGATTCCCAGCCTCTGTTTACCCGCCTGTTTCCCCGCCTCTGATTCACCACCTCATATTCGCCACCTCAGGTTCCCTGCCTCTGATTCCCTGCCTCTGATTCCCTGCCTCTGATTCCCTGCATCTGATTGCCCGCCTCTGATACCCTGCCTCTGATTCCCCGCCTCTGATTCCCCGCCTCTGATTCCCCGCCTCTGATTTCCCACCTCTGATTCCCCACTTCTGATTCCCCGCCTCTGATTCCCCGTCTGTGATTCCACGCCTCTGATTCCCCGCCTCTGATTCCGCGCCTCTGATTCCCCGCCTCTGATACCCCGCCTCTGATTCCCCGCCTCTGATTCCCTGCATCTGATTCCCCGCCTCAGATTCCCCGCCTCTGATTCCCCGACTCTGATTCCCCACCTCTGATTCCCCGACTCTGATTCCCCGCCTCTGATTCCCCGCCTCTGATTCCCCGCCTATGTTTACCCGCCTCTGTTTACCCGCCTGTTTTCCCGCCTCTGATTGCCCACCTCATATTCCCTGCCTCATATTCCCTGCCTCAGATTCCCTGCCTCTGATTCC
Organism: Narcine bancroftii; assembly: GCF_036971445.1. NCBI lineage: Eukaryota > Metazoa > Chordata > Chondrichthyes > Torpediniformes > Narcinidae > Narcine > Narcine bancroftii. The sequence continues at coordinate 268,394,701 of NC_091470.1, forward strand.
CTGCCTCTGATTCCCTGCATCTGATTGCCCGTCTCTGATTCCCTGCCTCTGATTCCCCGCCTCTGATTCCCCACCTCTGATTCCCCACTTCTGATTCCCATCCTCTGATTCCCCGCGTCTGATTCCACGCCTCTGATTCCCCGTCTCTGATTCCACGCCTCTGATTCCCCGTCTCTGATTCAGCGCATCTGATTCCCCGCCTCTAATACCCCGCCTCTGATTCCCCGCCTCTGATTCCCTGCATCTGATTCCCCGCCTCAGATTCCCCGCCTCTGATTCCCCGACTCTGATTCCCCGCCTCTGATTCACCGCCTCTGATTCCCCGCCTCTGATTCCCCGCCTCTGATTCCCCACTTCTGATTGCCCGCCTCTGATTCCACGCCTCTGATTCCCAGCCTCTGATTTCCCACCTCTGATTCCCTGCCTCTGATAACCTGCCTCTGATTCCCTGCCTCTGATTCCCGGCCTCTGAGTCCCCACCTCTGATTCCCCGTGTCCGATTCCGCACCCATGTTTCACCAACTCTGTTGCTCTGCTTCTGATTTCCCGGCTCAGATTCACTGGCTCTGATTCCGCACCTCTGATTCCACGCCTCTCTTTCTGTGTCTCTGATTCCCCGCCTCTGATTCCACGCCTCTGATTACCCGCCTCTGATACCCTGCCTCTCTTTCCCTGCCTCTATTTCCGTGCCTCTTTCTCTGCATCTCGTTTCCCACATCTCATTTCCCCCTTCTGATAACCCGCATCAGATTCCCTGCCACAGATTCCCTGCCTCAGATACCCTGCCTCAGATTCCCTGCATCAGATTCCCTTCATCTGATTCCCTGCCTCTGATTCCCCGCGGCTGATTCCCTGCCTCTGATTCCCCGCCTCTGTTTACCCGACTGTTTCCCCGCCTCTGATTCACCACCTCATATTCGCCATCTCAGGTTCCCTGCCTCTGATTCCCTGCCTCTGATTCCCTGCCTCTGATTCCCTGCATCTGATTGCCCGCCTCTGATACCCTGCCTCGGATTCCCCGCCTCTGATTCCCCGCCTCTGATTCCCAGCCTCTGATTTCCCACCTCTGATTCCCCACTTCTGATTCCCCGCCTCTGATTCCCCGTCTCTGATTCCACGCCTCTGATTCCCCGCCTCTGATTCCGCGCCTCTGATTCCCCGCCTCTGATACCCCGCCTCTGATTCCCCGCCTCTGATTCCCTGCATCTGATTCCCCGCCTCAGATTCCCCGCCTCTGATTCCCCGACTCTGATTCCCCGCCTCTGATTCCCCGCCTCTGATTCCCCGCCTCTGATTCCCCGCCTCTGATTCCCCGCCTCTGATTCCCCGCCTCTGATACCCTGCCTCTGATTCCCTGCCTCTGATTCCCTGCATCTGATTGCCTGCCTCTGATTACCTGCATCTGATTCCCCGCCTCTGATTCCCCACCTCTGATTCCCCACTTCTGATTCCCCGCCTCTGATACCCCGCGTCTGATTCCCCGCCTCTGATTCACCTCCTCTGATTCCCCGCCTCTGATTCCCCGCCTCTGATTCCCCACCTCTGATTGCCCCGCCTCTGATTCGCTGATTCTGATTTCCCGGCTCTGATTCCCCACCTCTGATTCCCCACTTCTGATTCCCCACCTCTGATTCCCTGCCTCTGATTGCACGCCTCTGATTCCCCGCCTCTGATTCCCCGCCTCTGATTCCCCGCCTCTGATTCCCCTCCTCTGATACCCCGCCTCTGAATCCCCACCTCTGATTCCCCGCATCTGATTCCCCGCCTCTGATTCCCCGACTCTGATTCCCTGCCTCTGATTCCCCACCTCTGATTTCGCGCTTCTGATTCCCCGCCTATGTTTACCCGCCTCTGTTTACCCACCTGTTTCCCCGCCTCTGATTCCCCACCTCAGATTCCCTGCCTCAGATTCCCTGCCTCTGATTCCCTGCCTCTGATTCCCTGCCTCTGATTCCCTGCATCTGATTGCCCGCCTCTGATTCTCCGCCTCTGATTCCCCGCCTCTGATTCCCAACCTCTGATTCCCCGCTTCTGATTCCCTGCCTCTGATTCCCCGCCTCTGATTCCCCGCCTCTGATTCCCCGCCTCTGATTCCCCGCCTCTGATTCAATGCCTCCCTTTCCGCTCAACTTTCCTGGCCTACTTTTCCCCACATATCTTTCCCCGCCTCTGATTTCCCGCCTCTGATTCCACGCCTCTGAATCCCCGCCTATGTTTACCCGCCTCTGTTTAACCGCCTGTTTTCCCGCCTCTGATTCCCCACCACAGATTCCCTGCCTCAGATTCCCTGCCTCAGATTGCCTGCATCAGATTCCCTTCATTTGATTCCCTGCGTCTGGTTCCCTGCCTCTGATTCCCTGCCTCTGATTCCCTGCATCTGATTGCCCGCCTCTGATTCCCCGCCTCTGATTCCCCACCTCTGATTCCCCACTTCTGATTCCCCGCCTCTGATTCCCCGCCTCTGATTCCCCGCCTCTGATTCACCGCCTCTGAATCCCCGCCTCTGATTCCCCGCCTCTGATTCCCCACTTCTGATTGCCCGCCTCTGATTCCACGCCTCTGATTCCCCGCCTCTGATTCCCCACCTCTGATTCCCCACTTCTGATTCCCCACCTCTGATTCCCCGCCTCTGATTCCACGCCTCTGATTCCCCACCTCTGATTCCCCACTTCTGATTCCCCACCTCTGATTCTCCGCCTCTGATTCCCCGCATCTGATTCCCCACCTCTGCCTCTACGCCTCTATTTTGCCTGCACTCTTTCCCCTCCACTCTTTCCGTGCCTCTCTTTCCCTCCCTCAATTTCAACAACTCTGTTTGATCTGTTCTGTGTAACTAATTTTCAACACAAAAGTTCCAACCACTATGTTTTGCCCATCTCTTTCGCTGCATCTATTGATGCAGCTATGTTTACCCGCTTCTGTTTACCCGCCTGTTTCCCCACATCTCTTTCCCCACCTCTGATTCCACGCCTCTGATTCCCCGCCTCTGATTCCCCGCCTCTGATTCCCCGCCTCTGATTCACCGCCTCCCTTTCCGAGCAACTTTCCTGGCCTACGTTTCCCCACATCTCTTTCCCCACCTCTGATTCCACGCCTCAGATTCGCCGCCTCTGATTTCCTGCCTCTGATTCCCTGCCTCTGATTCCCCGCCTCTGATTCCCCACGTCTGATTCCACTCTCTGATTTCCCGCCTCTGATTCCCCGCCTCTGATTCCACGCCTCTGATTACCCGCTTCTGATACCCTGCCTCTCTTTCCCTGCCTCTATTTCCGTGCCTCTTTCTCTGCATCTCGTTTCCCACATCTCATTTCCCCCTTCTGATAACCCGCATCAGATTCCCTGCCACAGATTCCCTGCCTCAGATTCCCTGCCTCAGATTCCCTGCATCAGATTCCCTTCATCTGATTCCCTGCCTCTGATTCCCCGCCTCTGATTCACTGCATCTGATTCCCAGCCTCTGTTTACCCGCCTGTTTCCCCGCCTCTGATTCACCACCTCATATTCGCCACCTCAGGTTCCCTGCCTCTGATTCCCTGCCTCTGATTCCCTGCCTCTGATTCCCTGCATCTGATTGCCCGCCTCTGATACCCTGCCTCTGATTCCCCGCCTCTGATTCCCCGCCTCTGATTCCCCGCCTCTGATTTCCCACCTCTGATTCCCCACTTCTGATTCCCCGCCTCTGATTCCCCGTCTGTGATTCCACGCCTCTGATTCCCCGCCTCTGATTCCGCGCCTCTGATTCCCCGCCTCTGATACCCCGCCTCTGATTCCCCGCCTCTGATTCCCTGCATCTGATTCCCCGCCTCAGATTCCCCGCCTCTGATTCCCCGACTCTGATTCCCCACCTCTGATTCCCCGACTCTGATTCCCCGCCTCAGATTCCCCGCCTCTGATTCCCCGCCTATGTTTACCCGCCTCTGTTTACCCGCCTGTTTTCCCGCCTCTGATTGCCCACCTCATATTCCCTGCCTCATATTCCCTGCCTCAGATTCCCTGCCTCTGATTCCCTGCCTCTGATTCCCTGCATCTGATTGCCCGCCTCTGATTCCCTGCCTCTGATTCCCCGCCTCTGATTCCCCACCTCTGATTCCCCACTTCTGATTCCCCTCCTCTGATTCCCCGCGTCTGATTCCACGCCTCTGATTCCCCGTCTCTGATTCCACGCCTCTGATTCCCCGTCTCTGATTCAGCGCATCTGATTCCCCGCCTCTAATTCCCCGCCTCTGATTCCCCGCCTCTGATTCCCTGCATCTGATTCCCCGCCTCAGATTCCCCGCCTCTGATTCCCCGACTCTGATTCCCCGCCTCTGATTCCCCGCCTCTGATTCCCCGCCTCTGATTCCCCGCCTCTGATTCCCCGCCTATGTTTACCCGCCTCTGTTTACCCGCCTGTTTTCCCGCCTATGATTGCCCACCTCAGATTCCCTGCCTCAGATTCCCTGCCTCAGATTCCCTGCCTCTGATTCCCTGCCTCTGATTCCCTGCATCTGATTGCCCGCCTCCGATTCCCTGCCTCTGATTCCCCGCCTCTGATTCCCCACCTCTGATTCCCCTCTCTGATTTCCCGCCTCTGATTCCCCGTCTCTGATTCCACGCCTCTGATTACCCGCCTCTGATACCCTGCCTCTCTTTCCCTGCCTCTATTTCCGTGCCTCTTTCTCTGCATCTCGTTTCCCACATCTCATTTCCCCCTTCTGATAACCCGCATCAGATTCCCTGCCACAGATTCCCTGCCTCAGATTCCCTGCCTCAGATTCCCTGCATCAGATTCCCTTCATCTGATTCCCTGCCTCTGATTCCCCGCCTCTGATTCCCTGCATCTGATTCCCAGCCTCTGTTTACCCGCCTGTTTCCCCGCCTCTGATTCACCACCTCATATTCGCCACCTCAGGTTCCCTACCTCTGATTCCCTGCCTCTGATTCCCTGCCTCTGATTCCCTGCATCTGATTGCCCGCCTCTGATACCCTGCCTCTGATTCCCCGCCTCTGATTCCCCGCCTCTGATTCCCCGCCTCTGATTTCCCACCTCTGATTCCCCACTTCTGATTCCCCGCCTCTGATTCCCCGTCTGTGATTCCACGCCTCTGATTCCCCGCCTCTGATTCCGCGCCTCTGATTCCCCGCCTCTGATACCCCGCCTCTGATTCCCCGCCTCTGATTCCCTGCATCTGATTCCCCGCCTCAGATTCCCCGCCTCTGATTCCCCGACTCTGATTCCCCGCCTCTGATTCCCCGCCTCTGATTCCCCGCCTATGTTTACCCGCCTCTGTTTACCCGCCTGTTTTCCCGCCTCTGATTGCCCACCTCAGATTCCCTGCCTCAGATTCCCTGCCTCAGATTCCCTACCTCTGATTCCCTGCCTCTGATTCCCTGCATCTGATTGCCCGCCTCTGATTACCTGCCTCTGATTCCCCGCCTCTGATTCCCCACCTCTGAATCGCCACTTCTGATTCCCCGCCTCTGTTTCCCCGCGTCTGAATCCCCGCCTCTGATTCACCGCCTCTGATTCCCCGCCTCTGATTCCCCGCCTCTGAATCCCCACCTCTGATTGCCCCGCCTCTGATTCGCTGATTCTGATTCCCCGCCTCTGATTCCCCACCTCTGATTTCGCGCTTCTGATTCCCCGCCTATGTTTACCCGCCTCTGTTTACCCACCTGTTTCCCTGCCTCTGATTCCCCACCTCAGATTCCCTGCCTCAGATTCCCTGCCTCTGATTCCCTGCCTCTGATTCCCTGCCTCTGATTCCCTGCATCTGATTGCCCGCCTCTGATTCTCCGCCTCTGATTCCCCGCCTCTGATTCCCAACCTCTGATTCCCCGCTTCTGATTCCCTGCCTCTGATTCCCCGCCTCTGATTCCCCGCCTCTGATTCCCCGCCTCTGATTCCCCACCTCTGATTCAATGCCTCCCTTTCCGCTCAACTTTCCTGGCCTACTTTTCCCCACATATCTTTCCCCGCCTCTGATTTCCCGCCTCTGATTCCACGCCTCTGAATCCCCGCCTATGTTTACCCGCCTCTGTTTAACCGCCTGTTTTCCCGCCTCTGATTCCCCACCACAGATTCCCTGCCTCAGATTCCCTGCCTCAGATTGCCTGCATCAGATTCCCTTCATTTGATTCCCTGCGTCTGGTTCCCTGCCTCTGATTCCCTGCCTCTGATTCCCTGCATCTGATTGCCCGCCTCTGATTCCCCGCCTCTGATTCCCCACCTCTGATTCCCCACTTCTGATTCCCCGCCTCTGATTCCCCGCCTCTGATTCCCCGCCTCTGATTCACCGCCTCTGAATCCCCGCCTCTGATTCCCCGCCTCTGATTCCCCACTTCTGATTGCCCGCCTCTGATTCCACGCCTCTGATTCCCCGCCTCTGATTCCCCACCTCTGATTCCCCACTTCTGATTCCCCACCTCTGATTCCCCGCCTCTGATTCCACGCCTCTGATTCCCCACCTCTGATTCCCCACTTCTGATTCCCCACCTCTGATTCTCCGCCTCTGATACCCTGCCTCTGATAACTTTTTACTGATTCCCTGCCTCAGATTCCCTGCCTCAGTTTCCCTGCATTAGATTCCCTTCATCTGATTCCCTGCCTCTGATTCCCCGCCTCTGATTCCCCGCCTCTGATTCCCCGCATCTGATTCCCCACCTCTGCCTCTACGCCTCTATTTTGCCTGCACTCTTTCCCCTCCACTCTTTCCGTGCCTCTCTTTCCCTCCCTCAATTTCAACAACTCTGTTTGATCTGTTCTGTGTAACTAATTTTCAACACAAAAGTTCCAACCACTATGTTTTGCCCATCTCTTTCGCTGCATCTATTGATGCAGCTATGTTTACCCGCTTCTGTTTACCCGCCTGTTTCCCCACATCTCTTTCCCCACCTCTGATTCCACGCCTCTGATTCCCCGCCTCTGATTCCCCGCCTCTGATTCCCCGCCTCAGATTCACCGCCTCCCTTTCCGAGCAACTTTCCTGGCCTACGTTTCCCCACATCTCTTTCCCCACCTCTGATTCCATGCCTCAGATTCGCCGCCTCTGATTTCCTGCCTCTGATTCCCTGCCTCTGATTCCCCGCCTCTGATTCCCCACCTCTGATTCCACTCTCTGATTTCCCGCCTCTGATTCCCCGCCTCTGATTCCACGCCTCTGATTACCCGCCTCTGATACCCTGCCTCTCTTTCCCTGCCTCTATTTCCGTGCCTCTTTCTCTGCATCTCGTTTCCCACATCTCATTTCCCCCTTCTGATAACCCGCATCAGATTCCCTGCCACAGATTCCCTGCCTCAGATTCCCTGCCTCAGATTCCCTGCATCAGATTCCCTTCATCTGATTCCCTGCCTCTGATTCCCCGCCTCTGATTCCCTGCATCTGATTCCCAGCCTCTGTTTACCCGCCTGTTTCCCCGCCTCCGATTCACCACCTCATATTCGCCACCTCAGGTTCCCTGCCTCTGATTCCCTGCCTCTGATTCCCTGCCTCTGATTCCCTGCATCTGATTGCCCGCCTCTGATACCCTGCCTCTGATTCCCCGCCTCTGATTCCCCGCCTCTGATTCCCCGCCTCTGATTCCCCACCTCTGATTCCCCACTTCTGATTCCCCGCCTCTGATTCCCCGTCTGTGATTCCACGCCTCTGATTCCCCGCCTCTGATTCCGCGCCTCTGATTCCCCGCCTCTGATACCCCGCCTCTGATTCCCCGCCTCTGATTCCCTGCATCTGATTCCCCGCCTCAGATTCCCCGCCTCTGATTCCCCGACTCTGATTCCCCGCCTCTGATTCCCCGACTCCGATTCCCCGCCTCTGATTCCCCGCCTCTGATTACCCGCCTATGTTTACCCGCCTCTGTTTACCCGCCTGTTTTCCCGCCTCTGATTGCCCACCTCATATTCCCTGCCTCAGATTCCCTGCCTCAGATTCCCTGCCTCTGATTCCCTGCCTCTGATTCCCTGCATCTGATTGCCAGCCTCTGATTCCCTGCCTCTGATTCCCCGCCTCTGATTCCCCACCTCTGATTCCCCACTTCTGATTCCCCTCCTCTGATTCCCCGCGTCTGATTCCACGCCTCTGATTCCCCGTCTCTGATTCCACGCCTCTGATTCCCCGTCTCTGATTCTGTGCCTCTGATTCCCCGCCTCTAATACCCCGCCTCTGATTCCCCGCCTCTGATTCCCTGCATCTGATTCCCCGCCTCTGATTCCCTGCATCTGATTCCCCGCCTCTGATTCCCCACCTCTGATTCCCCTCTCTGATTTCCCGCCTCTGATTCCCCGCCTCTGATTCCACGCCTCTGATTACCCGCCTCTGATACCCTGCCTCTCTTTCCCTGCCTCTATTTCCGTGCCTCTTTCTCTGCATCTCGTTTCCCACATCTCATTTCCCCCTTCTGATAACCCGCATCAGATTCCCTGCCACAGATTCCCGGCCTCAGATTCCCTGCCTCAGATTCCCTGCATCAGATTCCCTTCATCTGATTCCCTGCCTCTGATTCCCCGCCTCTGATTCCCTGCATCTGATTCCCAGCCTCTGTTTACCCGCCTGTTTCCCCGCCTCTGATTCACCACCTCATATTCGCCACCTCAGGTTCCCTACCTCTGATTCCCTGCCTCTGATTCCCTGCCTCTGATTCCCTGCATCTGATTGCCCGCCTCTGATACCCTGCCTCTGATTCCCCGCCTCTGATTCCCCGCCTCTGATTCCCCGCCTCTGATTTCCCACCTCTGATTCCCCACTTCTGATTCCCCGCCTCTGATTCCCCGTCTGTGATTCCACGCCTCTGATTCCCCGCCTCTGATTCCGCGCCTCTGATTCCCCGCCTCTGATACCCCGCCTCTGATTCCCCGCCTCTGATTCCCTGCATCTGATTCCCCGCCTCAGATTCCCCGCCTCTGATTCCCCGACTCTGATTCCCCGCCTCTGATTCCCCGCCTCTGATTCCCCGCCTATGTTTACCCGCCTGTGTTTACCCGCCTGTTTTCCCGCCTCTGATTGCCCACCTCAGATTCCCTGCCTCAGATTCCCTGCCTCAGATTCCCTACCTCTGATTCCCTGCCTCTGATTCCCTGCATCTGATTGCCCGCCTCTGATTACCTGCCTCTGATTCCCCGCCTCTGATTCCCCACCTCTGAATCCCCACTTCTGATTCCCCGCCTCTGTTTCCCCGCGTCTGAATCCCCGCCTCTGATTCACCGCCTCTGATTCCACGCCTCTGATTCCCCGCCTCTGAATCCCCACCTCTGATTGCCCCGCCTCTGATTCGCTGATTCTGATTCCCCGCCTCTGATTCCCCACCTCTGATTCCCCACTTCTGATTCCCCGCCTCTGATTCCCCGCCTGTGATTCCACGCCTCTGATTCCCCGCCTCTGATTCCGCGCCTCTGATTCCCCGCCTCTGATACCCCGCCTCTGATTCCCCGCCTCTGATTCCCTGCATCTGATTCCCCGCCTCAGATTCCCCGCCTCTGATTCCCCGACTCTGATTCCCCGCCTCTGATTCCCCGACTCTGATTCCCCGCCTCTGATTCCCCGCCTCTGATTCCCCGCCTATGTTTACCCACCTCTGTTTACCCGCCTGTTTTCCCGCCTCTGATTGCCCACCTCATATTCCCTGCCTCAGATTCCCTGCCTCAGATTCCCTGCCTCTGATTCCCTGCTTCTGATTCCCTGCATCTGATTGCCCGCCTCTGATTACCTGCCTCTGATTCCCCGCCTCTGATTCCCCACCTCTGATTCCCCACTTCTGATTCCCCTCCTCTGATTCCCCGCGTCTGATTCCACGCCTCTGATTCCCCGTCTCTGATTCCACGCCTCTGATTCCCCGTCTCTGATTCAGCGCCTCTGATTCCCCGCCTCTAATACCCCGCCTCTGATTCCCCGCCTCTGATTCCCTGCATCTGATTCCCCGCCTCAGATTCCCCGCCTCTGATTCCCCGACTCTGATTCCCCGCCTCTTATTCCCCGCCTCTGATTCCCCGCCTCTGATTCCCCGCCTCTGATTCCCCGCCTATGTTTACCCGCCTCTGTTTACCCGCCTGTTTTCCCGCCTCTGATTGCCCACCTCAGATTCCCTGCCTCAGATTCCCTGCCTCAGATTCCCTGCCTCTGATTCCCTGCCTCTGATTCCCTGCATCTGATTGCCCGCCTCCGATTCCCTGCCTCTGATTCCCCGCCTCTGATTGCACGCCTCTGATTCCCCGCCTCTGATTCCCCGCCTCTGATTCCCCGCCTCTGATTCCCCTCCTCTGATACCCCGCCTCTGAATCCCCACCTCTGATTCCCCGCATCTGATTCCCCGCCCCTGATTCCCCGCCTCTGATTCCCTGCCTCTGATTCCCCACCTCTGATTTCGCGCTTCTGATTCCCCGCCTATGTTTACCCGCCTCTGTTTACCCACCTGTTTCCCCGCCTCTGATTCCCCACCTCAGATTCCCTGCCTCAGATTCCCTGCCTCTGATTCCCTGCCTCTGATTCCCTGCCTCTGATTCCCTGCATCTGATTGCCCGCCTCTGATTCTCCGCCTCTGATTCCCCGCCTCTGATTCCCAACCTCTGATTCCCCGCTTCTGATTCCCTGCCTCTGATTCCCCGCCTCTGATTCCCCGCCTCTGATTCCCCGCCTCTGATTCCCCACCTCTGATTCAATACCTCCCTTTCCGCTCAACTTTCCTGGCCTACTTTTCCCCACATATCTTTCCCCGCCTCTGATTTCCCGCCTCTGATTCCACGCCTCTGAATCCCCGCCTATGTTTACCCGCCTCTGTTTAACCGCCTGTTTTCCCGCCTCTGATTCCCCACCACAGATTCCCTGCCTCAGATTCCCTGCCTCAGATTGCCTGCATCAGATTCCCTTCATTTGATTCCCTGCGTCTGGTTCCCTGCCTCTGATTCCCTGCCTCTGATTCCCTGCATCTGATTGCCCGCCTCTGATTCCCCGCCTCTGATTCCCCACCTCTGATTCCCCACTTCTGATTCCCCGCCTCTGATTCCCCGCCTCTGATTCCCCGCCTCTGATTCACCGCCTCTGAATCCCCGCCTCTGATTCCCCGCCTCTGATTCCCCACTTCTGATTGCCCGCCTCTGATTCCACGCCTCTGATTCCCCGCCTCTGATTCCCCACCTCTGATTCCCCACTTCTGATTCCCCACCTCTGATTCCCCGCCTCTGATTCCACGCCTCTGATTCCCCACCTCTGATTCCCCACTTCTGATTCCCCACCTCTGATTCTCCGCCTCTGATACCCTGCCTCTGATAACTTTTTACTGATTCCCTGCCTCAGATTCCCTGCCTCAGTTTCCCTGCATTAGATTCCCTTCATCTGATTCCCTGCCTCTGATTCCCCGCCTCTGATTCCCCGCATCTGATTCCCCACCTCTGCCTCTACGCCTCTATTTTGCCTGCACTCTTTCCCCTCCACTCTTTCCGTGCCTCTCTTTCCCTCCCTCAATTTCAACAACTCTGTTTGATCTGTTCTGTGTAACTAATTTTCAACACAAAAGTTCCAACCACTATGTTTTGCCCATCTCTTTCGCTGCATCTATTGATGCAGCTATGTTTACCCGCTTCTGTTTACCTGCCTGTTTCCCCACATCTCTTTCCCCACCTCTGATTCCACGCCTCTGATTCCCCGCCTCTGATTCCCCGCCTCTGATTCCCCGCCTCTGATTCACCGCCTCCCTTTCCGAGCAACTTTCCTGGCCTACGTTTCCCCACATCTCTTTCCCCACCTCTGATTCCATGCCTCAGATTCGCCGCCTCTGATTTCCTGCCTCTGATTCCCTGCCTCTGATTCCCCGCCTCTGATTCCTCACCTCTGATTCCACTCTCTGTTTTCCCGCCTCTGATTCCCCGCCTCTGATTCCACGCCTCTGATTACCCGCCTCTGATACCCTGCCTCTCTTTCCCTGCCTCTATTTCCGTGCCTCTTTCTCTGCATCTCGTTTCCCACATCTCATTTCCCCCTTCTGATAACCCGCATCAGATTCCCTGCCACAGATTCCCTGCCTCAGATTCCCTGCCTCAGATTCCCTGCATCAGATTCCCTTCATCTGATTCCCTGCCTCTGATTCCCCGCCTCTGATTCCCTGCATCTGATTCCCAGCCTCTGTTTACCCGCCTGTTTCCCCGCCTCCGATTCACCACCTCATATTCGCCACCTCAGGTTCCCTGCCTCTGATTCCCTGCCTCTGATTCCCTGCCTCTGATTCCCTGCATCTGATTGCCCGCCTCTGATACCCTGCCTCTGATTCCCCGCCTCTGATTCCCCGCCTCTGATTCCCCGCCTCTGATTTCCCACCTCTGATTCCCCACTTCTGATTCCCCGCCTCTGATTCCCCGTCTATGATTCCACGCCTCTGATTCCCCGCCTCTGATTCCGCGCCTCTGATTCCCCGCCTCTGATACCCCGCCTCTGATTCCCCGCCTCTGATTCCCTGCATCTGATTCCCCGCCTCAGATTCCCCGCCTCTGATTCCCCGACTCTGATTCCCCGCCTCTGATTCCCCGACTCTGATTCCCCGCCTCTGATTCCCCGCCTCTGATTCCCCGCCTATGTTTACCCGCCTCTGTTTACCCGCCTGTTTTCCCGCCTCTGATTGCCCACCTCATATTCCCTGCCTCAGATTCCCTGCCTCAGATTCCCTGCCTCTGATTCCCTGCCTCTGATTCCCTGCATCTGATTGCCCGCCTCTGATTCCCTGCCTCTGATTCCCCGCCTCTGATTCCCCACCTCTGATTCCCCACTTCTGATTCCCCTCCTCTGATTCCCCGCGTCTGATTCCACGCCTCTGATTCCCCGTCTCTGATTCCACGCCTCTGATTCCCCGTCTCTGATTCCCCGCCTATGTTTACCCACCTCTGTTTACCCGCCTGTTTTCCCGCCTCTGATTGCCCACCTCATATTCCCTGCCTCAGATTCCCTGCCTCAGATTCCCTGCCTCTGATTCCCTGCTTCTGATTCCCTGCATCTGATTGCCCGCCTCTGATTACCTGCCTCTGATTCCCCGCCTCTGATTCCCCACCTCTGATTCCCCACTTCTGATTCCCCTCCTCTGATTCCCCGCGTCTGATTCCACGCCTCTGATTCCCCGTCTCTGATTCCACGCCTCTGATTCCCCGTCTCTGATTCAGCGCCTCTGATTCCCCGCCTCTAATACCCCGCCTCTGATTCCCCGCCTCTGATTCCCTGCATCTGATTCCCCGCCTCAGATTCCCCGCCTCTGATTCCCCGACTCTGATTCCCCGCCTCTTATTCCCCGCCTCTGATTCCCCGCCTCTGATTCCCCGCCTCTGATTCCCCGCCTATGTTTACCCGCCTCTGTTTACCCGCCTGTTTTCCCGCCTCTGATTGCCCACCTCAGATTCCCTGCCTCAGATTCCCTGCCTCAGATTCCCTGCCTCTGATTCCCTGCCTCTGATTCCCTGCATCTGATTGCCCGCCTCCGATTCCCTGCCTCTGATTCCCCGCCTCTGATTGCACGCCTCTGATTCCCCGCCTCTGATTCCCCGCCTCTGATTCCCCGCCTCTGATTCCCCTCCTCTGATACCCCGCCTCTGAATCCCCACCTCTGATTCCCCGCATCTGATTCCCCGCCCCTGATTCCCCGCCTCTGATTCCCTGCCTCTGATTCCCCACCTCTGATTTCGCGCTTCTGATTCCCCGCCTATGTTTACCCGCCTCTGTTTACCCACCTGTTTCCCCGCCTCTGATTCCCCACCTCAGATTCCCTGCCTCAGATTCCCTGCCTCTGATTCCCTGCCTCTGATTCCCTGCCTCTGATTCCCTGCATCTGATTGCCCGCCTCTGATTCTCCGCCTCTGATTCCCCGCCTCTGATTCCCAACCTCTGATTCCCCGCTTCTGATTCCCTGCCTCTGATTCCCCGCCTCTGATTCCCCGCCTCTGATTCCCCGCCTCTGATTCCCCACCTCTGATTCAATACCTCCCTTTCCGCTCAACTTTCCTGGCCTACTTTTCCCCACATATCTTTCCCCGCCTCTGATTTCCCGCCTCTGATTCCACGCCTCTGAATCCCCGCCTATGTTTACCCGCCTCTGTTTAACCGCCTGTTTTCCCGCCTCTGATTCCCCACCACAGATTCCCTGCCTCAGATTCCCTGCCTCAGATTGCCTGCATCAGATTCCCTTCATTTGATTCCCTGCGTCTGGTTCCCTGCCTCTGATTCCCTGCCTCTGATTCCCTGCATCTGATTGCCCGCCTCTGATTCCCCGCCTCTGATTCCCCACCTCTGATTCCCCACTTCTGATTCCCCGCCTCTGATTCCCCGCCTCTGATTCCCCGCCTCTGATTCACCGCCTCTGAATCCCCGCCTCTGATTCCCCGCCTCTGATTCCCCACTTCTGATTGCCCGCCTCTGATTCCACGCCTCTGATTCCCCGCCTCTGATTCCCCACCTCTGATTCCCCACTTCTGATTCCCCACCTCTGATTCCCCGCCTCTGATTCCACGCCTCTGATTCCCCACCTCTGATTCCCCACTTCTGATTCCCCACCTCTGATTCTCCGCCTCTGATACCCTGCCTCTGATAACTTTTTACTGATTCCCTGCCTCAGATTCCCTGCCTCAGTTTCCCTGCATTAGATTCCCTTCATCTGATTCCCTGCCTCTGATTCCCCGCCTCTGATTCCCCGCATCTGATTCCCCACCTCTGCCTCTACGCCTCTATTTTGCCTGCACTCTTTCCCCTCCACTCTTTCCGTGCCTCTCTTTCCCTCCCTCAATTTCAACAACTCTGTTTGATCTGTTCTGTGTAACTAATTTTCAACACAAAAGTTCCAACCACTATGTTTTGCCCATCTCTTTCGCTGCATCTATTGATGCAGCTATGTTTACCCGCTTCTGTTTACCTGCCTGTTTCCCCACATCTCTTTCCCCACCTCTGATTCCACGCCTCTGATTCCCCGCCTCTGATTCCCCGCCTCTGATTCCCCGCCTCTGATTCACCGCCTCCCTTTCCGAGCAACTTTCCTGGCCTACGTTTCCCCACATCTCTTTCCCCACCTCTGATTCCATGCCTCAGATTCGCCGCCTCTGATTTCCTGCCTCTGATTCCCTGCCTCTGATTCCCCGCCTCTGATTCCTCACCTCTGATTCCACTCTCTGTTTTCCCGCCTCTGATTCCCCGCCTCTGATTCCACGCCTCTGATTACCCGCCTCTGATACCCTGCCTCTCTTTCCCTGCCTCTATTTCCGTGCCTCTTTCTCTGCATCTCGTTTCCCACATCTCATTTCCCCCTTCTGATAACCCGCATCAGATTCCCTGCCACAGATTCCCTGCCTCAGATTCCCTGCCTCAGATTCCCTGCATCAGATTCCCTTCATCTGATTCCCTGCCTCTGATTCCCCGCCTCTGATTCCCTGCATCTGATTCCCAGCCTCTGTTTACCCGCCTGTTTCCCCGCCTCCGATTCACCACCTCATATTCGCCACCTCAGGTTCCCTGCCTCTGATTCCCTGCCTCTGATTCCCTGCCTCTGATTCCCTGCATCTGATTGCCCGCCTCTGATACCCTGCCTCTGATTCCCCGCCTCTGATTCCCCGCCTCTGATTCCCCGCCTCTGATTTCCCACCTCTGATTCCCCACTTCTGATTCCCCGCCTCTGATTCCCCGTCTATGATTCCACGCCTCTGATTCCCCGCCTCTGATTCCGCGCCTCTGATTCCCCGCCTCTGATACCCCGCCTCTGATTCCCCGCCTCTGATTCCCTGCATCTGATTCCCCGCCTCAGATTCCCCGCCTCTGATTCCCCGACTCTGATTCCCCGCCTCTGATTCCCCGACTCTGATTCCCCGCCTCTGATTCCCCGCCTCTGATTCCCCGCCTATGTTTACCCGCCTCTGTTTACCCGCCTGTTTTCCCGCCTCTGATTGCCCACCTCATATTCCCTGCCTCAGATTCCCTGCCTCAGATTCCCTGCCTCTGATTCCCTGCCTCTGATTCCCTGCATCTGATTGCCCGCCTCTGATTCCCTGCCTCTGATTCCCCGCCTCTGATTCCCCACCTCTGATTCCCCACTTCTGATTCCCCTCCTCTGATTCCCCGCGTCTGATTCCACGCCTCTGATTCCCCGTCTCTGATTCCACGCCTCTGATTCCCCGTCTCTGATTCAGCGCCTCTGATTCCCCGCCTCTAATACCCCGCCTCTGATTCCCCGCCTCTGATTCCCTGCATCTGATTCCCCACCTCAGATTCCCCGCCTCTGATTCCCCGACTCTGATTCCCCGCCTCTGATTCCCCGCCTCTGATTCCCCGCCTCTGATTCCCCGCCTCTGATTCCCCGCCTATGTTTACCCGCCTCTGTTTACCCGCCTGTTTTCCCGCCTATGATTGCCCACCTCAGATTCCCTGCCTCAGATTCCCTGCCTCAGATTCCCTGCCTCTGATTCCCTGCCTCTGATTCCCTGCATCTGATTGCCCGCCTCCGATTCCCTGCCTCTGATTCCCCGCCTCTGATTCCCCACCTCTGATTCCCCTCTCTGATTTCCCGCCTCTGATTCC
This sequence comes from Narcine bancroftii, assembly GCF_036971445.1. Lineage (NCBI taxonomy): Eukaryota > Metazoa > Chordata > Chondrichthyes > Torpediniformes > Narcinidae > Narcine > Narcine bancroftii. Next base: position 268,411,203 of record NC_091470.1, read on the forward strand.
CCGCCTCTGATTCCACGCCTCTGATTACCCGCCTCTGATACCCTGCCTCTCTTTCCCTGCCTCTATTTCCGTGCCTCTTTCTCTGCATCTCGTTTCCCACATCTCATTTCCCCCTTCTGATAACCCGCATCAGATTCCCTGCCACAGATTCCCTGCCTCAGATTCCCTGCCTCAGATTCCCTGCATCAGATTCCCTTCATCTGATTCCCTGCCTCTGATTCCCCGCCTCTGATTCCCTGCATCTGATTCCCAGCCTCTGTTTACCCTCCTGTTTCCCCGCCTCTGATTCACCACCTCATATTCGCCACCTCAGGTTCCCTACCTCTGATTCCCTGCCTCTGATTCCCTGCCTCTGATTCCCTGCATCTGATTGCCCGCCTCTGATACCCTGCCTCTGATTCCCCGCCTCTGATTCCCCGCCTCTGATTCCCCGCCTCTGATTTCCCACCTCTGATTCCCCACTTCTGATTCCCCGCCTCTGATTCCCCGTCTGTGATTCCACGCCTCTGATTCCCCGCCTCTGATTCCGCGCCTCCGATTCCCCGCCTCTGATACCCCGCCTCTGATTCCCCGCCTCTGATTCCCTGCATCTGATTCCCCGCCTCAGATTCCCCGCCTCTGATTCCCCGACTCTGATTCCCCGCCTCTGATTCCCCGCCTCTGATTCCCCGCCTATGTTTACCCGCCTCTGTTTACCCGCCTGTTTTCCCGCCTCTGATTGCCCACCTCAGATTCCCTGCCTCAGATTCCCTGCCTCAGATTCCCTACCTCTGATTCCCTGCCTCTGATTCCCTGCATCTGATTGCCCGCCTCTGATTACCTGCCTCTGATTCCCCGCCTCTGATTCCCCACCTCTGAATCCCCACTTCTGATTCCCCGCCTCTGTTTCCCCGCGTCTGAATCCCCGCCTCTGATTCACCGCCTCTGATTCCACGCCTCTGATTCCCCGCCTCTGAATCCCCACCTCTGATTGCCCCGCCTCTGATTCGCTGATTCTGATTCCCCGCCTCTGATTCCCCACCTCTGATTCCCCACTTCTGATTCCCCGCCTCTGATTCCCCGCCTGTGATTCCACGCCTCTGATTCACCGCCTCTGATTCCGCGCCTCTGATTCCCCGCCTCTGATACCCCGCCTCTGATTCCCCGCCTCTGATTCCCTGCATCTGATTCCCCGCCTCAGATTCCCCGCCTCTGATTCCCCGACTCTGATTCCCCGCCTCTGATTCCCCGACTCTGATTCCCCGCCTCTGATTCCCCGCCTCTGATTCCCCGCCTATGTTTACCCGCCTCTGTTTACCCGCCTGTTTTCCCGCCTCTGATTGCCCACCTCATATTCCCTGCCTCAGATTCCCTGCCTCAGATTCCCTGCCTCTGATTCCCTGCTTCTGATTCCCTGCATCTGATTGCCCGCCTCTGATTACCTGCCTCTGATTCCCCGCCTCTGATTCCCCACCTCTGATTCCCCACTTCTGATTCCCCTCCTCTGATTCCCCGCGTCTGATTCCACGCCTCTGATTCCCCGTCTCTGATTCCACGCCTCTGATTCCCCGTCTCTGATTCAGCGCCTCTGATTCCCCGCCTCTAATACCCCGCCTCTGATTCCCCGCCTCTGATTCCCTGCATCTGATTCCCCGCCTCAGATTCCCCGCCTCTGATTCCCCGACTCTGATTCCCCGCCTCTGATTCCCCGCCTCTGATTCCCCGCCTCTGATTCCCCGCCTCTGATTCCCCGCCTATGTTTACCCGCCTCTGTTTACCCGCCTGTTTTCCTGCCTCTGATTGCCCACCTCAGATTCCCTGCCTCAGATTCCCTGCCTCAGATTCCCTGCCTCTGATTCCCTGCCTCTGATTCCCTGCATCTGATTGCCCGCCTCCGATTCCCTGCCTCTGATTCCCCGCCTCTGATTCCCCACCTCTGATTCCCCTCTCTGATTTCCCGCCTCTGATTCCCCGCCTCTGATTCCACGCCTCTGATTACCCGCCTCTGATACCCTGCCTCTCTTTCCCTGCCTCTATTTCCGTGCCTCTTTCTCTGCATCTCGTTTCCCACATCTCATTTCCCCCTTCTGATAACCCGCATCAGATTCCCTGCCACAGATTCCCTGCCTCAGATTCCCTGCCTCAGATTCCCTGCATCAGATTCCCTTCATCTGATTCCCTGCCTCTGATTCCCCGCCTCTGATTCCCTGCATCTGATTCCCAGCCTCGGTTTACCCGCCTGTTTCCCCGCCTCTGATTCACCACCTCATATTCGCCACCTCAGGTTCCCTGCCTCTGATTCCCTGCCTCTGATTCCCTGCCTCTGATTCCCTGCATCTGATTGCCCGCCTCTGATACCCTGCCTCTGATTCCCCGCCTCTGATTCCCCGCCTCTGATTCCCCGCCTCTGATTTCCCACCTCTGATTCCCCACTTCTGATTCCCCGCCTCTGATTCCCCGTCTGTGATTCCACGCCTCTGATTCCCCGCCTCTGATTCCGCGCCTCTGATTCCCCGCCTCTGATACCCCGCCTCTGATTCCCCGCCTCTGATTCCCTGCATCTGATTCCCTGCCTCAGATTCCCCGCCTCTGATTCCCCGACTCTGATTCCCCGCCTCTGATTCCCCGCCTCTGATTCCCCGCCTATGTTTACCCGCCTCTGTTTACCCGCCTGTTTTCCCGCCTCTGATTGCCCACCTCAGATTCCCTGCCTCAGATTCCCTGCCTCAGATTCCCTACCTCTGATTCCCTGCCTCTGATTCCCTGCATCTGATTGCCCGCCTCTGATTACCTGCCTCTGATTCCCCGCCTCTGATTCCCCACCTCTGAATCCCCACTTCTGATTCCCCGCCTCTGATTCCCCGCGTCTGATTCCCCGCCTCTGATTCACCGCCTCTGATTCCCCGCCTCTGATTCCCCGCCTCTGAATCCCCACCTCTGATTGCCCCGCCTCTGATTCGCTGATTCTGATTCCCCGCCTCTGATTCCCCACCTCTGATTCCCCACTTCTGATTCCCCGCCTCTGATTCCCCGCCTCTGATTCCACGCCTCTGATTCCCCGCCTCTGATTCCCCGCCTCTGATTCCATGCCTCTGATTCCCCTCCTCTGATACCCCGCCTCTGATTCCCCACCTCTGATTCCCCGCATCTGATTCCCCGCCTCAGATTCCCCGCCTCTGATTCCCTGCCTCTGATTCCCCGCCTCTGATTCCGCGCCTCTGATTCCCCGCCTATGTTTACCCACCTCTGTTTACCCACCTGTTTCCCCGCCTCTGATTCCCCACCTCAGATTCCCTGCCTCAGATTCCCCGCCTCTGATTCTCCGCCTCTGATTCCCCGCCTCTGATTCCCCACCTCTGATTCCCCACTTCTTATTCCCCGCCTCTGATTCCCCGCCTCTGATTCCCCGCCTCTGATTCCCCGCCTCTGATTCCCCACCTCTGATTCACTGCCTCCCTTTCCGCTCAACTTTCCTGGCCTACTTTTCCCCACATATCTTTCCCCGCCTCTGATTTCCCGCCTCTGATTCCACGCCTCTGATTCCCCGCCTATGTTTACCCGCCTCTGTTTACCCGCCTGTTTTCCCGCCTCTGATCCCCACCACAGATTCCCTGCTTCAGATTCCCTGCCTCAGATTCCCTGCATCAGATTCCCTTCATTTGATTCCCTGCGTCTGATTCCCTGACTCTGATTCCCTGCATCTGATTGCCCGCCTCTGATTCCCCGCCTCTGATTCCCCACCTCTGATTCCCCACTTCTGATTCCCCGCCTCTGATTCCCCGCCTCTGATTCCCCGCCTCTGATTCACCGCCTCTGATTCCCCACCTCTGATTCCACGCCTCTGATTACCTGCCTCTGATACCCTGCCTCTCTTTCCCTGCCTCTATTTCCGTGCCTCTTTCTCTGCATCTCGTTTCCAACATCTCATTTCCCCTTTCTGATAACCCGCATCAGATTCCCTGCCTCCGATTCCCTGCCTCAGATTCCTTGCCTCAGATTCCCTGCATCAGATTCCCTTCATCTGATTCCCTGCCTCTGATTCCCCGCCTCTGATTCCCCGCCACTGATTCGCCACCTCTGTCTCTACGCCTCTATTTTGCCTGCATTCTTTCCCCTCCACTCTTTCTGTGCCTCTCTTTCCCTCCCTCAATTTCAACAACTCTGTTTGATCTGTTCTGTGTACCTAATTTTCAACACACAAGTTCCAACCACTATGTTTCGCCCATCTCTTTCACTGCCTCTATTTATGCAGCTATGTTTACCCGCTTCTGTTTACCCGCCTGTTTCCCCACATCTCTTTCCCCACCTCTGATTCCACGCCTCTGATTCCCCGCCTCTGATTCCCCGCCACTGATTCCCCACCTCTGATTCACCGCCTCCCTTTCCGCGCAACTTTCCTGGCCTACGTTTCCCCACATCTCTTTCCCCACCTCTGATTCCACGCCTCAGATTCGCCGCCTCTGATTTCCCGCCTCTGATTCCCTGCCTCTGATTCCCTGCCTCTGATTCCCCACCTCTGATTCCCCCCTCTGATTCCCCGCCTCTGATTCCCAGCCTCTGATTCACCACCTCTGATTCCCCGCCTCTGATTCCCTGCCTGTCTTTCCCTGCCTCTATTTCCGTGCCTCTTTCTCTGCATCACGTTTCCCACATCTCATTTCCCCCTTCTGATAACCCGCATCAGATTCCCTGCCACAGATTCCCTGCCTCAGATTCCCTGCCTCAGATTCCCTGCATCAGATTCCCTTCATCTGATTCCCTGCCTCTGATTCCCCGCCTCTGATTCCCCACCTCTGATTCCCTGCCTCAGATTCCCTGCCTCTGATTCCCTGCCTCTGATTCCCTGCCTCTGATTTCCTGCATCTGATTGCCCGCCTCTGATTCTCCGCCTCTGATTCCCCGCCTCTGATTCCCCGCCTCTGATTCGCCGCCTCTGATTCCCCGCCTCTGATTTCCCACCTCTGATTCCCTGCCTCTGATAACCTGCCTCTGATTCCCTGCCTCTGATTCCCGGCCTCTGAGTCCCCACCTCTGATTCTCCGTGTCCGATTCTGCACCCATGTTTCACCACCTCTGTTGCTCTGCTTCTGATTTCCCGGCTCAGATTCACCGGCTGTGATTCCGCACCTCTGATTCCACGCCTCTCTTTCTGTGTCTCTGATTCCCCGCCTCTGATTCCACGCCTCTGATTACCCGCCTCTGATACCCTGCCTCTCTTTCCCTGCCTCTATTTCCGTGCCTCTTTCTCTGCATCTCGTTTCCCACATCTCATTTCCCCCTTCTGATAACCCGCATCAGATACCCTGCCACAGATTCCCTGCCTCAGATACCCTGCCTCAGATTCCCTGCATCAGATTCCCTTCATCTGATTCCCTGCCTCTGATTCCCCGCGGCTGATTCCCTGCCTCTGATTCCCCGCCTCTGTTTACCCGACTGTCTCCCCGCCTTTGATTCCGCACCTCAGATTCCCTGCCTCAGATTCCCCGCCTCTGATTCTCTGCCTCTGAATCCCCGCCTCTGATTCCCCACCTCTGATTCCCCACTTCTGATTCCCCGCCTCTGATTCCCCACCTCTGATTCCCCGCCTCTGATTCCCCGCCTCTGATTCCCCACCTCTGATTCAGTGCCTCCCTTTCCGCTCAACTTTCCTGGCCTACTTTTCCCCACATATCTTTCCCCGCCTCTGATTTCCCGCCTCTGATTCCACGCCTCTGATTCCCCGCCTATGTTTACCCGCCTCTGTTTACTCGCCTGTTTTCCCTCCTCTGATTCCCCACCACAGATTCCCTGCCTCAGATTCCCTGCCTCAGATTCCCTGCTTCAGATTCCCTTCATTTGATTCCCTGCGTCTGATTACCTGCCTCTGATTCCCTGCATCTGATTGCCCGCCTCTGATTCCCCGCCTCTGATTCCCCGCCTCTGATTCCCCACCTCTGATTCCCCACTTCTGATTCCCCGCCTCTGATTCCCCGCCTCTGATTCCCCACCTCTGATTCACCGCCTCTGATTCCCCGCCTCTGATTCCCCGCCTCTGATTCCCCACTTCTGATTGCCCGCCTCTGATTCCACGCCTCTGATTCCCAGCCTCTGATTTCCCACCTCTGATTCCCTGCCTCTGATAACCTGCCTCTGATTCCCTGCCTCTGATTCCCGGCCTCTGAGTCCCCACCTCTGATTCCCCGTGTCCGATTCCGCACCCATGTTTCACCAACTCTGTTGCTCTGCTTCTGATTTCCCGGCTCAGATTCACTGGCTCTGATTCCGCACCTCTGATTCCACGCCTCTCTTTCTGTGTCTCTGATTCCCCGCCTCTGATTCCACGCCTCTGATTACCCGCCTCTGATACCCTGCCTCTCTTTCCCTGCCTCTATTTCCGTGCCTCTTTCTCTGCATCTCGTTTCCCACATCTCATTTCCCCCTTCTGATAACCCGCATCAGATTCCCTGCCACAGATTCCCTGCCTCAGATACCCTGCCTCAGATTCCCTGCATCAGATTCCCTTCATCTGATTCCCTGCCTCTGATTCCCCGCGGCTGATTCCCTGCCTCTGATTCCCCGCCTCTGTTTACCCGACTGTTTCCCCGCCTCTGATTCACCACCTCATATTCGCCATCTCAGGTTCCCTGCCTCTGATTCCCTGCCTCTGATTGCCTGCCTCTGATTCCCTGCATCTGATTGCCCGCCTCTGATACCCTGCCTCTGATTCCCCGCCTCTGATTCCCCGCCTATGATTCCCAGCCTCTGATTTCCCACCTCTGATTCCCCACTTCTGATTCCCCGCCTCTGATTCCCCGTCTCTGATTCCACGCCTCTGATTCCCCGCCTCTGATTCCGCGCCTCTGATTCCCCGCCTCTGATACCCCGCCTCTGATTCCCCGCCTCTGATTCCCTGCATCTGATTCCCCGCCTCAGATTCCCCGCCTCTGATTCCCTGACTCTGATTCCCCGCCTCTGATTCCCCGCCTCTGATTCCCCGCCTCTGATTCCCCGCCTCTGATTCCCCGCCTCTGATTCCCCGCCTCTGATACCCTGCCTCTGATTCCCTGCCTCTGATTCCCTGCATCTGATTGCCTGCCTCTGATTACCTGCATCTGATTCCCCGCCTCTGATTCCCCACCTCTGATTCCCCACTTCTGATTCCCCGCCTCTGATACCCCGCGTCTGATTCCCCGCCTCTGATTCACCTCCTCTGATTCCCCGCCTCTGATTCCCCGCCTCTGATTCCCCACCTCTGATTGCCCCGCCTCTGATTCGCTGATTCTGATTCCCCGGCTCTGATTCCCCACCTCTGATTCCCCACTTCTGATTCCCCACCTCTGATTCCCCGCCTCTGATTGCACGCCTCTGATTCCCCGCCTCTGATTCCCCGCCTCTGATTCCCCGCCTCTGATTCCCCTCCTCTGATACCCCGCCTCTGAATCCCCACCTCTGATTCCCCGCATCTGATTCCCCGCCTCTGATTCCCCGCCTCTGATTCCCTGCCTCTGATTCCCCACCTCTGATTTCGCGCTTCTGATTCCCCGCCTATGTTTACCCGCCTCTGTTTACCCACCTGTTTCCCCGCCTCTGATTCCCCACCTCAGATTCCCTGCCTCAGATTCCCTGCCTCTGATTCCCTGCCTCTGATTCCCTGCCTCTGATTCCCTGCATCTGATTGCCCGCCTCTGATTCTCCGCCTCTGATTCCCCGCCTCTGATTCCCAACCTCTGATTCCCCGCTTCTGATTCCCTGCCTCTGATTCCCCGCCTCTGATTCCCCGCCTCTGATTCCCCGCCTCTGATTCCCCACCTCTGATTCAATGCCTCCCTTTCCGCTCAACTTTCCTGGCCTACTTTTCCCCACATATCTTTCCCCGCCTCTGATTTCCCGCCTCTGATTCCACGCCTCTGAATCCCCGCCTATGTTTACCCGCCTCTGTTTAACCGCCTGTTTTCCCGCCTCTGATTCCCCACCACAGATTCCCTGCCTCAGATTCCCTGCCTCAGATTGCCTGCATCAGATTCCCTTCATTTGATTCCCTGCATCTGGTTCCCTGCCTCTGATTCCCTGCCTCTGATTCCCTGCATCTGATTGCCCGCCTCTGATTCCCCGCCTCTGATTCCCCACCTCTGATTCCCCACTTCTGATTCCCCGCCTCTGATTCCCCGCCTCTGATTCCCCGCCTCTGATTCACCGCCTCTGAATCCCCGCCTCTGATTCCCCGCCTCTGATTCCCCACTTCTGATTGCCCGCCTCTGATTCCACGCCTCTGATTCCCCGCCTCTGATTCCCCACCTCTGATTCCCCACTTCTGATTCCCCACCTCTGATTCCCCACCTCTGATTCCACGCCTCTGATTCCCCACCTCTGATTCCCCACTTCTGATTCCCCACCTCTGATTCTCCGCCTCTGATTCCCCGCATCTGATTCCCCACCTCTGCCTCTACGCCTCTATTTTGCCTGCACTCTTTCCCCTCCACTCTTTCCGTGCCTCTCTTTCCCTCCCTCAATTTCAACAACTCTGTTTGATCTGTTCTGTGTAACTAATTTTCAACACAAAAGTTCCAACCACTATGTTTTGCCCATCTCTTTCGCTGCATCTATAGATGCAGCTATGTTTACCCGCTTCTGTTTACCCGCCTGTTTCCCCACATCTCTTTCCCCACCTCTGATTCCACGCCTCTGATTCCCCGCCTCTGATTCCCCGCCTCTGATTCCCCGCCTCTGATTCACCGCCTCCCTTTCCGAGCAACTTTCCTGGCCTACGTTTCCCCACATCTCTTTCCCCACCTCTGATTCCACGCCTCAGATTCGCCGCCTCTGATTTCCTGCCTCTGATTCCCTGCCTCTGATTCCCCGCCTCTGATTCCCCACCTCTGATTCCACTCTCTGATTTCCCGCCTCTGATTCCCCGCCTCTGATTCCACGCCTCTGATTACCCGCCTCTGATACCCTGCCTCTCTTTCCCTGCCTCTATTTCCGTGCCTCTTTCTCTGCATCTCGTTTCCCACATCTCATTTCCCCCTTCTGATAACCCGCATCAGATTCCCTGCCACAGATTCCCTGCCTCAGATTCCCTGCCTCAGATTCCCTGCATCAGATTCCCTTCATCTGATTCCCTGCCTCTGATTCCCCGCCTCTGATTCCCTGCATCTGATTCCCAGCCTCTGTTTACCCGCCTGTTTCCCCGCCTCTGATTCACCACCTCATATTCGCCACCTCAGGTTCCCTGCCTCTGATTCCCTGCCTCTGATTCCCTGCCTCTGATTCCCTGCATCTGATTGCCCGCCTCTGATACCCTGCCTCTGATTCCCCGCCTCTGATTCCCCGCCTCTGATTCCCCGCCTCTGATTTCCCACCTCTGATTCCCCACTTCTGATTCCCCGCCTCTGATTCCCCGTCTGTGATTCCACGCCTCTGATTCCCCGCCTCTGATTCCGCGCCTCTGATTCCCCGCCTCTGATACCCCGCCTCTGATTCCCCGCCTCTGATTCCCTGCATCTGATTCCCCGCCTCAGATTCCCCGCCTCTGATTCCCCGACTCTGATTCCCCGCCTCTGATTCCCCGACTCTGATTCCCCGCCTCTGATTCCCCGCCTCTGATTCCCCGCCTATGTTTACCCGCCTCTGTTTACCCGCCTGTTTTCCCGCCTCTGATTGCCCACCTCATATTCCCTGCCTCAGATTCCCTGCCTCAGATTCCCTGCCTCTGATTCCCTGCCTCTGATTCCCTGCATCTGATTGCCCGCCTCTCATTCCCTGCCTCTGATTCCCCGCCTCTGATTCCCCACCTCTGATTCCCCACTTCTGATTCCCCTCCTCTGATTCCCCGCGTCTGATTCCACGCCTCTGATTCCCCGTCTCTGATTCCACGCCTCTGATTCCCCGTCTCTGATTCAGCGCCTCTGATTCCCCGCCTCTAATACCCCGCCTCTGATTCCCCGCCTCTGATTCCCTGCATCTGATTCCCCGCCTCAGATTCCCCGCCTCTGATTCCCCGACTCTGATTCCCCGCCTCTGATTCCCCGCCTCTGATTCCCCACCTCTGATTCCCCGCCTCTGATTCCCCGCCTATGTTTACCCGCCTCTGTTTACCCGCCTGTTTTCCCGCCTATGATTGCCCACCTCAGATTCCCTGCCTCAGATTCCCTGCCTCAGATTCCCTGCCTCTGATTCCCTGCCTCTGATTCCCTGCATCTGATTGCCCGCCTCCGATTCCCTGCCTCTGATTCCCCACCTCTGATTCCCCACCTCTGATTCCCCTCTCTGATTTCCCGCCTCTGATTCCCCGCCTCTGATTCCACGCCTCTGATTACCCGCCTCTGATACCCTGCCTCTCTTTCCCTGCCTCTATTTCCGTGCCTCTTTCTCTGCATCTCGTTTCCCACATCTCATTTCCCCCTTCTGATAACCCGCATCAGATTCCCTGCCACAGATTCCCTGCCTCAGATTCCCTGCCTCAGATTCCCTGCATCAGATTCCCTTCATCTGATTCCCTGCCTCTGATTCCCCGCCTCTGATTCCCTGCATCTGATTCCCAGCCTCTGTTTACCCGCCTGTTTCCCCGCCTCTGATTCACCACCTCATATTCGCCACCTCAGGTTCCCTACCTCTGATTCCCTGCCTCTGATTCCCTGCTTCTGATTCCCTGCATCTGATTGCCCGCCTCTGATACCCTGCCTCTGATTCCCCGCCTCTGATTCCCCGCCTCTGATTCCCCGCCTCTGATTTCCCACCTCTGATTCCCCACTTCTGATTCCCCGCCTCTGATTCCCCGTCTGTGATTCCACGCCTCTGATTCCCCGCCTCTGATTCCGCGCCTCTGATTCCCCGCCTCTGATACCCCGCCTCTGATTCCCCGCCTCTGATTCCCTGCATCTGATTCCCCGCCTCAGATTCCCCGCCTCTGATTCCCCGACTCTGATTCCCCGCCTCTGATTCCCCGCCTCTGATTCCCCGCCTATGTTAACCCGCCTCTGTTTACCCGCCTGTTTTCCCGCCTCTGATTGCCCACCTCAGATTCCCTGCCTCAGATTCCCTACCTCTGATTCCCTGCCTCTGATTCCCTGCATCTGATTGCCCGCCTCTGATTACCTGCCTCTGATTCCCCGCCTCTGATTCCCCACCTCTGATTCCCCGCCTCTGTTTCCCCGCGTCTGAATCCCCGCCTCTGATTCACCGCCTCTGATTCCCCGCCTCTGATTCCCCGCCTCTGAATCCCCACCTCTGATTGCCCCGCCTCTGATTCGCTGATTCTGATTCCCCGCCTCTGATTCCCCACCTCTGATTCCCCACTTCTGATTCCCCGCCTCTGATTCCCCGCCTGTGATTCCACGCCTCTGATTCCCCGCCTCTGATTCCGCGCCTCTGATTCCCCGCCTCTGATACCCCGCCTCTGATTCCCCGCCTCTGATTCCCTGCATCTGATTCCCCGCCTCAGATTCCCCGCCTCTGATTCCCCGACTCTGATTCCCCGCCTCTGATTCCCCGACTCTGATTCCCCGCCTCTGATTCCCCGCCTCTGATTCCCCGCCTATGTTTACCCGCCTCTGTTTACCCGCCTGTTTTCCCGCCTCTGATTGCCCACCTCATATTCCCTGCCTCAGATTCCCTGCCTCAGATTCCCTGCCTCTGATTCCCTGCTTCTGATTCCCTGCATCTGATTGCCCGCCTCTGATTACCTGCCTCTGATTCCCCGCCTCTGATTCCCCACCTCTGATTCCCCACTTCTGATTCCCCTCCTCTGATTCCCCGCGTCTGATTCCACGCCTCTGATTCCCCGTCTCTGATTCCACGCCTCTGATTCCCCGTCTCTGATTCAGCGCCTCTGATTCCCCGCCTCTAATACCCCGCCTCTGATTCCCCGCCTCTGATTCCCTGCATCTGATTCCCCGCCTCAGATTCCCCGCCTCTGATTCCCCGACTCTGATTCCCCGCCTCTGATTCCCCGCCTCTGATTCCCCGCCTCTGATTCCCCGCCTCTGATTCCCCGCCTATGTTTACCCGCCTCTGTTTACCCGCCTGTTTTCCCGCCTCTGATTGCCCACCTCAGATTCCCTGCCTCAGATTCCCTGCCTCAGATTCCCTGCCTCTGATTCCCTGCCTCTGATTCCCTGCATCTGATTGCCCGCCTCCGATTCCCTGCCTCTGATTCCCCGCCTCTGATTCCCCACCTCTGATTCCCCTCTCTGATTTCCCGCCTCTGATTCCCCGCCTCTGATTCCACGCCTCTGACTACCCGCCTCTGATACCCTGCCTCTCTTTCCCTGCCTCTATTTCCGTGCCTCTTTCTCTGCATCTCGTTTCCCACATCTCATTTCCCCCTTCTGATAACCCGCATCAGATTCCCTGCCACAGATTCCCTGCCTCAGATTCCCTGCCTCAGATTCCCTGCATCAGATTCCCTTCATCTGATTCCCTGCCTCTGATTCCCCGCCTCTGATTCCCTGCATCTGATTCCCAGCCTCGGTTTACCCGCCTGTTTCCCCGCCTCTGATTCACCACCTCATATTCGCCACCTCAGGTTCCCTGCCTCTGATTCCCTGCCTCTGATTCCCTGCCTCTGATTCCCTTCATCTGATTGCCCGCCTCTGATACCCTGCCTCTGATTCCCCGCCTCTGATTCCCCGCCTCTGATTCCCCGCCTCTGATTTCCCACCTCTGATTCCCCACTTCTGATTCCCCGCCTCTGATTCCCCGTCTGTGATTCCACGCCTCTGATTCCCCGCCTCTGATTCCGCGCCTCTGATTCCCCGCCTCTGATACCCCGCCTCTGATTCCCCGCCTCTGATTCCCTGCATCTGATTCCCTGCCTCAGATTCCCCGCCTCTGATTCCCCGACTCTGATTCCCCGCCTCTGATTCCCCACTTCTGATTCCCCGCCTCTGATTCCCCGCGTCTGATTCCCCGCCTCTGATTCACCGCCTCTGATTCCCCGCCTCTGATTCCCCGCCTCTGAATCCCCACCTCTGATTGCCCCGCCTCTGATTCGCTGATTCTGATTCCCCGCCTCTGATTCCCCACCTCTGATTCCCCACTTCTGATTCCCCGCCTCTGATTCCCCGCCTCTGATTCCACGCCTCTGATTCCCCGCCTCTGATTCCCCGCCTCTGATTCCATGCCTCTGATTCCCCTCCTCTGATACCCCGCCTCTGATTCCCCACCTCTGATTCCCCGCATCTGATTCCCCGCCTCTGATTCCCCGCCTCTGGTTCCCTGCCTCTGATTCCCCGCCTCTGATTCCGCGCCTCTGATTCCCCACCTATGTTTACCCACCTCTGTTTACCCACCTGTTTCCCCGCCTCTGATTCCCCACCTCAGATTCCCTGCCTCAGATTCCCCGCCTCTGATTCTCCGCCTCTGATTCCCCGCCTCTGATTCCCCACCTCTGATTCCCCACTTCTGATTCCCCGCCTCTGATTCCCCACCTCTGATTCCCCGCCTCTGATACCCCGCCTCTGATTCCCCACCTCTGATTCACTGCCTCCCTTTCCGCTCAACTTTCCTGGCCTACTTTTCCCCACATATCTTTCCCCGCCTCTGATTTCCCGCCTCTGATTCCACGCCTCTGATTCCCCGCCTATGTTTACCCGCCTCTGTTTACCCGCCTGTTTTCCCGCCTCTGATCCCCACCACAGATTCCCTGCTTCAGATTCCCTGCCTCAGATTCCCTGCATCCAATTCCCTTCATTTGATTCCCTGCGTCTGATTCCCTGACTCTGATTCCCTGCATCTGATTGCCCGCCTCTGATTCCCCGCCTCTGATTCCCCACCTCTGATTCCCCACTTCTGATTCCCCGCCTCTGATTCCCCGCCTCTGATTCCCCGCCTCTGATTCACCGCCTCTGATTCCCCACCTCTGATTCCACGCCTCTGATTACCTGCCTCTGATACCCTGCCTCTCTTTCCCTGCCTCTATTTCCGTGCCTCTTTCTCTGCATCTCGTTTCCAACATCTCATTTCCCCTTTCTGATAACCCGCATCAGATTCCCTGCCTCCGATTCCCTGCCTCAGATTCCTTGCCTCAGATTCCCTGCATCAGATTCCCTTCATCTGATTCCCTGCCTCTGATTCCCCGCCTCTGATTCCCCGCCACTGATTCGCCACCTCTGTCTCTACGCCTCTATTTTGCCTGCATTCTTTCCCCTCCACTCTTTCTGTGCCTCTCTTTCCCTCCCTCAATTTCAACAACTCTGTTTGATCTGTTCTGTGTACCTAATTTTCAACACACAAGTTCCAACCACTATGTTTCGCCCATATCTTTCGCTGCCTCTATTTATGCAGCTATGTTTACCCGCTTCTGTTTACCCGCATGTTTCCCCACATCTCTTTCCCCACCTCTGATTCCACGCCTCTGATTCCCCGCCTCTGATTCCCCGCCTCTGATTCCCCGCCTCTGATTCACCGCCTCCCTTTCCGCGCAACTTTCCTGGCCTACGTTTCCCCACATCTCTTTCCCCACCTCTGATTCCACGCCTCAGATTCGCCGCCTCTGATTTCCTGCCTCTGATTCCCTGCCTCTGATTCCCTGCCTCTGATTCCCCACCTCTGATTCCCCCCTCTGATTCCCCGCCTCTGATTCCCAGCCTCTGATTCACCACCTCTGATTCCCCGCCTCTGATTCCCTGCCTGTCTTTCCCTGCCTCTATTTCCGTGCCTCTTTCTCTGCATCTCGTTTCCCACATCTCATTTCCCCCTTCTGATAACCCGCATCAGATTCCCTGCCACAGATTCCCTGCCTCAGATTCCCTGCCTCAGATTCCCTGCATCAGATTCCCTTCATCTGATTCCCTGCCTCTGATTCCTCGACTCTGATTCCCCACCTCTGATTCCCTGCCTCAGATTCCCTGCCTCTGATTCCCTGCCTCTGATTCCCTGCCTCTGATTTCCTGCATCTGATTGCCCGCCTCTGATTCTCCGCCTCTGATTCCCCGCCTCTGATTCCCCGCCTCTGATTCGCCGCCTCTGATTCCCCGCCTCTGATTTCCCACCTCTGATTCCCTGCCTCTGATAACCTGCCTCTGATTCCCTGCCTCTGATTCCCGGCCTCTGAGTCCCCACCTCTGATTCTCCGTGTCCGATTCCGCACCCATGTTTCACCACCTCTGTTGCTCTGCTTCTGATTTCCCGGCTCAGATTCACCGGCTCTGATTCCGCACCTCTGATTCCACGCCTCTCTTTCTGTGTTTCTGATTCCCCGCCTCTGATTCCACGCCTCTGATTACCCGCCTCTGATACCCTGCCTCTCTTTCCCTGCCTCTATTTCCGTGCCTCTTTCTCTGCATCTCGTTTCCCACATCTCATTTCCCCCTTCTGATAACCCGCATCAGATTCCCTGCCACAGATTCCCTGCCTCAGATACGCTGCCTCAGATTCCCTGCATCAGATTCCCTTCATCTGATTCCCTGCCTCTGATTCCCAGCGGCTGATTCCCTGCCTCTGATTCCCCGCCTCTGTTTACCCGACTGTTTCCCCGCCTCTGATTCACCACCTCATATTCGCCATCTCAGTTTCCCTGCCTCTGATTCCCTGCTTCTGATTCCCTGCCTCTGATTCCCTGCATCTGATTGCCCGCCTCTGATACCCTGCCTCTGATTCCCCGCCTCTGATTCCCCGCTTCTGATTCCCAGCCTCTGATTTCCCACCTCTGATTCCCCACTACTGATTCCCCGCCTCTGATTCCCCGTCTCTGATTCCACGCCTCTGATTCCCCGCCTCTGATTCCGCGCCTCTGATTCCCCGCCTCTGATACCCCGCCTCTGATTCCCCGCCTCTGATTCCCTGCATCTGATTCCCCGCCTCAGATTCCCCGCCTCTGATTCCCCGACTCTGATTCCCCGCCTCTGATTCCCCGCCTCTGATTCCCCGCCTCTGATTCCCCGCCTATGTTTACCCGCCTCTGTTTACCCGCCTGTTTTCCCGCCTCTGATTGCCCACCTCAGATTCCCTGCCTCAGATTCCCTGCCTCAGATTCCCTGCCTCTGATTCCCTGCCTCTGACTCCCTGCATCTGATTGCCCGCCTCTGATTACCTGCCTCTGATTCCCCGCCTCTGATTCCCCACCTCTGATTCCCCACTTCTGATTCCCCGCCTCTGATTCCCCGCGTCTGATTCCCCGCCTCTGATTCACCTCCTCTGATTCCCCGCCTCTGATTCCCCGCCTCTGATTCCCCACCTCTGATTGCCCCGCCTCTGATTCGCTGATTCTGATTCCCCGGCTCTGATTCCCCACCTCTGATTCCCCACTTCTGATTCCCCACCTCTGATTCCCCGCCTCTGATTGCACGCCTCTGATTCCCCGCCTCTGATTCCCCGCCTCTGATTCCCCGCCTCTGATTCCCCTCCTCTGATACCCCGCCTCTGATTCCCCACCTCTGATTCCCCGCATCTGATTCCCCGCCTCTGATTCCCCGCCTCTGATTCCCTGCCTCTGATTCCCCACCTCTGATTTCGTGCCTCTGATTCCCCGCCTATGTTTACCCGCCTCTGTTTACCCACCTGTTTCCCCGCCTCTGATTCCCCACCTCAGATTCCCTGCCTCAGATTCCCTGCCCCTGATTCCCTGCCTCTGATTCCCTGCCTCTGATTCCCTGCATCTGATTGCCCGCCTCTGATTCTCCGCCTCTGATTCCCCGCCTCTGATTCCCAACCTCTGATTCCCCGCTTCTGATTCCCTGCCTCTGATTCCCCGCCTCTGATTCCCCGCCTCTGATTCCCCGCCTCTGATTCCCCACCTCTGATTCAATGCCTCCCTTTCCGCTCAACTTTCCTGGCCTACTTTTCCCCACATATCTTTCCCCGCCTCTGATTTCCCGCCTCTAATTCCACGCCTCTGAATCCCCGCCTATGTTTACCCGCCTCTGTTTAACCGCCTGTTTTCCCGCCTCTGATTCCCCACCACAGATTCCCTGCCTCAGATTCCCTGCCTCAGATTCCCTGCATCAGATTCCCTTCATTTGATTCCCTGCGTCTGGTTCCCTGCCTCTGATTCCCTGCCTCTGATTCCCTGCATCTGATTGCCCACCTCTGATTCCCCGCCTCTGATTCCCCACCTCTGATTCCCCACTTCTGATTCCCCGCCTCTGATTCCCCGCCTCTGATTCCCCGCCTCTGATTCACCACCTCTGATTCCCCGCCTCTGATTCCCCGCCTCTGATTCCCCACTTCTGATTGCCCGCCTCTGATTCCACGCCTCTGATTCCCCGCCTCTGATTCCCCACCTCTGATTCCCCACTTCTGATTCCCCACCTCTGATTCCCCGCCTCTGATTCCACGCCTCTGATTCCCCACCTCTGATTCCCCACTTCTGATTCCCCACCTCTGATTCTCCGCCTCTGATACCCTGCCTCTGATAACTTTTTACTGATTCCCTGCCTCAGATTCCCTGCCTCCGATTCCCTGCCTCAGATTCCCTGCCTCAGTTTCCCTGCATTAGATTCCCTTCATCTGATTCCCTGCCTCTGATTCCCCGCCTCTCATTCCCCGCATCTGATTCCCCACCTCTGTCTCTACGCCTCTATATTGCCTGCACTCTTTCCCCTCCACTCTTTCCGTGCCTCTCTTTCCCTCCCTCAATTTCAACAACTCTGTTTGATCTGTTCTGTGTAACTAATTTTCAACACAAAAGTTCCAACCACTATGTTTCGCCCATCTCTTTCGCTGCATCTATTGATGCAGCTATGTTTACCCGCTTCTGTTTACCCGCCTGTTTCCCCACATCTCTTTCCCCACCTCTGATTCCACGCCTCTGATTCCCCGCCTCTGATTCCCCGCCTCTGATTCCCCGCCTCTGATTCACCGCCTCCCTTTCCGAGCAACTTTCCTGGCCTACGTTTCCCCACATCTCTTTCCCCACCTCTGATTCCACGCCTCAGATTCGCCGCCTCTGATTTCCTGCCTCTGATTCCCTGCCTCTGATTCCCCGCCTCTGATTCCCCACCTCTGATTCCACTCTCTGAATTCCCGCCTCTGATTCCCCGCCTCTGATTCCACGCCTCTGATTACCCGCCTCTGATACCCTGCCTCTCTTTCCCTGCCTCTATTTCCGTGCCTCTTTCTCTGCATCTCGTTTCCCACATCTCATTTCCCCCTTCTGATAACCCGCATCAGATTCCCTGCCACAGATTCCCTGCCTCAGATTCCCTGCCTCAGATTCCCTGCATCCGATTCCCTTCATCTGATTCCCTGCCTCTGATTCCCCGCCTCTGATTCCCTGCATCTGATTCCCAGCCTCTGTTTACCCGCCTGTTTCCCCGCCTCTGATTCACCACTTCATATTCGCCACCTCAGGTTCCCTGCCTCTGATTCCCTGCCTCTGATTCCCTGCCTCTGATTCCCTGCATCTGATTGCCCGCCTCTGATACCCTGCCTCTGATTCCCCGCCTCTGATTCCCCGCCTCTGATTCCCCGCCTCTGATTTCCCACCTCTGATTCCCCACTTCTGATTCCACGCCTCTGATTCCCCGTCTGTGATTCCACGCCTCTGATTCCCCGCCTCTGATTCCGCGCCTCTTATTCCCCGCCTCTGATACCCCGCCTCTGATTCCCCGCCTCTGATTCCCTGCATCTGATTCCCCGCCTCAGATTCCCCGCCTCTGATTCCCCGACTCTGATTCCCCGCCTCTGATTCCCCGACTCTGATTCCCCGCCTCTGATTCCCCGCCTCTGATTCCCCGCCTATGTTTACCTGCCTCTGTTTACCCGCCTGTTTTCCCGCCTCTGATTGCCCACCTCAGATTCCCTGCCTCAGATTCCCTGCCTCAGATTCCCTGCCTCTGATTCCCTGCCTCTGATTCCCTGCATCTGATTGCCCGCCACTGATTACCTGCCTCTTATTCCCCGCCTCTGATTCCCCACCTCTGATTCCCCACTTCTGATTCCCCGCCTCTGATTCCCCGCGTCTGATTCCCCGCCTCTGATTCACCGCCTCTGATTCCCCGCCTCTGATTCCCCGCCTCTGATTCCCCACCTCTGATTGCCCCGCCTCTGATTCGCTGATTCTGATTCCCCGCCTCTGATTCCCCACCTCTGATTCCCCACTTCTGAGTCCCCGCCTCTGATTCCCCGCCTCTGATTCCACGCCTCTGATTCCCCACCTCTGATTCCCCGCCTCTGATTCCACGCCTCTGGTTCACCTCCTCTGATACCCCGCCTCTGATTCCCCACCTCTGATTCCCCGCATCTGATTCCCCGCCTCTGATTCCCCGCCTCTGATTCCCTGCCTCTGATTCCCCGCCTCTGATTCCGCGCCTCTGATTCCCCGCCTATGTTTACCCACCTCTGTTTACCCACCTGTTTCCCCGCCTCTGATTCCCCACCTCAGATTCCCTGCCTCAGATTCCCCGCCTCTGATTCTCCGCCTCTGATTCCCCGCCTCTGATTCCCCACCTCTGATTCCCCACTTCTGATTCCCCGCCTCTGATTCCCCGCCTCTGATTCCCCGCCTCTGATTCCCCACCTCTGATTCCCCACCTCTGATTCACTGCCTCCCTTTCCGCTCAACTTTCCTGGCCTACTTTTCCCCACATATCTTTCCCCGCCTCTGATTTCCCGCCTCTGATTCCACGCCTCTGAATCCCCGCCTATGTTTACCCGCCTCTGTTTAACCGCCTGTTTCCCCGCCTTTGATTCCCCACCTCTGATTCACTGCCTCCCTTTCCGCTCAACTTTCCTGGCCTACTTTTCCCCACATATCTTTCCCCGCCTCTGATTCCCCACCTCAGATTCCCTGCCTCAGATTCCCCGCCTCTGATTCTCCGCCTCTGATTCCCCGCCTCTGATTCCCCACCTCTGATTCCCCACTTCTGATTCCCCGCCTCTGATTCCCCGCCTCTCATTCCCCGCCTCTGATTCCCCGCCTCTGATTCACCGCCTCCCTTTCCGCGCAACTTTCCTGGCCTACGTTTCCCCACATCTCTTTCCCCACCTCTGATTCCACGCCTCAGATTTGCCGCCTCTGATTTCCTGCCTCTGATTCCCTGCTTCTGATTCCCTGCCTCTGATTCCCCACCTCTGATTCCCCCCTCTGATTCCCCGCCTCTGATTCCCAGCCTCTGATTCCCCACCTCTGATTCCCCGCCTCTGATTCCCTGCCTCTCTTTCCCTAGCTCTATTTCCGTGCCTCTTTCTCTGCATCTCGTTTCCCACATCTCATTTCCCCCTTCTGATAACCCGCATCAGATTCCCTGCCACAGATTCCCTGCCTCAGATTCCCTGCCTCAGATTCCCTGCATCAGATTCCCTTCATATGATTCCCTGCCTCTGATTCCACGCCTCTGATTCCCCACCTCTGATTCCCTGCCTCAGATTCCCTGCCTCTGATTCCCTGCCTCTGATTCCCTGCCTCTGATTTCCTGCATCTGATTGCCCGCCTCTGATTCTCCGCCTCTGATTCCCCGCCTCTGATTCCCCGCCTCTGATTCCCCGCCTCTTGATTCCCCGCCTCTGATTCCCCACCTCTGATTCCCTGCCTCTGATAACCTGCCTCGGATTCCCTGCCTCTGATTCCCGGCCTCTGAATCCCCACCTCTGATTCCCCGTGTCCGATTCAGCACCCATGTTTCACCACCTCTGTTGCTCTGCTTCTGATTTCCCGGCTCAGATTCACCGGCTCTGATTCCGCACCTCTGATTCCACGCCTCTCTTTCTGTGTCTCTGATTCCCCGCCTCTGATTCCACGCCTCTGATTACCCGCCTCTGATACCCTGCCTCTCTTTCCCTGCCTCTATATCCGTGCCTCTTTCTCTGCATCTCGTTTCCCACCTCTCATTTCCCCCTTCTGATAACCCGCATCAGATTCCCTGCCACAGATTCCCTGCCTCAGATACCCTGCCTCAGATTCCCTGCATGAGATTCCCTTCATCTGATTCCCCGCCTCTGTTTACCCACCTGTTTCCCCGCCTCTGATTCACCACCTCATATTCGCCACCTCAGGTTCCCTGCCTCTGATTCCCTGCCTCTGATTCCCTGCCTCTGATTCCCTGCATCTGATTGCCCGCCTCTGATACCCTGCCTCTGATTCCCCGCCTCTGATTCCCCGCCTCTGATTCCCCGCCTCTGATTTCCCACCTCTGATTCCCCACTTCTGATTCCCCGCCTCTGATTCCCCGTCTCTGATTCCACGCCTCTGATTCCCCGCCTCTGATTCAGCGCCTCTGATTCCCCGCCTCTGATACCCCGCCTCTGATTCCCCGCCTCTGATTCCCTGCATCTGATTCCCCGCCTCAGATTCCCCGCCTCTGATTCCCCGACTCTGATTCCCCGCCTCTGATTCCCCGCCTCTGATTCCCCGCCTCTGATTCCCCGCCTCTGATTCCCCGCCTATGTTTACCCGCCTCTGTTTACCCGCCTGTTTTCCCGCCTCTGATTGCCCACCTCAGATTCCCTGCCTCAGATTCCCTGCCTCAGATTCCCTGCCTCTGATTCCCTGCCTCTGATTCCCTGCATCTGATTGCCCACCTCCGATTACCTGCCTCTGATTCCCCGCCTCTGATTCCCCACCTCTGATTCCCCACTTCTTATTCCCCGCCTCTGATTCCCCGCGTCTGATTCCCCGCCTCTGATTCACCGCCTCTGATTCCCCGCCTCTGATTCCCCGCCTCTGATTCCCCACCTCTGATTGCCCCGCCTCTGATTCGCTGATTCTGATTCCCCGCCTCTGATTCCCCACCTCTGATTCCCCACTTCTGATTCCCCGCCTCTGATTCCGCGCCTCTGATTCCCCGCCTATGTTTACCCACCTCTCTTTACCTACCTGTTTCCCCGCCTCTGATTCCGCACCTCAGATTCCCTGCCTCAGATTCCCCGCCTCTGATTCTCTGCCTCTGAATCCCCGCCTCTGATTCCCCACCTCTGATTCCCCACTTCTGATTCCCCGCCTCTGATTCCCCACCTCTGATTCCCCGCCTCTGATTCCCCGCCTCTGATTCCCCACCTCTGATTCAGTGCCTCCCTTTCCGCTCAACTTTCCTGGCCTACTTTTCCCCACATATCTTTCCACGCCTCTGATTTCCCGCCTCTGATTCCACGCCTCTGATTCCCCGCCTATGTTTACCCGCCTCTGTTTACTCGCCTGTTTTCCCTCCTCTGATTCCTCACCACAGATTCCCTGCCTCAGATTCCCTGCCTCAGATTCCCTGCTTCAGATTCCCTTCATTTGATTCCCTGCGTCTGATTCCCTGCCTCTGATTCCCTGCATCTGATTGCCCGCCTCTGATTCCCCGCCTCTGATTCGCCGCCTCTGATTCCCCACCTCTGATTCCCCACTTCTGATTCCCCGCCTCTGATTCCCCGCCTCTGATTCCCCGCCTCTGATTCACCGCCTCTGATTCCCCGCCTCTGATTCCCCGCCTCTGATTCCCCACTTCTGATTGCCCGCCTCTGATTCCACGCCTCTGATTCCCAGCCTCTGATTTCCCACCTCTGATTCCCTGCCTCTGATAACCTGCCTCTGATTCCCTGCCTCTGATTCCCGGCCTCTGAGTCCCCACCTCTGATTCCCCGTGTCCGATTCCGCACCCATGTTTCACCACCTCTGTTGCTCTGCTTCTGATTTCCCGGCTCAGATTCACCGGCTCTGATTCTGCACCTATGATTCCACGCCTCTCTTTCTGTGTCTCTGATTCCCCGCCTCTGATTCCACGCCTCTGATTACCCGCCTCTGATACCCTGCCTCTCTTTCCCTGCCTCTATTTCCGTGCCTCTTTCTCTGCATCTCGTTTCCCACATCTCATTTCCCCCTTCTGATAACCCGCATCAGATTCCCTGCCACAGATTCCCTGCCTCAGATACCCTGCCTCAGATTCCCTGCATCAGATTCCCTTCATCTGATTCCCTGCCTCTGATTCCCCGCGGCTGATTCCCTGCCTCTGATTCCCCGCCTCTGTTTACCCGACTGTTTCCCCGCCTCTGATTCACCACCTCATATTCGCCATCTCAGGTTCCCTGCCTCTGATTCCCTGCCTCTGATTCCCTGCCTCTGATTCCATGCATCTGATTGCCCGCCTCTGATACCCTGCCTCTGATTCCCCGCCTCTGATTCCCCGCCTCTGATTCCCAGCCTCTGATTTCCCACCTCTGATTCCCCACTTCTGATTCCCCGCCTCTGATTCTCCGTCTCTGATTCCACGCCTCTGATTCCCCGCCTCTGATTCCGCGCCTCTGATTCCCCGCCTCTGATACCCCGCCTCTGATTCCCCGCCTCTGATTCCCTGCATCTGATTCCCCGCCTCAGATTCCCCGCCTCTGATTCCCCGACTCTGATTCCCCGCCTCTGATTCCCCGCCTCTGATTCCCCGCCTCTGATTCCCCGCCTCTGATTCCCCGCCTCTGATTCCCCGCCTCTGATACCCTGCCTCTGATTCCCTGCCTCTGATTCCCTGCATCTGATTGCCTGCCTCTGATTACCTGCATCTGATTCCCCGCCTCTGATTCCCCACCTCTGATTCCCCACTTCTGATTCCCCGCCTCTGATACCCCGCGTCTGATTCCCCGCCTCTGATTCACCTCCTCTGATTCCCCGCCTCTGATTCCCCGCCTCTGATTCCCCACCTCTGATTGCCCCGCCTCTGATTCGCTGATTCTGATTCCCCGGCTCTGATTCCCCACCTCTGATTCCCCACTTCTGATTCCCCACCTCTGATTCCCCGCCTCTGATTGCACGCCTCTGATTCCCCGCCTCTGATTCCCCGCCTCTGATTCCCCGCCTCTGATTCCCCTCCTCTGATACCCCGCCTCTGAATCCCCACCTCTGATTCCCCGCATCTGATTCCCCGCCTCTGATTCCCCGCCTCTGATTCCCTTCCTCTGATTCCCCACCTCTGATTTCGCGCTTCTGATTCCCCGCCTATGTTTACCCGCCTCTGTTTACCCACCTGTTTCCCCGCCTCTGATTCCCCACCTCAGATTCCCTGCCTCAGATTCCCTGCCTCTGATTCCCTGCCTCTGATTCCCTGCCTCTGATTCCCTGCATCTGATTGCCTGCCTCTGATTCTCCGCCTCTGATTCCCCGCCTCTGATTCCCAACCTCTGATTCCCCGCTTCTGATTCCCTGCCTCTGATTCCCCGCCTCTGATTCCCCGCCTCTGATTCCCCGCCTCTGATTCCCCACCTCTGATTCAATGCCTCCCTTTCCGCTCAACTTTCCTGGCCTACTTTTCCCCACATATCTTTCCCCGCCTCTGATTTCCCGCCTCTGATTCCACGCCTCTGAATCCCCGCCTATGTTTACCCGCCTCTGTTTAACCGCATGTTTTCCCGCCTCTGATTCCCCACCACAGATTCCCTGCCTCAGATTCCCTGCCTCAGATTGCCTGCATCAGATTCCCTTCATTTGATTCCCTGCGTCTGGTTCCCTGCCTCTGATTCCCTGCCTCTGATTCCCTGCATCTGATTGCCCGCCTCTGATTCCCCGCCTCTGATTCCCCACCTCTGATTCCCCACTTCTGATTCCCCGCCTCTGATTCCCCGCCTCTGATTCCCCGCCTCTGATTCACCGCCTCTGAATCCCCGCCTCTGATTCCCTGCCTCTGATTCCCCACTTCTGATTGCCCGCCTCTGATTCCACGCCTCTGATTCCCCGCCTCTGATTCCCCACCTCTGATTCCCCACTTCTGATTCCCCACCTCTGATTCCCCGCCTCTGATTCCACGCCTCTGATTCCCCACCTCTGATTCCCCACTTCTGATTCCCCACCTCTGATTCTCCGCCTCTGATACCCTGCCTCTGATAACTTTTTACTGATTCCCTGCCTCAGATTCCCTGCCTCAGTTTCCCTGCATTAGATTCCCTTCATCTGATTCCCTGCCTCTGATTCCCCGCCTCTGATTCCCCGCATCTGATTCCCCACCTCTGCCTCTACGCCTCTATTTTGCCTGCACTCTTTCCCCTCCACTCTTTCCGTGCCTCTCTTTCCCTCCCTCAATTTCAACAACTCTGTTTGATCTGTTCTGTGTAACTAATTTTCAACACAAAAGTTCCAACCACTATGTTTTGCCCATCTCTTTCGCTGCATCTATTGATGCAGCTATGTTTACCCGCTTCTGTTTACCCGCCTGTTTCCCCACATCTCTTTCCCCACCTCTGATTCCACGCCTCTGATTCCCCGCCTCTGATTCCCCGCCTCTGATTCTCCGCCTCTGATTCACCGCCTCCCTTTCCGAGCAACTTTCCTGGCCTACGTTTCCCCACAACTCTTTCCCCACCTCTGATTCCACGCCTCAGATTCGCCACCTCTGATTTCCTGCCTCTGATTCCCTGCCTCTGATTCCCCGCCTCTGATTCCCCACCTCTGATTCCACTCTCTGATTTCCCGCCTCTGATTCCCCGCCTCTGATTCCACGCCTCTGATTACCCGCCTCTGATACCCTGCCTCTCTTTCCCTGCCTCTATTTCCGTGCCTCTTTCTCTGCATCTCGTTTCCCACATCTCATTTCCCCCTTCTGATAACCCGCATCAGATTCCCTGCCACAGATTCCCTGCCTCAGATTCCCTGCCTCAGATTCCCTGCATCAGATTCCCTTCATCTGATTCCCTGCCTCTGATTCCCCGCCTCTGATTCCCTGCATCTGATTCCCAGCCTCTGTTTACCCGCCTGTTTCCCCGCCTCTGATTCACCACCTCATATTCGCCACCTCAGGTTCCCTGCCTCTGATTCCCTGCCTCTGATTCCCTGCCTCTGATTCCCTGCATCTGATTGCCCGCCTCTGATACCCTGCCTCTGATTCCCCGCCTCTGATTCACCGCCTCTGATTCCCCGCCTCTGATTTCCCACCTCTGATTCCCCACTTCTGATTCCCCGCCTCTGATTCCCCGTCTGTGATTCCACGCCTCTGATTCCCCGCCTCTGATTCCGCGCCTCTGATTCCCCGCCTCTGATACCCCGCCTCTGATTCCCCGCCTCTGATTCCCTGCATCTGATTCCCCGCCTCAGATTCCCCGCCTCTGATTCCCCGACTCTGATTCCCCGCCTCTGATTCCCCGACTCTGATTCCCCGCCTCTGATTCCCCGCCTCTGATTCCCCGCCTATGTTTACCCGCCTCTGTTTACCCGCCTGTTTTCCCGCCTCTGATTGCCCACCTCATATTCCCTGCCTCAGATTCCCTGCCTCAGATTCCCTGCCTCTGATTCCCTGCCTCTGATTCCCTGCATCTGATTGCCCGCCTCTGATTACCTGCCTCTGATTCCCCGCCTCTGATTCCCCAACTCTGATTCCCCACTTCTGATTCCCCTCCTCTGATTCCCCGCGTCTGATTCCACGCCTCTGATTCCCCGTCTCTGATTCCACGCCTCTGATTCCCCGTCTCTGATTCAGCGCCTCTGATTCCCCGCCTCTAATACCCCGCCTCTGATTCCCCGCCTCTGATTCCCTGCATCTGATTCCCCGCCTCAGAATCCCCGCCTCTGATTCCCCGACTCTGATTCCCCGCCTCTGATTCCCCGCCTCTGATTCCCCGCCTCTGATTCCCCGCCTCTGATTCCCCACCTATGTTTACCCGCCTCTGTTTACCCGCCTGTTTTCCCGCCTATGATTGCCCACCTCAGATTCCCTGCCTCAGATTCCCTGCCTCAGATTCCCTGCCTCTGATTCCCTGCCTCTGATTCCCTGCATCTGATTGCCCGTCTCCGATTCCCTGCCTCTGATTCCCCGCCTCTGATTCCCCGCCTCTGATTCCCCTCTCTGATTTCCCGCCTCTGATTCCCCGCCTCTGATTCCACGCCTCTGATTACCCGCCTCTGATACCCTGCCTCTCTTTCCCTGCCTCTATTTCCGTGCCTCTTTCTCTGCATCTCGTTTCCCACATCTCATTTCCCCCTTCTGATAACCCGCATCAGATTCCCTGCCACAGATTCCCTGCCTCAGATTCCCTGCCTCAGATTCCCTGCATCAGATTCCCTTCATCTGATTCCCTGCCTCTGATTCCCCGCCTCTGATTCCCTGCATCTGATTCCCAGCCTCTGTTTACCCGCCTGTTTCCCCGCCTCTGATTCACCACCTCATATTCGCCACCTCAGGTTCCATACCTCTGATTCCCTGCCTCTGATTCCCTGCCTCTGATTCCCTGCATCTGATTGCCCGCCTCTGATACCCTGCCTCTGATTCCCCGCCTCTGATTCCCCGCCTCTGATTCCCCGCCTCTGATTTCCCACCTCTGATTCCCCACTTCTGATTCCCCGCCTCTGATTCCCCGTCTGTGATTCCACGCCTCTGATTCCCCGCCTCTGATTCCGCGCCTCTGATTCCCCGCCTCTGATACCCCGCCTCTGATTCCCCGCCTCTGATTCCCTGCATCTGATTCCCCGCCTCAGATTCCCCGCCTCTGATTCCCCGACTCTGATGGCCCGCCTCTGATTCCCCGCCTCTGATTCCCCGCCTATTTTTACCTGCCTCTGTTTACCCGCCTGTTTTCCCGCCTCTGATTGCCCACCTCAGATTCCCTGCCTCAGATTCCCTGCCTCAGATTCCCTACTTCTGATTCCCTGCCTCTGATTCCCTGCATCTGATTGCCCGCCTCTGATTACCTGCCTCTGATTCCCCGCCTCTGATTCCCCACCTCTGAATCCCCACTTCTGATTCCCCGCCTCTGATTCCCCGCGTCTGATTCCCCGCCTCTGATTCACCGCCTCTGATTCCCCGCCTCTGAATCCCCACCTCTGATTGCCCCGCCTCTGATTCGCTGATTCTGATTCCCCGCCTCTGATTCCCCGCCTCTGATTCCACACCTCTGATTCCCCACTTCTGATTCCCCGCCTCTGATTCCCCGCCTGTGATTCCACGCCTCTGATTCCCCGCCTCTGATTCCGTGCCTCTGATTCCCCGCCTCTGATACCCCGCCTCTGATTCCCCGCCTCTGATTCCCTGCATCTGATTCCCCGCCTCAGATTCCCCGCCTCTGATTCCCCGACTCTGATTCCCCGCCTCTGATTCCCCGACTCTGATTCCCCGCCTCTGATTCCCCGCCTCTGATTCCCCGCCTATGTTTACCCGCCTCTGTTTACCGCCTGTTTTCCCGCCTCTGATTGCCCACCTCATATTCCCTGCCTCAGATTCCCTGCCTCAGATTCCCTGCCTCTGATTCCCTGCTTCTGATTCCCTGCATCTGATTGCCCGCCTCTGATTACCTGCCTCTGATTCCCCGCCTCTGATTCCCCACCTCTGATTCCCCACTTCTGATTCCCCTCCTCTGATTCCCCGCGTCTGATTCCACGCCTCTGATTCCCCGTCTCTGATTCCACGCCTCTGATTCCCCGTCTCTGATTCAGCGCCTCTGATTCCCCGCCTCTAATACCCCGCCTCTGATTCCCCGCCTCTGATTCCCTGCATCTGATTCCCCGCCTCAGATTACCTGCCTCTGATTCCCCGACTCTGATTCCCCGCCTCTGATTCCCCGCCTCTGATTCCCCGCCTCTGATTCCCCGCCTCTGATTCCCCGCCTATGTTTACCCGCCTCTGTTTACCCGCCTGTTTTCCCGCCTATGATTGCCCACCTCAGATTCCCTGCCTCAGATTCCCTGCCTCAGATTCCCTGCCTCTGATTCCCTGCCTCTGATTCCCTGCATCTGATTGCCCGTCTCCGATTCCCTGCCTCTGATTCCCCGCCTCTTATTCCCCGCCTCTGATTCCCCTCTCTGATTTCCCGCCTCTGATTCCCCGCCTCTGATTCCACGCCTCTGATTACCCGCCTCTGATACCCTGCCTCTCTTTCCCTGCCTCTATTTCCGTGCCTCTTTCTCTGCATCTCGTTTCCCACATCTCATTTCCCCCTTCTGATAACCCGCATCAGATTCCCTGCCACAGATTCCCTGCCTCAGATTCCCTGCCTCAGATTCCCTGCATCAGATTCCCTTCATCTGATTCCCTGCCTCTGATTCCCCGCCTCTGATTCCCTGCATCTGATTCCCAGCCTCTGTTTACCCGCCTGTTTCCCCGCCTCTGATTCACCACCTCATATTCGCCACCTCAGGTTCCATACCTCTGATTCCCTGCCTCTGATTCCCTGCCTCTGATTCCCTGCATCTGATTGCCCGCCTCTGATACCCTGCCTCTGATTCCCCGCCTCTGATTCCCCGCCTCTGATTCCCCGCCTCTGATTTCCCACCTCTGATTCCCCACTTCTGATTCCCCGCCTCTGATTCCCCGTCTGTGATTCCACGCCTCTGATTCCCCGCCTCTGATTCCGCGCCTCTGATTCCCCGCCTCTGATACCCCGCCTCTGATTCCCCGCCTCTGATTCCCTGCATCTGATTCCCCGCCTCAGATTCGCCGCCTCTGATTCCCCGACTCTGATGGCCCGCCTCTGATTCCCCGCCTCTGATTCCCCGCCTATGTTTACCCGCCTCTGTTTACCCGCCTGTTTTCCCGCCTCTGATTGCCCACCTCAGATTCCCTGCCTCAGATTCCCTGCCTCAGATTCCCTACTTCTGATTCCCTGCCTCTGATTCCCTGCATCTGATTGCCCGCCTCTGATTACCTGCCTCTGATTCCCCGCCTCTGATTCCCCACCTCTGAATCCCCACTTCTGATTCCCCGCCTCTGATTCCCCGCGTCTGATTCCCCGCCTCTGATTCACCGCCTCTGATTCCCCGCCTCTGAATCCCCACCTCTGATTGCCCCGCCTCTGATTCGCTGATTCTGATTCCCCGCCTCTGATTCCCCGCCTCTGATTCCACACCTCTGATTCCCCACTTCTGATTCCCCGCCTCTGATTCCCCGCCTGTGATTCCACGCCTCTGATTCCCCGCCTCTGATTCCGCGCCTCTGATTCCCCGCCTCTGATACCCCACCTCTGATTCCCCGCCTCTGATTCCCTGCATCTGATTCCCCGCCTCAGATTCCCCGCCTCTGATTCCCCGACTCTGATTCCCCGCCTCTGATTCCCCGACTCTGATTCCCCGCCTCTGATTCCCCGCCTCTGATTCCCCGCCTATGTTTACCCGCCTCTGTTTACCGCCTGTTTTCCCGCCTCTGATTGCCCACCTCATATTCCCTGCCTCAGATTCCCTGCCTCAGATTCCCTGCCTCTGATTCCCTGCTTCTGATTCCCTGCATCTGATTGCCCGCCTCTGATTACTTGCCTCTGATTCCCCGCCTCTGATTCCCCACCTCTGATTCCCCACTTCTGATTCCCCTCCTCTGATTCCCCGCGTCTGATTCCACGCCTCTGATTCCCCGTCTCTGATTCCACGCCTCTGATTCCCCGTCTCTGATTCAGCGCCTCTGATTCCCCGCCTCTAATACCCCGCCTCTGATTCCCCGCCTCTGATTCCCTGCATCTGATTCCCCGCCTCAGATTCCCTGCCTCTGATTCCCCGACTCTGATTCCCCGCCTCTGATTCCCCGCCTCTGATTCCCCGCCTCTGATTCCCCGCCTCTGATTCCCCGCCTATGTTTACCCGCCTCTGTTTACCCGCCTGTTTTCCCGCCTCTGATTGCCCACCTCAGATTCCCTGCCTCAGATTCCCTGCCTCAGATTCCCTGCCTCTGATTCCCTGCCTCTGATTCCCTGCATCTGATTGCCCGCCTCCGATTCCCTGCCTCTGATTCCCCGCCTCTGATTCCCCACCTCTGATTCCCTTCTCTGATTTCCCGCCTCTGATTCCCCGCCTCTGATTCCACGCCTCTGATTACCCGCCTCTGATACCCTGCCTCTCTTTCCCTGCCTCTATTTCCGTGCCTCTTTCTCTGCATCTCGTTTCCCACATCTCATTTCCCCCTTCTGATAACCCGCATCAGATTCCCTGCCACAGATTCCCTGCCTCAGATTCCCTGCCTCAGATTCCCTGCATCAGATTCCCTTCATCTGATTCCCTGCCTCTGATTCCCCGCCTCTGATTCCCTGCATCTGATTCCCAGCCTCGGTTTACCTGCCTGTTTCCCCGCCTCTGATTCACCACCTCATATTCGCCACCTCAGGTTCCCTGCCTCTGATTCCCTGCCTCTGATTCCCTGCCTCTGATTCCCTGCATCTGATTGCCCGCCTCTGATACCCTGCCTCTGATTCCCCGCCTCTGATTCCCCGCCTCTGATTCCCCGCCTCTGATTTCCCACCTCTGATTCCCCACTTCTGATTCCCCGCCTCTGATTCCCCGTCTGTGATTCCACGCCTCTGATTCCCCGCCTCTGATTCCGCGCCTCTGATTCCCCGCCTCTGATACCCCGCCTCTGATTCCCCGCCTCTGATTCCCTGCATCTGATTCCCTGCCTCAGATTCCCCGCCTCTGATTCCCCGACTCTGATTCCCCGCCTCTGATTCCCCGCCTCTGATTCCCCGCCTATGTTTACCCGCCTCTGTTTACCCGCCTGTTTTCCCGCCTCTGATTGCCCACCTCAGATTCCCTGCCTCAGATTCCCTGCCTCAGATTCCCTACCTCTGATTCCCTGCCTCTGATTCCCTGCATCTGATTGCCCGCCTCTGATTACCTGCCTCTGATTCCCCGCCTCTGATTCCCCACCTCTGAATCCCCACTTCTGATTCCCCGCCTCTGATTCCCCGCGTCTGATTCCCCGCCTCTGATTCACCGCCTCTGATTCCCCGCGTCTGATTCCCTGCCTCTGAATCCCCACCTCTGATTGCCCCGCCTCTGATTCGCTGATTCTGATTCCCCGCCTCTGATTCCCCACCTCTGATTCCCCACTTCTGATTCCCCGCCTCTGATTCCCCGCCTCTGATTCCACGCCTCTGATTCCCCGCCTCTGATTCCCCGCCTCTGATTCCATGCCTCTGATTCCCCTCCTCTGATACCCCGCCTCTGATTCCCCACCTCTGATTCCCCGCATCTGATTCCCCGCCTCTGATTCCCCGCCTCTGATTCCCTGCCTCTGATTCCCCGCCTCTGATTCCGCGCCTCTGATTCCCCGCCTATGTTTACCCACCTCTGTTTACCCACCTGTTTCCCCGCCTCTGATTCCCCACCTCTGATTCAATGCCTCCCTTTCCGCTCAACTTTCCTGGCCTACTTTTCCCCACATATCTTTCCCCGCCTCTGATTTCCCGCCTCTGATTCCACGCCTCTGAATCCCCGCCTATGTTTACCCGCCTCTGTTTAACCGCCTGTTTTCCCGCCTCTGATTCCCCACCACAGATTCCCTGCCTCAGATTCCCTGCCTCAGATTCCCTGCATCAGATTCCCTTCATTTGATTCCCTGCGTCTGGTTCCCTGCCTCTGATTCCCTGCCTCTGATTCCCTGCATCTGATTGCCCGCCTCTGATTCCCCGCCTCTGATTCCCCACCTCTGATTCCCCACTTCTGATTCCCCGCCTCTGATTCCCCGCCTCTGATTCCCCGCCTCTGATTCACCACCTCTGATTCCCCGCCTCTGATTCCCCGCCTCTGATTCCCCACTTCTGATTGCCCGCCTCTGATTCCACGCCTCTGATTCCCCGCCTCTGATTCCCCACCTCTGATTCCCCACTTCTGATTCCCCACCTCTGATTCCCCGCCTCTGATTCCACGCCTCTGATTCCCCACCTCTGATTCCCCACTTCTGATTCCCCACCTCTGATTCTCCGCCTCTGATACCCTGCCTCTGATAACTTTTTACTGATTCCCTGCCTCAGATTCCCTGCCTCCGATTCCCTGCCTCAGATTCCCTGCCTCAGTTTCCCTGCATTAGATTCCCTTCATCTGATTCCCTGCCTCTGATTCCCCGCCTCTCATTCCCCGCATCTGATTCCCCACCTCTGTCTCTACGCCTCTATATTGCCTGCACTCTTTCCCCTCCACTCTTTCCGTGCCTCTCTTTCCCTCCCTCAATTTCAACAACTCTGTTTGATCTGTTCTGTGTAACTAATTTTCAACACAAAAGTTCCAACCACTATGTTTCGCCCATCTCTTTCGCTGCATCTATTGATGCAGCTATGTTTACCCGCTTCTGTTTACCCGCCTGTTTCCCCACATCTCTTTCCCCACCTCTGATTCCACGCCTCTGATTCCCCGCCTCTGATTCCCCGCCTCTGATTCCCCGCCTCTGATTCACCGCCTCCCTTTCCGAGCAACTTTCCTGGCCTACGTTTCCCCACATCTCTTTCCCCACCTCTGATTCCACGCCTCAGATTCGCCGCCTCTGATTTCCTGCCTCTGATTCCCTGCCTCTGATTCCCCGCCTCTGATTCCCCACCTCTGATTCCACTCTCTGAATTCCCGCCTCTGATTCCCCGCCTCTGATTCCACGCCTCTGATTACCCGCCTCTGATACCCTGCCTCTCTTTCCCTGCCTCTATTTCCGTGCCTCTTTCTCTGCATCTCGTTTCCCACATCTCATTTCCCCCTTCTGATAACCCGCATCAGATTCCCTGCCACAGATTCCCTGCCTCAGATTCCCTGCCTCAGATTCCCTGCATCAGATTCCCTTCATCTGATTCCCTGCCTCTGATTCCCCGCCTCTGATTCCCTGCATCTGATTCCCAGTCTCTGTTTACCCGCCTGTTTCCCCGCCTCTGATTCACCACCTCATATTCGCCACCTCAGGTTCCCTGCCTCTGATTCCCTGCCTCTGATTCCCTGCCTCTGATTCCCTGCATCTGATTGCCCGCCTCTGATACCCTGCCTCTGATTCCCCGCCTCTGATTCCCCGCCTCTGATTCCCCGCCTCTGATTTCCCACCTCTGATTCCCCACTTCTGATTCCCCGCCTCTGATTCCCCGTCTGTGATTCCACGCCTCTGATTCCCCGCCTCTGATTCCGCGCCTCTGATTCCCCGCCTCTGATACCCCGCCTCTGATTCCCCGCCTCTGATTCCCTGCATCTGATTCCCCGCCTCAGATTCCCCGCCTCTGATTCCCCGACTCTGATTCCCCGCCTCTGATTCCCCGACTCTGATTCCCCGCCTCTGATTCCCCGCCTCTGATTCCCCGCCTATGTTTACCCGCCTCTGTTTACCCGCCTGTTTTCCCGCCTCTGATTGCCCACCTCATATTCCCTGCCTCAGATTCCCTGCCTCAGATTCCCTGCCTCTGATTCCCTGCCTCTGATTCCCTGCATCTGATTGCCCGCCTCTGATTACCTGCCTCTGATTCCCCGCCTCTGATTCCCCAACTCTGATTCCCCACTTCTGATTCCCCTCCTCTGATTCCCCGCGTCTGATTCCACGCCTCTGATTCCCCGTCTCTGATTCCACGCCTCTGATTCCCCGTCTCTGATTCAGCGCCTCTGATTCCCCGCCTCTAATACCCCGCCTCTGATTCCCCGCCTCTGATTCCCTGCATCTGATTCCCCGCCTCAGAATCCCCGCCTCTGATTCCCCGACTCTGATTCCCCGCCTCTGATTCCCCGCCTCTGATTCCCCGCCTCTGATTCCCCGCCTCTGATTCCCCGCCTATGTTTACCCGCCTCTGTTTACCCGCCTGTTTTCCCGCCTATGATTGCCCACCTCAGATTCCCTGCCTCAGATTCCCTGCCTCAGATTCCCTGCCTCTGATTCCCTGCCTCTGATTCCCTGCATCTGATTGCCCGTCTCCGATTCCCTGCCTCTGATTCCCCGCCTCTGATTCCCCGCCTCTGATTCCCCTCTCTGATTTCCCGCCTCTGATTCCCCGCCTCTGATTCCACGCCTCTGATTACCCGCCTCTGATACCCTGCCTCTCTTTCCCTGCCTCTATTTCCGTGCCTCTTTCTCTGCATCTCGTTTCCCACATCTCATTTCCCCCTTCTGATAACCCGCATCAGATTCCCTGCCACAGATTCCCTGCCTCAGATTCCCTGCCTCAGATTCCCTGCATCAGATTCCCTTCATCTGATTCCCTGCCTCTGATTCCCCGCCTCTGATTCCCTGCATCTGATTCCCAGCCTCTGTTTACCCGCCTGTTTCCCCGCCTCTGATTCACCACCTCATATTCGCCACCTCAGGTTCCATACCTCTGATTCCCTGCCTCTGATTCCCTGCCTCTGATTCCCTGCATCTGATTGCCCGCCTCTGATACCCTGCCTCTGATTCCCCGCCTCTGATTCCCCGCCTCTGATTCCCCGCCTCTGATTTCCCACCTCTGATTCCCCACTTCTGATTCCCCGCCTCTGATTCCCCGTCTGTGATTCCACGCCTCTGATTCCCCGCCTCTGATTCCGCGCCTCTGATTCCCCGCCTCTGATACCCCGCCTCTGATTCCCCGCCTCTGATTCCCTGCATCTGATTCCCCGCCTCAGATTCCCCGCCTCTGAATCCCCGACTCTGATGGCCCGCCTCTGATTCCCCGCCTCTGATTCCCCGCCTATGTTTACCCGCCTCTGTTTACCCGCCTGTTTTCCCGCCTCTGATTGCCCACCTCAGATTCCCTGCCTCAGATTCCCTGCCTCAGATTCCCTACTTCTGATTCCCTGCCACTGATTCCCTGCATCTGATTGCCCGCCTCTGATTACCTGCCTCTGATTCCCCGCCTCTGATTCCCCACCTCTGAATCCCCACTTCTGATTCCCCGCCTCTGATTCCCCGCGTCTGATTCCCCGCCTCTGATTCACCGCCTCTGATTCCCCGCCTCTGAATCCCCACCTCTGATTGCCCCGCCTCTGATTCGCTGATTCTGATTCCCCGCCTCTGATTCCCCGCCTCTGATTCCACACCTCTGATTCCCCACTTCTGATTCCCCGCCTCTGATTCCCCGCCTGTGATTCCACGCCTCTGATTCCCCGCCTCTGATTCCGCGCCTCTGATTCTTCGCCTCTGATACCCCGCCTCTGATTCCCCGCCTCTGATTCCCTGCATCTGATTCCCCGCCTCAGATTCCCCGCCTCTGATTCCCCGACTCTGATTCCCCGCCTCTGATTCCCCGACTCTGATTCCCCGCCTCTGATTCCCCGCCTCTGATTCCCCGCCTATGTTTACCCGCCTCTGTTTACCGCCTGTTTTCCCGCCTCTGATTGCCCACCTCATATTCCCTGCCTCAGATTCCCTGCCTCAGATTCCCTGCCTCAGATTCCCCGCCTCTGATTCTCCGCCTCTGATTCCCCGCCTCTGATTCCCCACCTCTGATTCCCCACTTCTGATTCCCCGCCTCTGATTCCCCGCCTCTGATTCCCCGCCTCTGATTCCCCACCTCTGATTCCCCACCTCTGATTCACTGCCTCCCTTTCCGCTCAACTTTCCTGGCCTACTTTTCCCCACATATCTTTCCCCGCCTCTGATTTCCCGCCTCTGATTCCACGCCTCTGAATCCCCGCCTATGTTTACCCGCCTCTGTTTAACCGCCTGTTTCCCCGCCTCTGATTCCCCACCTCTGATTCACTGCCTCCCTTTCCGCTCAACTTTCCTGGCCTACTTTTCCCCACATATCTTTCCCCGCCTCTGATTCCCCACCTCAGATTCCCTGCCTCAGATTCCCCGCCTCTGATTCTCCGCCTCTGATTCCCCGCCTCTGATTCCCCACCTCTGATTCCCCACTTCTGATTCCCCGCCTCTGATTCCCCGCCTCTCATTCCCCGCCTCTGATTCCCCGCCTCTGATTCACCGCCTCCCTTTCCGCGCAACTTTCCTGGCCTACGTTTCCCCACATCTCTTTCCCCACCTCTGATTCCACGCCTCAGATTTGCCGCCTCTGATTTCCTGCCTCTGATTCCCTGCTTCTGATTCCCTGCCTCTGATTCCCCACCTCTGATTCCCCCCTCTGATTCCCCGCCTCTGATTCCCAGCCTCTGATTCCCCACCTCTGATTCCCCGCCTCTGATTCCCTGCCTCTCTTTCCCTAGCTCTATTTCCGTGCCTCTTTCTCTGCATCTCGTTTCCCACATCTCATTTCCCCCTTCTGATAACCCGCATCAGATTCCCTGCCACAGATTCCCTGCCTCAGATTCCCTGCCTCAGATTCCCTGCATCAGATTCCCTTCATATGATTCCCTGCCTCTGATTCCACGCCTCTGATTCCCCACCTCTGATTCCCTGCCTCAGATTCCCTGCCTCTGATTCCCTGCCTCTGATTCCCTGCCTCTGATTTCCTGCATCTGATTGCCCGCCTCTGATTCTCCGCCTCTGATTCCCCGCCTCTGATTCCCCGCCTCTGATTCCCCGCCTCTTGATTCCCCGCCTCTGATTCCCCACCTCTGATTCCCTGCCTCTGATAACCTGCCTCGGATTCCCTGCCTCTGATTCCCGGCCTCTGAATCCCCACCTCTGATTCCCCGTGTCCGATTCAGCACCCATGTTTCACCACCTCTGTTGCTCTGCTTCTGATTTCCCGGCTCAGATTCACCGGCTCTGATTCCGCACCTCTGATTCCACGCCTCTCTTTCTGTGTCTCTGATTCCCCGCCTCTGATTCCACGCCTCTGATTACCCGCCTCTGATACCCTGCCTCTCTTTCCCTGCCTCTATATCCGTGCCTCTTTCTCTGCATCTCGTTTCCCACCTCTCATTTCCCCCTTCTGATAACCCGCATCAGATTCCCTGCCACAGATTCCCTGCCTCAGATACCCTGCCTCAGATTCCCTGCATGAGATTCCCTTCATCTGATTCCCCGCCTCTGTTTACCCGCCTGTTTCCCCGCCTCTGATTCACCACCTCATATTCGCCACCTCAGGTTCCCTGCCTCTGATTCCCTGCCTCTGATTCCCTGCCTCTGATTCCCTGCATCTGATTGCCCGCCTCTGATACCCTGCCTCTGATTCCCCGCCTCTGATTCCCCGCCTCTGATTCCCCGCCTCTGATTTCCCACCTCTGATTCCCCACTTCTGATTCCCCGCCTCTGATTCCCCGTCTCTGATTCCACGCCTCTGATTCCCCGCCTCTGATTCAGCGCCTCTGATTCCCCGCCTCTGATACCCCGCCTCTGATTCCCCGCCTCTGATTCCCTGCATCTGATTCCCCGCCTCAGATTCCCCGCCTCTGATTCCCCGACTCTGATTCCCCGCCTCTGATTCCCCGCCTCTGATTCCCCGCCTCTGATTCCCCGCCTCTGATTCCCCGCCTATGTTTACCCGCCTCTGTTTACCCGCCTGTTTTCCCGCCTCTGATTGCCCACCTCAGATTCCCTGCCTCAGATTCCCTGCCTCAGATTCCCTGCCTCTGATTCCCTGCCTCTGATTCCCTGCATCTGATTGCCCACCTCCGATTACCTGCCTCTGATTCCCCGCCTCTGATTCCCCACCTCTGATTCCCCACTTCTTATTCCCCGCCTCTGATTCCCCGCGTCTGATTCCCCGCCTCTGATTCACCGCCTCTGATTCCCCGCCTCTGATTCCCCGCCTCTGATTCCCCACCTCTGATTGCCCCGCCTCTGATTCGCTGATTCTGATTCCCCGCCTCTGATTCCCCACCTCTGATTCCCCACTTCTGATTCCCCGCCTCTGATTCCGCGCCTCTGATTCCCCGCCTATGTTTACCCACCTCTCTTTACCTACCTGTTTCCCCGCCTCTGATTCCGCACCTCAGATTCCCTGCCTCAGATTCCCCGCCTCTGATTCTCTGCCTCTGAATCCCCGCCTCTGATTCCCCACCTCTGATTCCCCACTTCTGATTCCCCGCCTCTGATTCCCCACCTCTGATTCCCCGCCTCTGATTCCCCGCCTCTGATTCCCCACCTCTGATTCAGTGCCTCCCTTTCCGCTCAACTTTCCTGGCCTACTTTTCCCCACATATCTTTCCACGCCTCTGATTTCCCGCCTCTGATTCCACGCCTCTGATTCCCCGCCTATGTTTACCCGCCTCTGTTTACTCGCCTGTTTTCCCTCCTCTGATTCCTCACCACAGATTCCCTGCCTCAGATTCCCTGCCTCAGATTCCCTGCTTCAGATTCCCTTCATTTGATTCCCTGCGTCTGATTCCCTGCCTCTGATTCCCTGCATCTGATTGCCCGCCTCTGATTCCCCGCCTCTGATTCGCCGCCTCTGATTCCCCACCTCTGATTCCCCACTTCTGATTCCCCGCCTCTGATTCCCCGCCTCTGATTCCCCGCCTCTGATTCACCGCCTCTGATTCCCCGCCTCTGATTCCCCGCCTCTGATTCCCCACTTCTGATTGCCCGCCTCTGATTCCACGCCTCTGATTCCCAGCCTCTGATTTCCCACCTCTGATTCCCTGCCTCTGATAACCTGCCTCTGATTCCCTGCCTCTGATTCCCGGCCTCTGAGTCCCCACCTCTGATTCCCCGTGTCCGATTCCGCACCCATGTTTCACCACCTCTGTTGCTCTGCTTCTGATTTCCCGGCTCAGATTCACCGGCTCTGATTCCGCACCTCTGATTCCACGCCTCTCTTTCTGTGTCTCTGATTCCCCGCCTCTGATTCCACGCCTCTGATTACCCGCCTCTGATACCCTGCCTCTCTTTCCCTGCCTCTATTTCCGTGCCTCTTTCTCTGCATCTCGTTTCCCACATCTCATTTCCCCCTTCTGATAACCCGCATCAGATTCCCTGCCACAGATTCCCTGCCTCAGATACCCTGCCTCAGATTCCCTGCATCAGATTCCCTTCATCTGATTCCCTGCCTCTGATTCCCCGCGGCTGATTCCCTGCCTCTGATTCCCCGCCTCTGTTTACCCGACTGTTTCCCCGCCTCTGATTCACCACCTCATATTCGCCATCTCAGGTTCCCTGCCTCTGATTCCCTGCCTCTGATTCCCTGCCTCTGATTCCATGCATCTGATTGCCCGCCTCTGATACCCTGCCTCTGATTCCCCGCCTCTGATTCCCCGCCTCTGATTCCCAGCCTCTGATTTCCCACCTCTGATTCCCCACTTCTGATTCCCCGCCTCTGATTCTCCGTCTCTGATTCCACGCCTCTGATTCCCCGCCTCTGATTCCGCGCCTCTGATTCCCCGCCTCTGATACCCCGCCTCTGATTCCCCGCCTCTGATTCCCTGCATCTGATTCCCCGCCTCAGATTCCCCGCCTCTGATTCCCCGACTCTGATTCCCCGCCTCTGATTCCCCGCCTCTGATTCCCCGCCTCTGATTCCCCGCCTCTGATTCCCCGCCTCTGATTCCCCGCCTCTGATACCCTGCCTCTGATTCCCTGCCTCTGATTCCCTGCATCTGATTGCCTGCCTCTGATTACCTGCATCTGATTCCCCGCCTCTGATTCCCCACCTCTGATTCCCCACTTCTGATTCCCCGCCTCTGATACCCCGCGTCTGATTCCCCGCCTCTGATTCACCTCCTCTGATTCCCCGCCTCTGATTCCCCGCCTCTGATTCCCCACCTCTGATTGCCCCGCCTCTGATTCGCTGATTCTGATTCCCCGGCTCTGATTCCCCACCTCTGAT
This sequence comes from Narcine bancroftii, assembly GCF_036971445.1. NCBI lineage: Eukaryota > Metazoa > Chordata > Chondrichthyes > Torpediniformes > Narcinidae > Narcine > Narcine bancroftii. The sequence continues at coordinate 268,451,337 of NC_091470.1, forward strand.
TCCCCACTTCTGATTCCCCACCTCTGATTCCCCGCCTCTGATTGCACGCCTCTGATTCCCCGCCTCTGATTCCCCGCCTCTGATTCCCCGCCTCTGATTCCCCTCCTCTGATACCCCGCCTCTGAATCCCCACCTCTGATTCCCCGCATCTGATTCCCCGCCTCTGATTCCCCGCCTCTGATTCCCTTCCTCTGATTCCCCACCTCTGATTTCGCGCTTCTGATTCCCCGCCTATGTTTACCCGCCTCTGTTTACCCACCTGTTTCCCCGCCTCTGATTCCCCACCTCAGATTCCCTGCCTCAGATTCCCTGCCTCTGATTCCCTGCCTCTGATTCCCTGCCTCTGATTCCCTGCATCTGATTGCCCGCCTCTGATTCTCCGCCTCTGATTCCCCGCCTCTGATTCTCAACCTCTGATTCCCCGCTTCTGATTCCCTGCCTCTGATTCCCCGCCTCTGATTCCCCGCCTCTGATTCCCCGCCTCTGATTCCCCACCTCTGATTCAATGCCTCCCTTTCCGCTCAACTTTCCTGGCCTACTTTTCCCCACATATCTTTCCCCGCCTCTGATTTCCCGCCTCTGATTCCACGCCTCTGAATCCCCGCCTATGTTTACCCGCCTCTGTTTAACCGCCTGTTTTCCCGCCTCTGATTCCCCACCACAGATTCCCTGCCTCAGATTCCCTGCCTCAGATTGCCTGCATCAGATTCCCTTCATTTGATTCCCTGCGTCTGGTTCCCTGCCTCTGATTCCCTGCCTCTGATTCCCTGCATCTGATTGCCCGCCTCTGATTCCCCGCCTCTGATTCCCCACCTCTGATTCCCCACTTCTGATTCCCCGCCTCTGATTCCCCGCCTCTGATTCCCCGCCTCTGATTCACCGCCTCTGAATCCCCGCCTCTGATTCCCTGCCTCTGATTCCCCACTTCTGATTGCCCGCCTCTGATTCCACGCCTCTGATTCCCCGCCTCTGATTCCCCACCTCTGATTCCCCACTTCTGATTCCCCACCTCTGATTCCCCGCCTCTGATTCCACGCCTCTGATTCCCCACCTCTGATTCCCCACTTCTGATTCCCCACCTCTGATTCTCCGCCTCTGATACCCTGCCTCTGATAACTTTTTACTGATTCCCTGCCTCAGATTCCCTGCCTCAGTTTCCCTGCATTAGATTCCCTTCATCTGATTCCCTGCCTCTGATTCCCCGCCTTTGATTCCCCGCATCTGATTCCCCAACTCTGCCTCTACGCCTCTATTTTGCCTGCACTCTTTCCCCTCCACTCTTTCCGTGCCTCTCTTTCCCTCCCTCAATTTCAACAACTCTGTTTGATCTGTTCTGTGTAACTAATTTTCAACACAAAAGTTCCAACCACTATGTTTTGCCCATCTCTTTCGCTGCATCTATTGATGCAGCTATGTTTACCCGCTTCTGTTTACCCGCCTGTTTCCCCACATCTCTTTCCCCACCTCTGATTCCACGCCTCTGATTCCCCGCCTCTGATTCCCCGCCTCTGATTCCCCGCCTCTGATTCACCGCCTCCCTTTCCGAGCAACTTTCCTGGCCTACGTTTCCCCACATCTCTTTCCCCACCTCTGATTCCACGCCTCAGATTCGCCACCTCTGATTTCCTGCCTCTGATTCCCTGCCTCTGATTCCCCGCCTCTGATTCCCCACCTCTGATTCCACTCTCTGATTTCCCGCCTCTGATTCCCCGCCTCTGATTCCACGCCTCTGATTACCCGCCTCTGATACCCTGCCTCTCTTTCCCTGCCTCTATTTCCGTGCCTCTTTCTCTGCATCTCGTTTCCCACATCTCATTTCCCCCTTCTGATAACCCGCATCAGATTCCCTGCCACAGATTCCCTGCCTCAGATTCCCTGCCTCAGATTCCCTGCATCAGATTCCCTTCATCTGATTCCCTGCCTCTGATTCCCCGCCTCTGATTCCCTGCATCTGATTCCCAGCCTCTGTTTACCCGCCTGTTTCCCCGCCTCTGATTCACCACCTCATATTCGCCACCTCAGGTTCCCTGCCTCTGATTCCCTGCCTCTGATTCCCTGCCTCTGATTCCCTGCATCTGATTGCCCGCCTCTGATACCCTGCCTCTGATTCCCCGCCTCTGATTCACCGCCTCTGATTCCCCGCCTCTGATTTCCCACCTCTGATTCCCCACTTCTGATTCCCCGCCTCTGATTCCCCGTCTGTGATTCCACGCCTCTGATTCCCCGCCTCTGATTCCGCGCCTCTGATTCCCCGCCTCTGATACCCCGCCTCTGATTCCCCGCCTCTGATTCCCTGCATCTGATTCCCCGCCTCAGATTCCCCGCCTCTGATTCCCCGACTCTGATTCCCCGCCTCTGATTCCCCGACTCTGATTCCCCGCCTCTGATTCCCCGCATCTGATTCCCCGCCTATGTTTACCCGCCTCTGTTTACCCGCCTGTTTTCCCGCCTCTGATTGCCCACCTCATATTCCCTGCCTCAGATTCCCTGCCTCAGATTCCCTGCCTCTGATTCCCTGCCTCTGATTCCCTGCATCTGATTGCCCGCCTCTGATTACCTGCCTCTGATTCCCCGCCTCTGATTCCCCAACTCTGATTCCCCACTTCTGATTCCCCTCCTCTGATTCCCCGCGTCTGATTCCACGCCTCTGATTCCCCGTCTCTGATTCCACGCCTCTGATTCCCCGTCTCTGATTCAGCGCCTCTGATTCCCCGCCTCTAATACCCCGCCTCTGATTCCCCGCCTCTGATTCCCTGCATCTGATTCCCCGCCTCAGAATCCCCGCCTCTGATTCCCCGACTCTGATTCCCCGCCTCTGATTCCCCGCCTCTGATTCCCCGCCTCTGATTCCCCGCCTCTGATTCCCCACCTATGTTTACCCGCCTCTGTTTACCCGCCTGTTTTCCCGCCTATGATTGCCCACCTCAGATTCCCTGCCTCAGATTCCCTGCCTCAGATTCCCTGCCTCTGATTCCCTGCCTCTGATTCCCTGCATCTGATTGCCCGTCTCCGATTCCCTGCCTCTGATTCCCCGCCTCTGATTCCCCGCCTCTGATTCCCCTCTCTGATTTCCCGCCTCTGATTCCCCGCCTCTGATTCCACGCCTCTGATTACCCGCCTCTGATACCCTGCCTCTCTTTCCCTGCCTCTATTTCCGTGCCTCTTTCTCTGCATCTCGTTTCCCACATCTCATTTCCCCCTTCTGATAACCCGCATCAGATTCCCTGCCACAGATTCCCTGCCTCAGATTCCCTGCCTCAGATTCCCTGCATCAGATTCCCTTCATCTGATTCCCTGCCTCTGATTCCCCGCCTCTGATTCCCTGCATCTGATTCCCAGCCTCTGTTTACCCGCCTGTTTCCCCGCCTCTGATTCACCACCTCATATTCGCCACCTCAGGTTCCATACCTCTGATTCCCTGCCTCTGATTCCCTGCCTCTGATTCCCTGCATCTGATTGCCCGCCTCTGATACCCTGCCTCTGATTCCCCGCCTCTGATTCCCCGCCTCTGATTCCCCGCCTCTGATTTCCCACCTCTGATTCCCCACTTCTGATTCCCCGCCTCTGATTCCCCGTCTGTGATTCCACGCCTCTGATTCCCCGCCTCTGATTCCGCGCCTCTGATTCCCCGCCTCTGATACCCCGCCTCTGATTCCCCGCCTCTGATTCCCTGCATCTGATTCCCCGCCTCAGATTCCCCGCCTCTGATTCCCCGACTCTGATGGCCCGCCTCTGATTCCCCGCCTCTGATTCCCCGCCTATTTTTACCCGCCTCTGTTTACCCGCCTGTTTTCCCGCCTCTGATTGCCCACCTCAGATTCCCTGCCTCAGATTCCCTGCCTCAGATTCCCTACTTCTGATTCCCTGCCTCTGATTCCCTGCATCTGATTGCCCGCCTCTGATTACCTGCCTCTGATTCCCCGCCTCTGATTCCCCACCTCTGAATCCCCACTTCTGATTCCCCGCCTCTGATTCCCCGCGTCTGATTCCCCGCCTCTGATTCACCGCCTCTGATTCCCCGCCTCTGAATCCCCACCTCTGATTGCCCCGCCTCTGATTCGCTGATTCTGATTCCCCGCCTCTGATTCCCCGCCTCTGATTCCACACCTCTGATTCCCCACTTCTGATTCCCCGCCTCTGATTCCCCGCCTGTGATTCCACGCCTCTGATTCCCCGCCTCTGATTCCGCGCCTCTGATTCCCCGCCTCTGATACCCCGCCTCTGATTCCCCGCCTCTGATTCCCTGCATCTGATTCCCCGCCTCAGATTCCCCGCCTCTGATTCCCCGACTCTGATTCCCCGCCTCTGATTCCCCGACTCTGATTCCCCGCCTCTGATTCCCCGCCTCTGATTCCCCGCCTATGTTTACCCGCCTCTGTTTACCGCCTGTTTTCCCGCCTCTGATTGCCCACCTCATATTCCCTGCCTCAGATTCCCTGCCTCAGATTCCCTGCCTCTGATTCCCTGCTTCTGATTCCCTGCATCTGATTGCCCGCCTCTGATTACCTGCCTCTGATTCCCCGCCTCTGATTCCCCACCTCTGATTCCCCACTTCTGATTCCCCTCCTCTGATTCCCCGCGTCTGATTCCACGCCTCTGATTCCCCGTCTCTGATTCCACGCCTCTGATTCCCCGTCTCTGATTCAGCGCCTCTGATTCCCCGCCTCTAATACCCCGCCTCTGATTCCCCGCCTCTGATTCCCTGCATCTGATTCCCCGCCTCAGATTACCTGCCTCTGATTCCCCGACTCTGATTCCCCGCCTCTGATTCCCCGCCTCTGATTCCCCGCCTCTGATTCCCCGCCTCTGATTCCCCGCCTATGTTTACCCGCCTCTGTTTACCCGCCTGTTTTCCCGCCTATGATTGCCCACCTCAGATTCCCTGCCTCAGATTCCCTGCCTCAGATTCCCTGCCTCTGATTCCCTGCCTCTGATTCCCTGCATCTGATTGCCCGTCTCCGATTCCCTGCCTCTGATTCCCCGCCTCTTATTCCCCGCCTCTGATTCCCCTCTCTGATTTCCCGCCTCTGATTCCCCGCCTCTGATTCCACGCCTCTGATTACCCGCCTCTGATACCCTGCCTCTCTTTCCCTGCCTCTATTTCCGTGCCTCTTTCTCTGCATCTCGTTTCCCACATCTCATTTCCCCCTTCTGATAACCCGCATCAGATTCCCTGCCACAGATTCCCTGCCTCAGATTCCCTGCCTCAGATTCCCTGCATCAGATTCCCTTCATCTGATTCCCTGCCTCTGATTCCCCGCCTCTGATTCCCTGCATCTGATTCCCAGCCTCTGTTTACCCGCCTGTTTCCCCGCCTCTGATTCACCACCTCATATTCGTCACCTCAGGTTCCATACCTCTGATTCCCTGCCTCTGATTCCCTGCCTCTGATTCCCTGCATCTGATTGCCCGCCTCTGATACCCTGCCTCTGATTCCCCGCCTCTGATTCCCCGCCTCTGATTCCCCGCCTCTGATTTCCCACCTCTGATTCCCCACTTCTGATTCCCCGCCTCTGATTCCCCGTCTGTGATTCCACGCCTCTGATTCCCCGCCTCTGATTCCGCGCCTCTGATTCCCCGCCTCTGATACCCCGCCTCTGATTCCCCGCCTCTGATTCCCTGCATCTGATTCCCCGCCTCAGATTCCCCGCCTCTGATTCCCCGACTCTGATGGCCCGCCTCTGATTCCCCGCCTCTGATTCCCCGCCTATGTTTACCCGCCTCTGTTTACCCGCCTGTTTTCCCGCCTCTGATTGCCCACCTCAGATTCCCTGCCTCAGATTCCCTGCCTCAGATTCCCTACTTCTGATTCCCTGCCTCTGATTCCCTGCATCTGATTGCCCGCCTCTGATTACCTGCCTCTGATTCCCCGCCTCTGATTCCCCACCTCTGAATCCCCACTTCTGATTCCCCGCCTCTGATTCCCCGCGTCTGATTCCCCGCCTCTGATTCACCGCCTCTGATTCCCCGCCTCTGAATCCCCACCTCTGATTGCCCCGCCTCTGATTCGCTGATTCTGATTCCCCGCCTCTGATTCCCCGCCTCTGATTCCACACCTCTGATTCCCCACTTCTGATTCCCCGCCTCTGATTCCCCGCCTGTGATTCCACGCCTCTGATTCCCCGCCTCTGATTCCGCGCCTCTGATTCCCCGCCTCTGATACCCCACCTCTGATTCCCCGCCTCTGATTCCCTGCATCTGATTCCCCGCCTCAGATTCCCCGCCTCTGATTCCCCGACTCTGATTCCCCGCCTCTGATTCCCCGACTCTGATTCCCCGCCTCTGATTCCCCGCCTCTGATTCCCCGCCTATGTTTACCCGCCTCTGTTTACCGCCTGTTTTCCCGCCTCTGATTGCCCACCTCATATTCCCTGCCTCAGATTCCCTGCCTCAGATTCCCTGCCTCTGATTCCCTGCTTCTGATTCCCTGCATCTGATTGCCCGCCTCTGATTACTTGCCTCTGATTCCCCGCCTCTGATTCCCCACCTCTGATTCCCCACTTCTGATTCCCCTCCTCTGATTCCCCGCGTCTGATTCCACGCCTCTGATTCCCCGTCTCTGATTCCACGCCTCTGATTCCCCGTCTCTGATTCAGCGCCTCTGATTCCCCGCCTCTAATACCCCGCCTCTGATTCCCCGCCTCTGATTCCCTGCATCTGATTCCCCGCCTCAGATTCCCTGCCTCTGATTCCCCGACTCTGATTCCCCGCCTCTGATTCCCCGCCTCTGATTCCCCGCCTCTGATTCCCCGCCTCTGATTCCCCGCCTATGTTTACCCGCCTCTGTTTACCCGCCTGTTTTCCCGCCTCTGATTGCCCACCTCAGATTCCCTGCCTCAGATTCCCTGCCTCAGATTCCCTGCCTCTGATTCCCTGCCTCTGATTCCCTGCATCTGATTGCCCGCCTCCGATTCCCTGCCTCTGATTCCCCGCCTCTGATTCCCCACCTCTGATTCCCCTCTCTGATTTCCCGCCTCTGATTCCCCGCCTCTGATTCCACGCCTCTGATTACCCGCCTCTGATACCCTGCCTCTCTTTCCCTGCCTCTATTTCCGTGCCTCTTTCTCTGCATCTCGTTTCCCACATCTCATTTCCCCCTTCTGATAACCCGCATCAGATTCCCTGCCACAGATTCCCTGCCTCAGATTCCCTGCCTCAGATTCCCTGCATCAGATTCCCTTCATCTGATTCCCTGCCTCTGATTCCCCGCCTCTGATTCCCTGCATCTGATTCCCAGCCTCGGTTTACCTGCCTGTTTCCCCGCCTCTGATTCACCACCTCATATTCGCCACCTCAGGTTCCCTGCCTCTGATTCCCTGCCTCTGATTCCCTGCCTCTGATTCCCTGCATCTGATTGCCCGCCTCTGATACCCTGCCTCTGATTCCCCGCCTCTGATTCCCCGCCTCTGATTCCCCGCCTCTGATTTCCCACCTCTGATTCCCCACTTCTGATTCCCCGCCTCTGATTCCCCGTCTGTGATTCCACACCTCTGATTCCCCGCCTCTGATTCCGCGCCTCTGATTCCCCGCCTCTGATACCCCGCCTCTGATTCCCCGCCTCTGATTCCCTGCATCTGATTCCCTGCCTCAGATTCCCCGCCTCTGATTCCCCGACTCTGATTCCCCGCCTCTGATTCCCCGCCTCTGATTCCCCGCCTATGTTTACCCGCCTCTGTTTACCCGCCTGTTTTCCCGCCTCTGATTGCCCACCTCAGATTCCCTGCCTCAGATTCCCTGCCTCAGATTCCCTACCTCTGATTCCCTGCCTCTGATTCCCTGCATCTGATTGCCCGCCTCTGATTACCTGCCTCTGATTCCCCGCCTCTGATTCCCCACCTCTGAATCCCCACTTCTGATTCCCCGCCTCTGATTCCCCGCGTCTGATTCCCCGCCTCTGATTCACCGCCTCTGATTCCCCGCGTCTGATTCCCTGCCTCTGAATCCCCACCTCTGATTGCCCCGCCTCTGATTCGCTGATTCTGATTCCCCGCCTCTGATTCCCCACCTCTGATTCCCCACTTCTGATTCCCCGCCTCTGATTCCCCGCCTCTGATTCCACGCCTCTGATTCCCCGCCTCTGATTCCCCGCCTCTGATTCCATGCCTCTGATTCCCCTCCTCTGATACCCCGCCTCTGATTCCCCACCTCTGATTCCCCGCATCTGATTCCCCGCCTCTGATTCCCCGCCTCTGATTCCCTGCCTCTGATTCCCCGCCTCTGATTCCGCGCCTCTGATTCCCCGCCTATGTTTACCCACCTCTGTTTACCCACCTGTTTCCCCGCCTCTGATTCCCCACCTCTGATTCAATGCCTCCCTTTCCGCTCAACTTTCCTGGCCTACTTTTCCCCACATATCTTTCCCCGCCTCTGATTTCCCGCCTCTGATTCCACGCCTCTGAATCCCCGCCTATGTTTACCCGCCTCTGTTTAACCGCCTGTTTTCCCGCCTCTGATTCCCCACCACAGATTCCCTGCCTCAGATTCCCTGCCTCAGATTCCCTGCATCAGATTCCCTTCATTTGATTCCCTGCGTCTGGTTCCCTGCCTCTGATTCCCTGCCTCTGATTCCCTGCATCTGATTGCCCGCCTCTGATTCCCCGCCTCTGATTCCCCACCTCTGATTCCCCACTTCTGATTCCCCGCCTCTGATTCCCCGCCTCTGATTCCCCGCCTCTGATTCACCACCTCTGATTCCCCGCCTCTGATTCCCCGCCTCTGATTCCCCACTTCTGATTGCCCGCCTCTGATTCCACGCCTCTGATTCCCCGCCTCTGATTCCCCACCTCTGATTCCCCACTTCTGATTCCCCACCTCTGATTCCCCGCCTCTGATTCCACGCCTCTGATTCCCCACCTCTGATTCCCCACTTCTGATTCCCCATCTCTGATTCTCCGCCTCTGATACCCTGCCTCTGATAACTTTTTACTGATTCCCTGCCTCAGATTCCCTGCCTCCGATTCCCTGCCTCAGATTCCCTGCCTCAGTTTCCCTGCATTAGATTCCCTTCATCTGATTCCCTGCCTCTGATTCCCCGCCTCTCATTCCCCGCATCTGATTCCCCACCTCTGTCTCTACGCCTCTATATTGCCTGCACTCTTTCCCCTCCACTCTTTCCGTGCCTCTCTTTCCCTCCCTCAATTTCAACAACTCTGTTTGATCTGTTCTGTGTAACTAATTTTCAACACAAAAGTTCCAACCACTATGTTTCGCCCATCTCTTTCGCTGCATCTATTGATGCAGCTATGTTTACCCGCTTCTGTTTACCCGCCTGTTTCCCCACATCTCTTTCCCCACCTCTGATTCCACGCCTCTGATTCCCCGCCTCTGATTCCCCGCCTCTGATTCCCCGCCTCTGATTCACCGCCTCCCTTTCCGAGCAACTTTCCTGGCCTACGTTTCCCCACATCTCTTTCCCCACCTCTGATTCCACGCCTCAGATTCGCCGCCTCTGATTTCCTGCCTCTGATTCCCTGCCTCTGATTCCCCGCCTCTGATTCCCCACCTCTGATTCCACTCTCTGAATTCCCGCCTCTGATTCCCCGCCTCTGATTCCACGCCTCTGATTACCCGCCTCTGATACCCTGCCTCTCTTTCCCTGCCTCTATTTCCGTGCCTCTTTCTCTGCATCTCGTTTCCCACATCTCATTTCCCCCTTCTGATAACCCGCATCAGATTCCCTGCCACAGATTCCCTGCCTCAGATTCCCTGCCTCAGATTCCCTGCATCAGATTCCCTTCATCTGATTCCCTGCCTCTGATTCCCCGCCTCTGATTCCCTGCATCTGATTCCCAGTCTCTGTTTACCCGCCTGTTTCCCCGCCTCTGATTCACCACCTCATATTCGCCACCTCAGGTTCCCTGCCTCTGATTCCCTGCCTCTGATTCCCTGCCTCTGATTCCCTGCATCTGATTGCCCGCCTCTGATACCCTGCCTCTGATTCCCCGCCTCTGATTCCCCGCCTCTGATTCCCCGCCTCTGATTTCCCACCTCTGATTCCCCACTTCTGATTCCCCGCCTCTGATTCCCCGTCTGTGATTCCACGCCTCTGATTCCCCGCCTCTGATTCCGCGCCTCTGATTCCCCGCCTCTGATACCCCGCCTCTGATTCCCCGCCTCTGATTCCCTGCATCTGATTCCCCGCCTCAGATTCCCCGCCTCTGATTCCCCGACTCTGATTCCCCGCCTCTGATTCCCCGACTCTGATTCCCCGCCTCTGATTCCCCGCCTCTGATTCCCCGCCTATGTTTACCCGCCTCTGTTTACCCGCCTGTTTTCCCGCCTCTGATTGCCCACCTCATATTCCCTGCCTCAGATTCCCTGCCTCAGATTCCCTGCCTCTGATTCCCTGCCTCTGATTCCCTGCATCTGATTGCCCGCCTCTGATTACCTGCCTCTGATTCCCCGCCTCTGATTCCCCAACTCTGATTCCCCACTTCTGATTCCCCTCCTCTGATTCCCCGCGTCTGATTCCACGCCTCTGATTCCCCGTCTCTGATTCCACGCCTCTGATTCCCCGTCTCTGATTCAGCGCCTCTGATTCCCCGCCTCCAATACCCCGCCTCTGATTCCCCGCCTCTGATTCCCTGCATCTGATTCCCCGCCTCAGAATCCCCGCCTCTGATTCCCCGACTCTGATTCCCCGCCTCTGATTCCCCGCCTCTGATTCCCCGCCTCTGATTCCCCGCCTCTGATTCCCCGCCTATGTTTACCCGCCTCTGTTTACCCGCCTGTTTTCCCGCCTATGATTGCCCACCTCAGATTCCCTGCCTCAGATTCCCTGCCTCAGATTCCCTGCCTCTGATTCCCTGCCTCTGATTCCCTGCATCTGATTGCCCGTCTCCGATTCCCTGCCTCTGATTCCCCGCCTCTGATTCCCCGCCTCTGATTCCCCTCTCTGATTTCCTGCCTCTGATTCCCCGCCTCTGATTCCACGCCTCTGATTACCCGCCTCTGATACCCTGCCTCTCTTTCCCTGCCTCTATTTCCGTGCCTCTTTCTCTGCATCTCGTTTCCCATATCTCATTTCCCCCTTCTGATAACCCGCATCAGATTCCCTGCCACAGATTCCCTGCCTCAGATTCCCTGCCTCAGATTCCCTGCATCAGATTCCCTTCATCTGATTCCCTGCCTCTGATTCCCCGCCTCTGATTCCCTGCATCTGATTCCCAGCCTCTGTTTACCCGCCTGTTTCCCCGCCTCTGATTCACCACCTCATATTCGCCACCTCAGGTTCCATACCTCTGATTCCCTGCCTCTGATTCCCTGCCTCTGATTCCCTGCATCTGATTGCCCGCCTCTGATACCCTGCCTCTGATTCCCCGCCTCTGATTCCCCGCCTCTGATTCCCCGCCTCTGATTTCCCACCTCTGATTCCCCACTTCTGATTCCCCGCCTCTGATTCCCCGTCTGTGATTCCACGCCTCTGATTCCCCGCCTCTGATTCCGCGCCTCTGATTCCCCGCCTCTGATACCCCGCCTCTGATTCCCCGCCTCTGATTCCCTGCATCTGATTCCCCGCCTCAGATTCCCGGCCTCTGAATCCCCGACTCTGATGGCCCGCCTCTGATTCCCCGCCTCTGATTCCCCGCCTATGTTTACCCGCCTCTGTTTACCCGCCTGTTTTCCCGCCTCTGATTGCCCACCTCAGATTCCCTGCCTCAGATTCCCTGCCTCAGATTCCCTACTTCTGATTCCCTGCCTCTGATTCCCTGCATCTGATTGCCCGCCTCTGATTACCTGCCTCTGATTCCCCGCCTCTGATTCCCCACCTCTGAATCCCCACTTCTGATTCCCCGCCTCTGATTCCCCGCGTCTGATTCCCCGCCTCTGATTCACCGCCTCTGATTCCCCGCCTCTGAATCCCCACCTCTGATTGCCCCGCCTCTGATTCGCTGATTCTGATTCCCCGCCTCTGATTCCCCGCCTCTGATTCCACACCTCTGATTCCCCACTTCTGATTCCCCGCCTCTGATTCCCCGCCTGTGATTCCACGCCTCTGATTCCCCGCCTCTGATTCCGCGCCTCTGATTCTTCGCCTCTGATACCCCGCCTCTGATTCCCCGCCTCTGATTCCCTGCATCTGATTCCCCGCCTCAGATTCCCCGCCTCTGATTCCCCGACTCTGATTCCCCGCCTCTGATTCCCCGACTCTGATTCCCCGCCTCTGATTCCCCGCCTCTGATTCCCCGCCTATGTTTACCCGCCTCTGTTTACCGCCTGTTTTCCCGCCTCTGATTGCCCACCTCATATTCCCTGCCTCAGATTCCCTGCCTCAGATTCCCTGCCTCTGATTCCCTGCTTCTGATTCCCTGTATCTGATTGCCCGCCTCTGATTACCTGCCTCTGATTCCCCGCCTCTGATTCCCCACCTCTGATTCCCCACTTCTGATTCCCCTCCTCTGATTCCCCGCGTCTGATTCCACGCCTCTGATTCCCCGTCTCTGATTCCACGCCTCTGATTCCCCGTCTCTGATTCAGCGCCTCTGATTCCCCGCCTCTAATACCCCGCCTCTGATTCCCCGCCTCTGATTCCCTGCATCTGATTCCCCGCCTCAGATTCCCTGCCTCTGATTCCCCGACTCTGATTCCCCGCCTCTGATTCCCCGCCTCTGATTCCCCGCCTCTGATTCCCCGCCTCTGATTCCCCGCCTATGTTTACCCGCCTCTGTTTACCCGCCTGTTTTCCCGCCTATGATTGCCCACCTCAGATTCCCTGCCTCAGATTCCCTGCCTCAGATTCCCTGCCTCTGATTCCCTGCCTCTGATTCCCTGCATCTGATTGCCCGTCTCCGATTCCCTGCCTCTGATTCCCCGCCTCTGATTCCCCGCCTCTGATTCCCCTCTCTGATTTCCCGCCTCTGATTCCCCGCCTCTGATTCCACGCCTCTGATTACCCGCCTCTGATACCCTGCCTCTCTTTCCCTGCCTCTATTTCCGTGCCTCTTTCTCTGCATCTCGTTTCCCACATCTCATTTCCCCCTTCTGATAACCCGCATCAGATTCCCTGCCACAGATTCCCTGCCTCAGATTCCCTGCCTCAGATTCCCTGCATCAGATTCCCTTCATCTGATTCCCTGCCTCTGATTCCCCGCCTCTGATTCCCTGCATCTGATTCCCAGCCTCTGTTTACCCGCCTGTTTCCCCGCCTCTGATTCACCACCTCATATTCGCCACCTCAGGTTCCATACCTCTGATTCCCTGCCTCTGATTCCCTGCCTCTGATTCCCTGCACCTGATTGCCCGCCTCTGATACCCTGCCTCTGATTCCCCGCCTCTGATTCCCCGCCTCTGATTCCCCGCCTCTGATTTCCCACCTCTGATTCCCCACTTCTGATTCCCCGCCTCTGATTCCCCGTCTGTGATTCCACGCCTCTGATTCCCCGCCTCTGATTCGGCGCCTCTGATTCCCCGCCTCTGATACCCCGCCTCTGATTCCCCGCCTCTGATTCCCTGCATCTGATTCCCCGCCTCAGATTCCCCGCCTCTGATTCCCCGACTCTGATGGCCCGCCTCTGATTCCCCGCCTCTGATTCCCCGCCTATGTTTACCCGCCTCTGTTTACCCGCCTGTTTTCCCGCCTCTGATTGCCCACCTCAGATTCCCTGCCTCAGATTCCCTGCCTCAGATTCCCTACTTCTGATTCCCTGCCTCTGATTCCCTGCATCTGATTGCCCGCCTCTGATTACCTGCCTCTGATTCCCCGCCTCTGATTCCCCACCTCTGAATCCCCACTTCTGATTCCCCGCCTCTGATTCCCCGCGTCTGATTCCCCGCCTCTGATTCACCGCCTCTGATTCCCCGCCTCTGAATCCCCACCTCTGATTGCCCCGCCTCTGATTCGCTGATTCTGATTCCCCGCCTCTGATTCCCCGCCTCTGATTCCACACCTCTGATTCCCCACTTCTGATTCCCCGCCTCTGATTCCCTGCCTGTGATTCCACGCCTCTGATTCCCCGCCTCTGATTCCGCGCCTCTGATTCCCCGCCTCTGATACCCCGCCTCTGATTCCCCGCCTCTGATTCCCTGCATCTGATTCCCCGCCTCAGATTCCCCGCCTCTGATTCCCCGACTCTGATTCCCCGCCTCTGATTCCCCGACTCTGATTCCCCGCCTCTGATTCCCCGCCTCTGATTCCCCGCCTATGTTTACCCGCCTCTGTTTACCGCCTGTTTTCCCGCCTCTGATTGCCCACCTCATATTCCCTGCCTCAGATTCCCTGCCTCAGATTCCCTGCCTCTGATTCCCTGCTTCTGATTCCCTGCATCTGATTGCCCGCCTCTGATTACCTGCCTCTGATTCCCCGCCTCTGATTCCCCACCTCTGATTCCACACTTCTGATTCCCCTCCTCTGATTCCCCGCGTCTGATTCCACGCCTCTGATTCCCCGTCTCTGATTCCACGCCTCTGATTCCCCGTCTCTGATTCAGCGCCTCTGATTCCCCGCCTCTAATACCCCGCCTCTGATTCCCCGCCTCTGATTCCCTGCATCTGATTCCCCGCCTCAGATTCCCTGCCTCTGATTCCCCGACTCTGATTCCCCGCCTCTGATTCCCCGCCTCTGATTCCCCGCCTCTGATTCCCCGCCTCTGATTCCCCGCCTATGTTTACCCGCCTCTGTTTACCCGCCTGTTTTCCCGCCTCTGATTGCCCACCTCAGATTCCCTGCCTCAGATTCCCTGCCTCAGATTCCCTGCCTCTGATTCCCTGCCTCTGATTCCCTGCATCTGATTGCCCGCCTCCGATTCCCTGCCTCTGATTCCCCGCCTCTGATTCCCCACCTCTGATTCCCCTCTCTGATTTCCCGCCTCTGATTCCCCGCCTCTGATTCCACGCCTCTGATTACCCGCCTCTGATACCCTGCCTCTCTTTCCCTGCCTCTATTTCCGTGCCTCTTTCTCTGCATCTCGTTTCCCACATCTCATTTCCCCCTTCTGATAACCCGCATCAGATTCCCTGCCACAGATTCCCTGCCTCAGATTCCCTGCCTCAGATTCCCTGCATCAGATTCCCTTCATCTGATTCCCTGCCTCTGATTCCCCGCCTCTGATTCCCTGCATCTGATTCCCAGCCTCGGTTTACCTGCCTGTTTCCCCGCCTCTGATTTCCACCTCATATTCGCCACCTCAGGTTCCCTGCCTCTGATTCCCTGCCTCTGATTCCCTGCCTCTGATTCCCTGCATCTGATTGCCCGCCTCTGATACCCTGCCTCTGATTCCCCGCCTCTGATTCCCCGCCTCTGATTCCCCGCCTCTGATTTCCCACCTCTGATTCCCCACTTCTGATTCCCCGCCTCTGATACCCCGTCTGTGATTCCACGCCTCTGATTCCCCGCCTCTGATTCCGCGCCTCTGATTCCCCGCCTCTGATACCCCGCCTCTGATTCCCCGCCTCTGATTCCCTGCATCTGATTCCCTGCCTCAGATTCCCCGCCTCTGATTCCCCGACTCTGATTCCCCGCCTCTGATTCCCCGCCTCTGATTCCCCGCCTATGTTTACCCGCCTCTGTTTACCCGCCTGTTTTCCCGCCTCTGATTGCCCACCTCAGATTCCCTGCCTCAGATTCCCTGCCTCAGATTCCCTACCTCTGATTCCCTGCCTCTGATTCCCTGCATCTGATTGCCCGCCTCTGATTACCTGCCTCTGATTCCCCGCCTCTGATTCCCCACCTCTGAATCCCCACTTCTGATTCCCCGCCTCTGATTCCCCGCGTCTGATTCCCCGCCTCTGATTCACCGCCTCTGATTCCCCGCGTCTGATTCCCTGCCTCTGAATCCCCACCTCTGATTGCCCCGCCTCTGATTCGCTGATTCTGATTCCCCGCCTCTGATTCCCCACCTCTGATTCCCCACTTCTGATTCCCCGCCTCTGATTCCCCGCCTCTGATTCCACGCCTCTAATTCCCCGCCTCTGATTCCCCGCCTCTGATTCCATGCCTCTGATTCCCCTCCTCTGATACCCCGCCTCTGATTCCCCACCTCTGATTCCCCGCATCTGATTCCCCGCCTCTGATTCCCCGCCTCTGATTCCCTGCCTCTGATTCACCGCCTCTGATTCCCCGCCTCTGAATCCCCACCTCTGATTGCCCCGCCTCTGATTCGCTGATTCTGATTCCCCGCCTCTGATTCCCCGCCTCTGATTCCACACCTCTGATTCCCCACTTCTGATTCCCCGCCTCTGATTCCCCGCCTGTGATTCCACGCCTCTGATTCCCCGCCTCTGATTCCGCGCCTCTGATTCCCCGCCTCTGATACCCCGCCTCTGATTCCCCGCCTCTGATTCCCTGCATCTGATTCCCCGCCTCAGATTCCCCGCCTCTGATTCCCCGACTCTGATTCCCCGCCTCTGATTCCCCGACTCTGATTCCCCGCCTCTGATTCCCCGCCTCTGATTCCCCGCCTATGTTTACCCGCCTCTGTTTACCGCCTGTTTTCCCGCCTCTGATTGCCCACCTCATATTCCCTGCCTCAGATTCCCTGCCTCAGATTCCCTGCCTCTGATTCCCTGCTTCTGATTCCCTGCATCTGATTGCCCGCCTCTGATTACCTGCCTCTGATTCCCCGCCTCTGATTCCCCACCTCTGATTCCCCACTTCTGATTCCCCTCCTCTGATTCCCCGCGTCTGATTCCACGCCTCTGATTCCCCGTCTCTGATTCCACGCCTCTGATTCCCCGTCTCTGATTCAGCGCCTCTGATTCCCCGCCTCTAATACCCCGCCTCTGATTCCCCGCCTCTGATTCCCTGCATCTGATTCCCCGCCTCAGATTCCCTGCCTCTGATTCCCCGACTCTGATTCCCCGCCTCTGATTCCCCGCCTCTGATTCCCCGCCTCTGATTCCCCGCCTCTGATTCCCCGCCTATGTTTACCCGCCTCTGTTTACCCGCCTGTTTTCCCGCCTCTGATTGCCCACCTCAGATTCCCTGCCTCAGATTCCCTGCCTCAGATTCCCTGCCTCTGATTCCCTGCCTCTGATTCCCTGCATCTGATTGCCCGCCTCCGATTCCCTGCCTCTGATTCCCCGCCTCTGATTCCCCACCTCTGATTCCCCTCTCTGATTTCCCGCCTCTGATTCCCCGCCTCTGATTCCACGCCTCTGATTACCCGCCTCTGATACCCTGCCTCTCTTTCCCTGCCTCTATTTCCGTGCCTCTTTCTCTGCATCTCGTTTCCCACATCTCATTTCCCCCTTCTGATAACCCGCATCAGATTCCCTGCCACAGATTCCCTGCCTCAGATTCCCTGCCTCAGATTCCCTGCATCAGATTCCCTTCATCTGATTCCCTGCCTCTGATTCCCCGCCTCTGATTCCCTGCATCTGATTCCCAGCCTCGGTTTACCTGCCTGTTTCCCCGCCTCTGATTCACCACCTCATATTCGCCACCTCAGGTTCCCTGCCTCTGATTCCCTGCCTCTGATTCCCTGCCTCTGATTCCCTGCATCTGATTGCCCGCCTCTGATACCCTGCCTCTGATTCCCCGCCTCTGATTCCCCGCCTCTGATTCCCCGCCTCTGATTTCCCACCTCTGATTCCCCACTTCTGATTCCCCGCCTCTGATACCCCGTCTGTGATTCCACGCCTCTGATTCCCCGCCTCTGATTCCGCGCCTCTGATTCCCCGCCTCTGATACCCCGCCTCTGATTCCCCGCCTCTGATTCCCTGCATCTGATTCCCTGCCTCAGATTCCCCGCCTCTGATTCCCCGACTCTGATTCCCCGCCTCTGATTCCCCGCCTCTGATTCCCCGCCTATGTTTACCCGCCTCTGTTTACCCGCCTGTTTTCCCGCCTCTGATTGCCCACCTCAGATTCCCTGCCTCAGATTCCCTGCCTCAGATTCCCTACCTCTGATTCCCTGCCTCTGATTCCCTGCATCTGATTGCCCGCCTCTGATTACCTGCCTCTGATTCCCCGCCTCTGATTCCCCACCTCTGAATCCCCACTTCTGATTCCCCGCCTCTGATTCCCCGCGTCTGATTCCCCGCCTCTGATTCACCGCCTCTGATTCCCCGCGTCTGATTCCCTGCCTCTGAATCCCCACCTCTGATTGCCCCGCCTCTGATTCGCTGATTCTGATTCCCCGCCTCTGATTCCCCACCTCTGATTCCCCACTTCTGATTCCCCGCCTCTGATTCCCCGCCTCTGATTCCACGCCTCTAATTCCCCGCCTCTGATTCCCCGCCTCTGATTCCATGCCTCTGATTCCCCTCCTCTGATACCCCGCCTCTGATTCCCCACCTCTGATTCCCCGCATCTGATTCCTTGCCTCTGATTCCCCGCCTCTGATTCCCTGCCTCTGATTCACCGCCTCTGATTCCCCGCCTCTGAATCCCCACCTCTGATTGCCCCGCCTCTGATTCGCTGATTCTGATTCCCCGCCTCTGATTCCCCGCCTCTGATTCCACACCTCTGATTCCCCACTTCTGATTCCCCGCCTCTGATTCCCCGCCTGTGATTCCACGCCTCTGATTCCCCGCCTCTGATTCCGCGCCTCTGATTCCCCGCCTCTGATACCCCGCCTCTGATTCCCCGCCTCTGATTCCCTGCATCTGATTCCCCGCCTCAGATTCCCCGCCTCTGATTCCCCGACTCTGATTCCCCGCCTCTGATTCCCCGACTCTGATTCCCCGCCTCTGATTCCCCGCCTCTGATTCCCCGCCTATGTTTACCCGCCTCTGTTTACCGCCTGTTTTCCCGCCTCTGATTGCCCACCTCATATTCCCTGCCTCAGATTCCCTGCCTCAGATTCCCTGCCTCTGATTCCCTGCTTCTGATTCCCTGCATCTGATTGCCCGCCTCTGATTACCTGCCTCTGATTCCCCGCCTCTGATTCCCCACCTCTGATTCCCCACTTCTGATTCCCCTCCTCTGATTCCCCGCGTCTGATTCCACGCCTCTGATTCCCCGTCTCTGATTCCACGCCTCTGATTCCCCGTCTCTGATTCAGCGCCTCTGATTCCCCGCCTCTAATACCCCGCCTCTTATTCCCCGCCTCTGATTCCCTGCATCTGATTCCCCGCCTCAGATTCCCTGCCTCTGATTCCCCGACTCTGATTCCCCGCCTCTGATTCCCCGCCTCTGATTCCCCGCCTCTGATTCCCCGCCTCTGATTCCCCGCCTATGTTTACCCGCCTCTGTTTACCCGCCTGTTTTCCCGCCTCTGATTGCCCACCTCAGATTCCCTGCCTCAGATTCCCTGCCTCAGATTCCCTGCCTCTGATTCCCTGCCTCTGATTCCCTGCATCTGATTGCCCGCCTCCGATTCCCTGCCTCTGATTCCCCGCCTCTGATTCCCCACCTCTGATTCCCCTCTCTGATTTCCCGCCTCTGATTCCCCGCCTCTGATTCCACGCCTCTGATTACCCGCCTCTGATACCCTGCCTCTCTTTCCCTGCCTCTATTTCCGTGCCTCTTTCTCTGCATCTCGTTTCCCACATCTCATTTCCCCCTTCTGATAACCCGCATCAGATTCCCTGCCACAGATTCCCTGCCTCAGATTCCCTGCCTCAGATTCCCTGCATCAGATTCCCTTCATCTGATTCCCTGCCTCTGATTCCCCGCCTCTGATTCCCTGCATCTGATTCCCAGCCTCGGTTTACCTGCCTGTTTCCCCGCCTCTGATTCACCACCTCATATTCGCCACCTCAGGTTCCCTGCCTCTGATTCCCTGCCTCTGATTCCCTGCCTCTGATTCCCCGCCTCTGATTCCCTGCATCTGATTCCCAGCCTCTGTTTACCCGCCTGTTTCCCCGCCTCTGATTCACCACCTCATATTCGCCACCTCAGGTTCCATACCTCTGATTCCCTGCCTCTGATTCCCTGCCTCTGATTCCCTGCATCTGATTGCCCGCCTCTGATACCCTGCCTCTGATTCCCCGCCTCTGATTCCCCGCCTCTGATTCCCCGCCTCTGATTTCCCACCTCTGATTCCCCACTTCTGATTCCCCGCCTCTGATTCCCCGTCTGTGATTCCACGCCTCTGATTCCCCGCCTCTGATTCGGCGCCTCTGATTCCCCGCCTCTGATACCCCGCCTCTGATTCCCCGCCTCTGATTCGCTGCATCTGATTCCCCGCCTCAGATTCCCCGCCTCTGATTCCCCGACTCTGATGGCCCGCCTCTGATTCCCCGCCTCTGATTCCCCGCCTATGTTTACCCGCCTCTGTTTACCCGCCTGTTTTCCCGCCTCTGATTGCCCACCTCAGATTCCCTGCCTCAGATTCCCTGCCTCAGATTCCCTACTTCTGATTCCCTGCCTCTGATTCCCTGCATCTGATTGCCCGCCTCTGATTACCTGCCTCTGATTCCCCGCCTCTGATTCCCCACCTCTGAATCCCCACTTCTGATTCCCCGCCTCTGATTCCCCGCGTCTGATTCCCCGCCTCTGATTCACCGCCTCTGATTCCCCGCCTCTGAATCCCCACCTCTGATTGCCCCGCCTCTGATTCGCTGATTCTGATTCCCCGCCTCTGATTCCCCGCCTCTGATTCCACACCTCTGATTCCCCACTTCTGATTCCCCGCCTCTGATTCCCCGCCTGTGATTCCACGCCTCTGATTCCCCGCCTCTGATTCCGCGCCTCTGATTCCCCGCCTCTGATACCCCGCCTCTGATTCCCCGCCTCTGATTCCCTGCATCTGATTCCCCGCCTCAGATTCCCCGCCTCTGATTCCCCGACTCTGATTCCCCGCCTCTGATTCCCCGACTCTGATTCCCCGCCTCTGATTCCCCGCCTCTGATTCCCCGCCTATGTTTACCCGCCTCTGTTTACCGCCTGTTTTCCCGCCTCTGATTGCCCACCTCATATTCCCTGCCTCAGATTCCCTGCCTCAGATTCCCTGCCTCTGATTCCCTGCTTCTGATTCCCTGCATCTGATTGCCCGCCTCTGATTACCTGCCTCTGATTCCCCGCCTCTGATTCCCCACCTCTGATTCCACACTTCTGATTCCCCTCCTCTGATTCCCCGCGTCTGATTCCACGCCTCTGATTC
Organism: Narcine bancroftii; assembly: GCF_036971445.1. Lineage (NCBI taxonomy): Eukaryota > Metazoa > Chordata > Chondrichthyes > Torpediniformes > Narcinidae > Narcine > Narcine bancroftii. The sequence goes on from NC_091470.1 coordinate 268,472,321, forward strand.
CCCGTCTCTGATTCCACGCCTCTGATTCCCCGTCTCTGATTCAGCGCCTCTGATTCCCCGCCTCTAATACCCCGCCTCTGATTCCCCGCCTCTGATTCCCTGCATCTGATTCCCCGCCTCAGATTCCCTGCCTCTGATTCCCCGACTCTGATTCCCCGCCTCTGATTCCCCGCCTCTGATTCCCCGCCTCTGATTCCCCGCCTCTGATTCCCCGCCTATGTTTACCCGCCTCTGTTTACCCGCCTGTTTTCCCGCCTCTGATTGCCCACCTCAGATTCCCTGCCTCAGATTCCCTGCCTCAGATTCCCTGCCTCTGATTCCCTGCCTCTGATTCCCTGCATCTGATTGCCCGCCTCCGATTCCCTGCCTCTGATTCCCCGCCTCTGATTCCCCACCTCTGATTCCCCTCTCTGATTTCCCGCCTCTGATTCCCCGCCTCTGATTCCACGCCTCTGATTACCCGCCTCTGATACCCTGCCTCTCTTTCCCTGCCTCTATTTCCGTGCCTCTTTCTCTGCATCTCGTTTCCCACATCTCATTTCCCCCTTCTGATAACCCGCATCAGATTCCCTGCCACAGATTCCCTGCCTCAGATTCCCTGCCTCAGATTCCCTGCATCAGATTCCCTTCATCTGATTCCCTGCCTCTGATTCCCCGCCTCTGATTCCCTGCATCTGATTCCCAGCCTCGGTTTACCTGCCTGTTTCCCCGCCTCTGATTTCCACCTCATATTCGCCACCTCAGGTTCCCTGCCTCTGATTCCCTGCCTCTGATTCCCTGCCTCTGATTCCCTGCATCTGATTGCCCGCCTCTGATACCCTGCCTCTGATTCCCCGCCTCTGATTCCCCGCCTCTGATT